>NC_137046.1:27041063-27116063 GCF_032717465.1 Coenobita brevimanus
TAATAAAGGATAGGCTGTCTGGATGGAGGGGAAAGTAACAGGTGGAAGTCCCACAGAGGAGCTCGGCAAGTTGGCACCAGTAATGTTTCTGATTTATGTTTTTTTTTTTTTTAATGTCAAAGAAAGAAGGAAACAAAGGCCATGCTATGGTAGATGGAGTGAACAGTTATGCAGTTTGCTGATGTTGCAAAGACCTTGGAGGAAGGTATAGAGGTTGAGGAGGATTGTAAAATGCTGCAGGAGGATCTAGACAGGACATACCGATTGGAGCCAGATGTGGGAAAATGAAAGTTAACGCAAAGAAATGTAAAATATTGGAAATGGGTAAAAGTACCAAGAGGCCATCATTGAATTATTTGATGAGTAACAAACCAATCACAAAAGTGAGAGAAGAGAAAGATTTGGGAGTGCTGGTCCAGGAGAGTTTGTCACCTGAAAAACACATTAACAAGGCAGTTAGAGACGTATAAACTGACTAATATAAGAGTAGCATTTCAGTATATGGATGAGATGATGAAAAAACTGATAGCGGCCATGACTCGCCCTAGGTTTGAATGTGCAGCAGTAGTGTGGTCCCCACACAAAAAGAAAGATATAAACAATATTGAGAGAATACAAAGAACAGCAACCAAAATGGTCCCCAGTCTGGCAGAGCTGTCGTACAGAGAGAGGCTGGAAAAGCTGGATTTGCCTTCCCTAGAAGAAGAAGAAAGAAAGGCGACATGATTGCAGTGTTCAGGACCATGGTGGGAGTAGATGAAATTGACAAAGAAGATCTGTTTTTATGGGATAAGAGAGCAACAAGAGGACACACAATGAAACTCGAGAAACCAAGCAACTTGGAAGAATATCAAGAAATATAGTTTTCCTTATAGATGTATAGGCCTGTGGAACAGCCTGGACAAAGAGATCGTCCAGTCTAAAAACTTAAATGAGTTCAAAGCTAAATTTGACTCATTGAGAAACAGAGACGGGACCCCATGAGCGTAGCTCATTTCCTGTATATCACAATTAGGTATACACACACACACACACACACACACACTCTGCTCCACCAGCACACAGGTGGAACGTGTATCACTGAGCTCCGCTCTGTGGATACCTAAACTCTATCTATTTATGGATTAAGCTTGTATCAGGATAATTTAGGTGATGATCCAACATAGTAAAACAAGAAATAACAAAGAAATGTAGAATTAAGTCAGTAAACATCTATATCAATGACAAGGAATGTGATGAATTTCCTTACATCAGTTGGACAATATCAAGGCTGGCAGATGACAGAGTGATACAGAAACTGTAAGTAGAGATCTTTTCTTTAAGATGACTTCATATTTTGAAAAGATGCCTTTAGAATGTGTTAAGGAAAGAGACAAAGGTAAAAAACAGGATGATGACATCTACTCAGAACTGGTTGAAAAGGAAACTCACGATACAGTAAATCAGTTGAAAAAGTGAAGAGACTAAAAGGATCTTTTTCAAAAAGAAATTGAAGAAATCAAGTATGAGCTATGCAAACAGAAGGAAAAAAAATGAGGAATTAATAAAGGAAATGGAGAGAAAAGCTACAACAATAGATGAACTGTCAAATGAGGTAAATTCACTGAGAACAAAGGCTAGTAAAATTAGATGTACAGCTGTTAGCCATCAAAGAATTAGGGATGATTTCAGAAACGATACAGAGAAAATCAGACAAGCATGCAGTTTGACATATCAAAGTTGCAACACTGAAGAGAAAATGACACAGGTAAATGAAATGGTGAGAAATTACCAAGATGAGGTACAAACCACATATACTGAAATGGTGAAAGCAAAGAATGATTTAGATACATGGATAGAAGATAAAGCATAAGAAAGGAAGTGAAAGAATGTATAAAGAATAACCTAAAACTACTCAGGGATGCTGTAGAGATTAACAAATCCATAGTAATCAGAGGCATAGATGAAGAAGAAATAAAAAACAGAATCTCAAGAGACAAAAAGGAGATGGCAAATATAATGAACAAACTGCAACATGTATCAGAGGATATCTGTGAGAATGACATATAAGAACATAAAAGGCTAGGGAAATATGAGAGAAGTAAGTCAAGGCCTCTGAAAGTAACATTCCAGAGTGCAAACATTGCATGGAAATATTAAAAAATGCCATCAAACTCATGGAAAAAGAGGAATTCAAAAAAGTATAGATAAAAAGCTGCCTAACTGAAGAGGAATTGGGTACACTAAAGGAAAAGTGGGAGGGAGCAAAAAACAAAAAATGAGGAAAGATCAGAGGAAGAGAAGAGTAAATTTTTTACAAAGTAATTGGATTGCAGGTACAAAAGTGGTACATAACCAGAATGTAATAAATAAAGGGAGGTAACAGACTCAAGCTATGGCAAGTATGTAAACAAGATGATTAAGATGATGTACTTAAATGTAGAAGGAATGGCATCTAAATTATTAAGTATAGATGGAATGGCATCTAAATTATTAGAGATGAAAGATGATACCAAAAGAAAAGGAACCACATATTATTTGCCTAATTTAAACAAAATTAACCCCAAGGATATCAAAAGATACCCTAAACTTAGAAGAACGCAATATATGGAGAAAGAGATAGAATTTTAAAAAAAGGAGGAGGAATTATATTAACAAAGAAAAATCTGCAAATCAAAGGAATAGACCTAGATATACCCTCACAAGCAGAACTGATTGCAGCAGAGATTACTACATCTGAAGGGAAATTAATTGTGGCTAATTTATACATGCATCCCAGAACAAACACTTGGGAAAGAAGCCAATATGAAGACCTGGCAGAGAGTACAATTCAGAGTTTAAGAACCTACACTGAATGGAAGAGAAATCTGAGAGAATCCATATTAACTGGAGATTTCAATACAAATATAAATGGGAATACTCTAGATGTAAGAAGCCATGAAAGCTGTTAGGACTAAAAGCTCCTGATTTTGGGCAGTTTTTCCTAACACAACATGTGAAGGAAAACATCAGAAAAAGAGGATTTGATGAGCCATCAGTTTTAGATCTTATATTTACTAGGCAAGAAAATGATACTGACAATATAATGTATCAACCCCCATTCAGCAAAAGTGACCATGCAGTATTAAATAGCAATTTCAAAGATTGTATATGACATAGTTAACCCCATTAGGTTTGGAGGCAGGGCAGATTATGTCTGTGCTAAGAGTAAGCCACTCATGCTGACCCATATCTTTGCAGCCCGATATTTTACTTTGATCGCTCTGTGTACAGTGCTCGTCAGAAGTATCGAGTGCCCTGTGTCCCTCCTACGAAACAAACCTTTCAACATTGAAAAAACACATAAATAATGCATTTTATTTACCTTTAGTGCTTCGTAGGGTATCCTATACGCTTCTTCATGGACCTGAGAAGTCTTGGAAGTGAAAGGGGAGGCTCCTGAGGTGCTGGAGGGGTATTTTCTCCCAGGAGTCACGAATGGCGGCTTCCAGCTTAGGCAGAGAGCTCCACGTCCTTCCTTTAGAGACTCTTCTTTGCGAGGCACCAGAGGTTTTCAATCGGGTTGAGGTCTGGGCTATTTCCTGGTCAGTCTTTCATGAATGATACCTCGCAGTCACGAACCCAATTGGTGACCGATTTGGCCTTGTGAGCAGGTGCACCGTCCTGCTGAAACACTCATTCACCTGTTAGCTCAAAGGAGTCTGGTAAATGATCACACAGAAGCTCCAGGTAAACATCCTGATTCACTCTTATGTTCTTGGGAAGCACAACAAGCTTCCCCAAACCTTGACCAGAAAAACAAGCCCATACCATGAGTGAATCAGGATGTTTAACTGTGCTTTCTACATACCGTGGGTCAAGTGGGTCACTACCTTTGCGTCGGTACACACGTGCTCCTCTGTTACAGGTGACACTAAACGTTGCCTCATCAGACCACAACACTGACAACCATTGCTCCTCACCCCAGTTAAGATATTTATTAGCAAAGGCAAGCCTACGAAGTCGCTGGTTTTTTGTAAGAAGAGGCTTCTTCACAGGCCTGTGACTTGTGTAACCAAGTTCATGGACTCTACGAGACACCGTTCTCACAGACACCTCACCAAACACTTCCGGGTTGCTCTCCTTTATTTTCATTGCACTCACATGAGGATTAAATTCCACTGCACGTTTTAAAACATTAACAGACCTTGGGGAAGTTTTCCTAGGCCTACCAGACCGCGGTTTCTTTGTGGGAACGTCACCACTGTTTTCCACTCAAAACCATGTGCACCACCGACACACTGTCGATCAAGCCACACCAACCAATTCACTAATTTCCTTTGTCTGGTGGCCTGCCTCCTTTAGAGCAATGATCTGGGATATGATTTCACTCGATAGTTCATGGGTAGGTGCCATAACAAAGTGGTGAAAGCCAAAACACTGCGGGAAACTCGGTAAAAAAGGGCACAAAAAGAGAGGGAGACGTGGCAGAGTTCCTCTCTTTCAGGCAGCCCGTGGGCAACTGAGGCAGGAACCAACCAGCGCGTTGGAAGGCCTCAGGGTACCATGACGTCATGCTAGTGCTGCAAACTTGTGGCTAAATTTTTACCCCCAGAAATGGGTGATTCTTTTTTGGCCATACATACTACCAGATATACAAATAGCAGAAAAAGTAATACAGGAGGAGTTAAGCAGATTAGACAGAGGAAAAGCAAGTGGTCCTGATGAAATTTCATGTTGGGTATTACAAGAATGTGCAAAGGAGTTAAGTAAACCATTATTTTTAATTTTCAAGAAATCCTTGAGTCAAGGTAAACTACCTGATATTTGGAAAAAAGCAAATATTGTCCCCTTATTCAAGAATGGAAACAGACAAAATCCACTCAACTACCGACCAGTATCACTGACCAGTGTTGTAAGCAAGGTATTAGAAAAGCTTATAAGAAAAGCTTGGGTAAATCATCTAGAAGAACACAGTATGATAACAGAAAGACAGTTTGGTTTCAGAAAAGGAAAATCATGTGTTACTAATCTGTTGAGCTGCTATGGCAGAGTAACAAACACTATACAGGAAAGGGAAGGATGGGTGGACAGTATCTATTTAGATTTCAAGAAAGCTTTTGACACAGTACCACACCAAAGACTTTTATGGAAACTGTACCATCAAGGAGGAATTGAGGCAAACTGTTTTGTTGGATGCAAGACTTCCTCATAAAAAGAGAAATAAGGACAGTACTAAGAGGAAACTACCCATCATGGAAAGAAGTGACTAGTGGAGTACCACAGGGTTCAGTGCTGGCACCAATCATGTTTTTAGTGTATATAAATGATATAAACAGTAACACTGGAAATGAGAGCTATCTGAATATGTTTGCAGATGATGCAAAAATACAAAGGAGAATTACTAGCACAGACTCTTGTAGGGAGCTACAAGAAGAATTAAATAAACTTCATGAATGGAGTAGTACATGGCAAATGGAATTCAATGTGGACAAGTGTCATGTAATCAAGTTTGGTAAAAGTGGAAAAAGACCTGATTGGGATTATAAGTTAGGAAATAAAACCCTATACACATCAGAAAGACAGAAAGACCTAGGTGTGATTATCAATAACAGACTATCTCCGGCTGACCACATCAGCGAGAAGGTACAGAACATGTATACACTGCTTGCAAATATGAGAATAGCATTCACATACATAAATGAAGACATGCTAAGAAGGATAATAACATCATTCATTAGACCAACCCTGGAATATGCATCAGTAGTCTGGAGTCCTCATTTCAAAAAGCACATAGACAAGATTGAAAAAGTTCAAAGGGCTGCTACAAGATGGATACCAAGCTTAAGGGACCTAAGCTATGAAGAAAGACTAAATAAACTGAATCTACCAACACTACAGGAGAGAAGGAAAAGAGGTGACATGATAATGCTATATAAGTGCATATCAGGGAAGGAGAAAATAGACATAAATGATTACTTAACATATGGAGAAGCATCAACAAGAGGACACTGCAAAAAACTGAATAAGAAGAGAGGTGATAAAGACGTAAGGAAATTCAGTTTCCCAAACAGAGCAATTGATCAATGGAATGCACTACTGAATGAAATAGTGTATGCCAAAACAATTCACAAATTTAAAGATATGTACGATAAATATGGTTTAAGACACAGGACAGTACGAGCTTGACTCTTCCTGTAAAGATACAATTAGGTAAGAACAATTAGGTAAGAACACACACACACACACACACACACACACACACACACACAAAAGTATATGCACAAATTGCATCCCAATTTGAGATTCCAATATTTCTGCTTGATTACAATAATGCAGACTCGTATCAGTGTACGGTACATTATCACAAAATACATCACAAATAATATAAATCAAGCATTCTGTGAGTAAGCAATGTGCAGTATGCACATTGGTCAGGTTGTAAACAAACATCACAGCTGATCACCCAATATGCAATGCAAAGTGATGATAAAATATGTGTATATTCGTGTAGTTTTGTTTTACATAAATAGATGAATGCAAAGTTATTTTCCCCTACAACTTATTGATCGATGTTAAATAAGAATGCATTTGCAAAGTGTTTTAGAACAAGTGGCATACAGAAGATGAGGAAAGAGAAAAACACAGGAAAAATACTTCATGGTTAGCAACAAGTACTATACTGATGATTATCATTACCCTGAGGTAACAGAGATAGAAGATAAATGATAGTGTTATGAAAACATTGGAAAACAGAACACCTGAGGCAAGTTAGATAGGTCATACTACAATGCCTGTAAAAAGCAAGACTAAACTACAAGAATTATGACAGGGATAAGATAAATTCTTTATCTAAAGCTAAAATTTTTGAAAGTTTGAACAGTTTGTTGACACAAGCACTTTGAATTTTCAAGGCTGAACTGTACCTGGCTGACATTTAGCACTGATGATGTTTTTTACCTTTAAGTATAATCTGCATTACTGTATGTATGTCCTTTAGAAGTCTCAGTATGGGACACACAATTTATAGGAACTAAACTCCTAGGGCTAGCAATAGGGAACATTAATCTAAAAATCATCCATTTTGACGGTAGCACAGAAGCTTTCCCAAGGCCTCCTATGCCATGCTGACAACGTTATTAGTGGAAAGAAATGAACTACTGGTTGAGAAAAACTTATCTTTCAAAATACCAATAAAAGATAAAAAGCAAAACACATTTTTGTTTATTTGTTTGTTTGTGACACTAGAGAACCTAAGATAACCAGAGTTACTGCAATGGAAAAATAACTACAGTTACCAGTAAATATTCAAACTTACAGAATGAGCCCAGAATTTTGTAATGGGAGCATTGTAGAATTCATAAAGCTTCAGCCTGGCAGGAAGCTGTTTGGACCGATTATTAACGAAGGCGCTGGAGTCAAGGGGTGACATGTGGTGGCCAGACACTCCATTTTGTCTGAGGGAAGCAGCAGTGGCAGCAGCTGCAGCAGCTGTGATATCCCCTACAGTAATGACATCAGCAACTGGAGGGGGTGCTAGGTGACTGCTGGCCATGGGTGCTGCACTATTGCTCTGACACAGAGGTGCCTGTACACAATTAATTACTTTTACCATATTGCATCCATCACATTATGGTGCTACCAGCATTAATACAAGTGCTATGCTTTTCTATATTATTCAGCTGTGTAATATGAGATGGCTATACAGTACTGTACAGCATATCCATCTACTACATCTAAAGTATCTACCTTTATCTAATTCCCCTGGCTTAAAAAGCAAAATATTTTGAAACTTTTGGTAGCTAGAGCAATGCTCTAAATATATCAAAGTTAAAATTTTCATTCATGCATGGTAAGCACAACACTTTACTGTACATTAATCAAATCGAGATCTACCAAGATTCAACTGGGGCAACTGAAACAGTGTTAAATATCATATAATTTACTACAGTATGACTCATCAATATGAACTGTTTATTGCTTTTCTTAAGGTGTTCACTATCCCTCCAGTGTGTCCTACCTCATCCTGGAGGGTTGGTGTGACGGGGTGGGAGGGAAGCGGCACAGAGGTGACCAGCTGTGCCTAGAAGAGGGACACACACCAGAAATGCCAGGGGGAAAATGCAATTTAAAAAAAAAAGGAGAAAGAAAAAGAAAAAGAAAAGAAAAACTGAGATCTATGTGGTAAATGGTTAGATCACTTCAAAGCCAGACCTCAAAGCACACCCCCTGCAATATAAAACATATGTACTACACTTCCAAAGCAGGATCCAGTTAACACTTAGCCCCAAACTTACAGCTCCGAAGCACAAATCCTTAAACACTCAATTGAAGTTTATTGTAACTACAAGTGTAAAAATTAGCAAGAAGCAAGTGATTCTTAATGATGTTAAATTCACTATAAACAAAAAGTAAAATGACAATTTACTACTGTTTAATTATGACAAAATTTACAAATCACTGTCAACGCAGCTAAAGTTTTTACTGCAAAAATAAAACTAAAGGTTTTTAACATTTAACAAGAACAGTGGCCTCGCATCCAGTATGGTAATCAGATCCAATAACACTGCCATACTGGACTTATTCCATACTGGACAAATAATAAACCTTATGGAGAAAATTATTTAGGTCAGATAAGATCCAATTTAAGGCAGAAGAATTCCTAGAATATTGTAAACAATGATGGGCAAATACACAATATTGCAAGTTGGCTTGACAAATAACAGTAGGTAGGAGGAAGTAAAAAAATACAGTAGTGTCCAACACGCTATTATGGTGTTTGCAGGCTGCTTGAGCACAATGAGACTAATGCTTGGTGATCTCACTTTTCCCAGCCAATACACATTCTCATTGGCTGTGGTACCTCTCAACTTCCCAGAATAAAGACCTTTAAAAAAAAAAAAAAAAAAAAAAAAAAAAAACTCATGCATATCTGTGAAGCAAACCATACTAATTTAACATTTCTGTACTAAACTATTTTAGTTTTTTGCTGAATATTTTGAGTATCTACCATATTAAAAGATATTAATACTAAAGAAACACATGTTGGATGCGAAACCACTGTACTTTCACTCTTCATTCCTTCCGCTGAGATAGCTCAGGGAAAAAAACTTGTGGTCATCTTGCAACACCACCCAGGCATATTTGACTGCAGTGATCATCTCAGATTCTGAGAGATATAAACAGAGTGCACTGTTTCTTGTCTCTAATTAAACTGCCATAGAAAGGCATGTGGACCTTCCTACGTTTCGTTTTTAAAGGCTCCAACATGCTTGCATGTGTCGGCCTTGGTCACCTAATGGCGGCTCTCCACGCTGCACGATCCATTGCAGCCTCCATGTTCAGTCCCTTAACCCTAAGGTCACACTTAATGACCTCGTCCCATGTCATTCTCGGTCTACCCCTCATAACCCCACCCCCAATATTAACACTTCTCACCTTCCGCACCCAATTATCATCCCCCATCCTCTCCACATGTCCAAACCACCTCAATCTACCTCTCCTCATCACAACACCAATACACTCCAGTCCCATCCTACCTCTCAACTCTTCCATCGTAAACCCAGCCCCTCCAGGCTTTGGACGCAGGGACGCACTGCACATCCACCTAATCATTGTCATTTCTGTACGTCTGAGCCGGTGAATATCTTCCTCCTTCACTGCCCTGGTCTCACTACCATACAGCATTACACTCCTAACACATGCTGCACACAAAAACCCCTTAGCACGTAGGGAGAGCCCTCTCAATGTCAGAAAAGGCAAGACCTCCCTGAACTTCTTCCAACTACTTCTCACCCTAGCCACAGAGCCAGCTCCAGCCCCACCTCCAGCACACAACATGTCTCCCAAATAACAAAACTCTTCCACACACTCAAGAGATTCACCAGCAAGTTCAATCCTTTCACATCTGGCAATCTCCACCTGCTCTCCCTGACACGCTGCACACAGAAAATCAGCATTATCTCGCAGTCTGCCTCTGATACCACAACATCTCTTATGCACCCATTTATCACACACACCACACAAGATGGAATTACTTCCTATGCCCTTGTGGCAAACTGCACATGGCCACTCTCCCTCATCTTTGACAGTACCACCACCAACCCTAGATATCATCACTTTTGTTTTATCTGCATTTACCCTTAAACCCTTTTGCCCCATACCATCTCTCCACTTCCTAAACCTTTCCTCCACCTCCCTTTTGTTCTCTGCAATCAACACCAAATCATCAGCATACAACAACTCCCACGGGAGTCCGTTTCTAAAGTCATGTGAAAGGGCTTCAAGTACCATGATAAACAACATGAGAATCAAGACTGACCCCTGATGCACACCAACATTCACGGAAAACTCATCACTCAAATCTCCATTCACTCTCACCTGGGTGTGAGCACCCACATACATGGCCATAACCACCCTAACCAGCCACTCCTCCAAGCCAAGCTTTCTCATTGCCCACTTCACCACCTCTCTAGGGACTCTGTCAAAGGCCTTTTCCAAATCAACAAAAACAAAATAAAGATCCCTTCTCCTACCAATATATTTTTCCTACATGATTAACAATGTCTTGTCTTTGATTAAAGAACTGCTCAGTGGCTGGCAAATGTCATTTGTCCCCCATGCAGAGCATGCATTTCTATTATCGAGGTGGGGTAGGCCTATTTCATTACCAACCCAACTGATAATTAAAAACTTATTTTGTCACAAACCCATTTCATCACCACATCTCCCTTTTGTTACCAATTTATTTTGTCATCACTCTGTTTCCTTAAATGGCAATAATCCCAGTTCAACTTATGTATTCTTATTAGTCCTGATAAGTAGAGACATGAGGGGTTGTCAATGCTTGTCTCAAGCAGTTTATTTCTCTTTCTTTCTTAATTTTCATTATTGTAATATTTAACTTCTAAGTTCATTTCTTCTTCCTCCAACTTTCACTGCATGATTTGAGTCCACTGAATAAACAAAGAACTCATTCACTTTTCTGTTCTGGAAAATGAAGTGGGAATAAACCACCTATATCAGCAAGCAAGTAGCAGACACTAGCTGGCAAGTGTTTTATAGCAATATCGTTGAAGCACAAATATTCGACCGATTCCAAGAGTCAAGCAAGTGCTGGAAGGGTATGGTGCTGTTACCATATCCTAGTCTATTCTATCTACAGTAATTTCAACATGCATATAATGGTTTAAGGAACTAAAGAGATTTATAGAGCACAGAAGATTACTGTACAGGTCACACTGTAAGTGTTCTGTCCAAAACTTTCTAGGTTATTCTGTATTTTCCTAAAGTACCTCTTGAGGCAATCCTAAATTACAACAACCAATTACAACATATGACTTAACAGTATGGTTGCTGAAATACTGGAGCAGGTAGTTACTGCATCATATCATCATTGCTTATGAAGACTCCAACATATTTGCATGAGTCGGCCTTGGACACAAAATGGCATCTCTTCATGCTGCTCAATCTCTGGCAGCCTCTCTATTCAATCCCTTATCCTTGAGGTCATGCTCTATAACCACATCCCAGGTCTTTTATGGTCTGCCCCTTGCAACCCTTCTCCCGATGTTCACACTTCTCATTTCTCGTACCCAATTCCCATCATGCATCTTCTCAGCATGCCAAACCATCTCATGTACCCCTTCTCAGCAAAGGACCAATACATTTTAGTCCCATCCTTCCTTTTAACTCCTGAATCGTAATCCTAGCCCCCCCATGCCTGCCTCGCTTTCAAGAATGCACTACACATACATCTTATTTTAGTGCTCAGGTCTCATTACCATACAGCATTAAACTCCTAACACTATCTAGCTATCTATTGCCAGACCCCTCAATCCCGTTTGGGGTGGCCACAAACAAATCGCCTCCAAGTCGCCCTGTCCCCCACCATCTCACTGCCCTGCCCCCAAGTCACACACCCTTCTCTCATATACCTCTCCACCCCATCCCTCCATCTCATCCTCGGCCTCCCCCTCCCTCTTCCCCCCTCCACCTCACTCACAAACACTCTCTTCGTCAGTCTTTCACCCTCCATCCTCTCCACATGGCCAAACCACCTCAGTGTGTTCCTCATAACGCTTCCTATCACATCCACATCCACACCACAACGCTCCTTTATATCCTCATTTGTCAGCCTGTCTCTCCATGTGACTCCACAGGCTCCTCTTAAATAACTCATTTTCACTGTTCTCACTCTTGACTTGTGTCCTTCCAACAACGTCCAAGCTTCACTTCCGTACGTTAGAGTTGGTATCACAATACTGTCATGTAGTAACTTTTTCACTTCCATGCTCACTTCCCGGTTTCTTATCACTGCTTTCAAAGAACCAGCAACCTTTCTTCCCTGCTGTACCCTTTCACGCACTTCACCCTCCAAACCTCCTTCCTTACTCATCACACTACCCAAGTACTTAAACGTACTCACATTTTCCAATTCCTCACCATCCAACCTCGCTGTACATTCACTGACTTCACCTCTCTCAAAGACCATCACTTTACTCTTCCCTACTCCTAACACAAGCAGCATACAAAAATCCCGTATCACATAAGGAGAGGCCTCTCAACGTTAGAAGAGGTGATAGCTCCCAGAACTTCCTCCAACCACTCCTCACCCTAACCACAAAGCTAGCTCCAGCCGCATCTCCAGCACATAATATGTCTCCCAAGTAAAAAAACTCCTTAAAACAATAATGAGTCTTTCAAACATGTTCATTCCTTTCATACCTAAAGAATCTCCATATGATTTCCATTAAACACTGCACTCTAAAAATAAAATTATATATATCCTTCCTTCCATCATCTAATTCTGCATTGCTCCGCGAGGAGTGCAGGAGCCTGGGGCTAAGCAAGTTGGTCCTGATAATTTAGATGAGAGTGAAGCTTTTTATATTATATTATATTATATTATATATATATATATATATATATATATATATATATATATATATATATATATACACTCAACCCTCGGCTATCATGGGTTAAGCTATAGCGTATCTCGCCATCACGACTATATAATAAACTACCCAAATAACTTTATCATGCACTAAATGCCTGCTATCGCGCACCGCAAATGTTCGAAAATTTCAAAAAGGCCAGGCTCCAGTGCTCCGCCCAGCCAACAAAAGCTTCACTCCGTGATTGGTCGTGTGACGTCAGTGCCAGCCGAGTGCTTATTGGCCGCCCGACCGAGTCTCCTGCCCGCCAAACCATTCAAGTGCGCGCCATCACACCGTGAACAGTGACAGCGAAAACAATAACCTTTTTTATGATATGACCAAGACCAACGTACCCCCTCCCCATCCCCCTACCATCGCCCACTGTAATGTTGGCACCTGGCAGGGAAATAAAGAAGAGGAAGAACCTAAGTTATGCAGATAAACTGGAAATGTAAAACTTATAGAGAATGAGGAGAGTGGTGGCTGAACGGGGAGCTGTAGACAGAGGCGTTAATGAACAGTACAGAGCCCTCAAGAACAATTTCTTGAGAGTTACTGATGTAACATGTGGCTGGACAAGAGGACCACCAAGACATAAAGTAACTTGGTGGTGGGATGAGAGTGTAGAAGCTGCAATTAAGGAGAAAAGAAGACTTTTCCGGGAATGGAAGAAGGGTGGTAGCAAAGAGGACTATTTGGCTGCCAAGTGTAGGGCTAGGAGAGAGGTATACAGGGCAAAGTCTGAGTCACAGAGACAATTACATGTACTTGATAACCTAAATCATGGGTAAAGGAAAAATATATTTAGGGTGGCAGGTCAGATGAAGAGGGATAATCGGGATATTATAGGCGAGCAGTGTGTGAAGATTGATGCAGGAAGGGTAGTGGTGAACAGTAAGGATAATAAAGATGCATGGAGAGAGCATTATAACCGGTTGTTGAATGAGGAGTTTGACTGGGACAGGGAAGGTTTGGAGCCAGCAGATCCAGTGTCTGGCCCTTGGCCTTTGATTTATACTGCTACTGTGAGTGAGGCAATAGGCAGGATGAGGGTGGGGAAGGCAGCAGGTGTGTCTGGGTTGACTGCCGAAATGTTGAAGGCCTCAGGCGATACAGGGGTGAGTTTAGTCAATGACCTGATAAACAGGATTATTTATGAGTGTGTTGTCCCAGATGATTGGCTGAAGAGTGTAACTGTAAATGTGTATAAAGGGAAGGGTGATGCCCTGGAAAGAGGAAATTATAGAGGTATAAAGCTTTTAGATCAGATAATGAAGGTAATGGAGAGAGTTTTAGAAGGTATGATTAGAGAAAGAGTGAATATTGATGAGATGCAGTTTGGGTTTATGCCAGGTAGGGGGACCATTGATGCCATATTCATTGTTCGACAGCTTCAGGAAAAATATATTGGTAGGAGAAGGGATCTTTATTTTGTTTTTGTTGATTTGGAAAAGGCCTTTGACAGAGTCCCTAGAGAGGTGGTGAAGTGGGCAATGAGAAAGCTTGGCTTGGAGGAGTGGCTGGTTAGGGTGGTTATGGCCATGTACAGTATGTGGGTGCTCGCACCCAGGTGAGAGTGAATGGAGATTTGAGTGATGAGTTTTCCGTGAATGTTGGTGTGCATCAGGGGTCAGTCTTGAGTCCCATGTTGTTTATCATGGTACTTGAAGCCCTTTCACGTGACTTTAGAAACGGACTCCGTGGGACTTGTTGTATGCTGATGATTTGGTGTTGATTGCAGAGAATGAAAGGGAGGTGGAGGAAAGGTTTAGGAAGTGGAGAGATGGTATGGGGCAAAAGGGTTTAAGGGTAAATGCAGATAAAACAAAAGTGATGATATCTAGGGTTGGTGGTGGTACTGTCAAAGACGAGGGAGAGTGGCCATGTGCAGTTTGCCACAAGGGCGTGGGAAGTAATTCCATCTTGTGCGGTGTGTGTGATAAATGGGTGCATAAGAGATGTTGTGGTATCAGAGGTAGACTGCGAGATAATGCTGATTTTATGTGTACGGCGTGCCGGGGTGAGCAGGTGGAGATTGTCAGACGTGAAAGGATTGAACTTGCTTGAATCTCTTGAGTGTGTGGAAGAGTTCTGTTATTTGGGAGACATGTTGTGTGCTGGAGGTGGGGCTGGAGCTAGCTCTGTGGCTAGGGTGAGAAGTGGTTGGAAGAAGTTCAGGGAGCTCTTGCCTCTCCTGACATTGAGAGGGCTCTCCCTACGTGCTAAGGGGTCTTTGTATGCAGCATGTGTTAGGAGTGTAATGCTGTATGGCAGTGAGACCTGGGCAGTGAAGGAGGAAGACATTCGCCAGCTCAGACGTACAGAAATGACAATGATTAGGTGGATGTGCAGTGCATCCCTGCGTCCAAGGCCTGGAGGGGCTGGGTTTACAATGGAAGAGTTGAGAGGTAGGATGGGACTGGAGTGTATTGGTGTTGTGATGAGGAGAGGTAGATTGAGGTGGTTTGGACATGTGGAGAGGATGGGGGATGATAATTGGGTGAGGAAGGTGAGAAGTGTTAATATTGGGGGTGGGGTTATGAGGGGCAGACCGAGAAAGACATGGGACGAGGTCATTAAGTGTGACCTTAAGGTTAAGTGACTGAACAGGGAGGCTGCAATGGATCATGCAGCGTGGACAGCCGCCATTAGGTGACCAAGGCCGACACATGCAAGCATGTTGGAGCCTTTAAAAACGAAACGAAACGAATGGCGAGACCAAGCGAAGTGTGGGGAAGAAACATAACATCAATGAATCAACTGTGAGGGGTATTTATAAGAATCGTGATCACATCATAAAACACGCTCATTTTTAGACTATTATATATTAATATGTGGTACGAAAAAGGTATCTTAGGGGGTAAATATTGAGGTCATGGCACCAATTAGAATTATTACCATAAGTTTTTCAATTCGGTATCACGGTTTCGGCTATAGCACAGCCATAGAGCGACCAACTGGGAGTGATAGCCGAGGGTTGAGTGTATATATATATGTAGTATCAGAGGAAATCTGTGAGAAAGATGTAGAGGACCTTATGGGATTAGGGATATATGAAAGAAACAAGTCAAGGGATTAGGGAAATATGAGAGAAACAAGTGTGAACACTGTAGAATGGGTATTAAAAAATGCTAACAAATGTAAGGAATCAGAAGAGTGCAAAGAAGTGTGGATAAAAAAGTCCCTAACTCAAGAGGAATGGGGATTACTAAAGGAAAAGAGGGAAGAAGCAAAGTGAAAGAATGATGCATGATCAGATGAAGAGAGAAGTAAATTTGTTTATAAAGTAGTAGGATTGCAAGTAAAAAAAAAATGGGACATAAACAGCAGGGACTAAATAAAAGCCAGATAGTGAATTCAACCAATATCAAATATGTGAACAACATGGCTAAGTTGAAGTACCAGTACTCAAATGTAGATGGAATGGTATCCAAATTATTAAAGATAAAAGACTTTATCATACAAAATAAGCCTCAAATTATTTGTCTAACAGAAACAAAAATTAACCCCAAGGATATCAAATGACTCTTTAAATTTGGATGATTACAGTATTTGGCAAAGAGACAAATTTAAAAAAGGGAGGAGAAGTTATGATACTAACAAAGAAAAGACTCCAAGTAAAAGAGATAGAAATAGCTAAACTTTCACAAGTAGAGTTAATTGCAGTAGAGACTAGTATATCAGAAAGGATAATAATTGTGGCAAATTTATATATGTCACCCAAGACAAACACATGAGATAGAGGTGAATATGAAGAACTGGTAGAAAAGACAATTCATTTAAGAACCCTACTATACAGAATAGAAGAGAAATCTGAAAGAATTGTACTAATGAGAGATTTTAACAAAAATACAAACTGGAATACTTTAGATGTAAAAAGCCATGAAAGTTGTTGGGTTCAAAAGCTTTGGATCTTATACAGGAATTTTTTCAAACACGACATGTAAAGGAGGACACCAGAAAAAGAGGATCAGAAGACCCCTAATTATTTGATCTCAAATTTACTAGGCAAGAAAATGAAACTGACAAAATAATCTGCCACCCCCATTCGGCAAAAACGACCATTCAGTATTAGATCAGAATTTCAGGACAGCATATGATACAGTTAGATGTAGTGGAAATTATAAAAAGAGGCTAAACTACAAAAAGGGCAACTATCATGACCTAAAGAAGTACTTTATGGATACAGATTCGGAAAAGGAGCTAAGAGGACATGATGTAAATTTTATATATAAAAAATTCTGTGAATTTTATGAAACAGGAGTCCATAATTATATCCCACTGCACAAAGAAACAGAAATAAGGATAAAGAACTGGTTTAATACTGATTGTAAAAATGCTAAAGAGAAAAGAGATTTGCTGTGGATCAGATACTGATGGACATAAAAGTAAGAGGAAATATACAAGCAAGCAAGAAATGATTACAGTTACTACTCGTTATACGATGGGGTTACGTCAGGTCATACCTTAATGTATAACAATTTTATCGTAAATCAGGAGATTGAAACACATTATAAAAGGGGAGTTACGTCAACTCAGCTTCCCAAAGTCACCTACCCAAGACTGAAACAAAAATGACAACCCACCTTAATCACTTCCTGTGTCGGTCCAAGTCGTCTCCAAGACCAAAACAAACACTATCACACCAATACAGGCGGCATTACTCACGTACAGTAAATCATTGCAACAACACAACAATCACACTTGCGTAACGTTGACCTGGTGCTACACAATGTATAGGCCTACTGTAGCACGATGCTTGGCTGAGAGGTGATGATAGGAGGGGGGCACACGTGAACAAGTGGAAAAGACAGGGTTTTGAATGGGTGGCGGGACCACAATTGAACCAAAACAATGTTCTGCACGATGGGGCTGCCATCTTGCCTGAGACAAGTGACTGTTGCCTTGTGTGTGCCTGGCACTTTGTACGAAATTTTCCGAGGGCAATATCGTTACAGCGTGAAATTCATTGCAAATCAGATTTTGGGGTGGAACTTTTCTGTTATCGTTGTAGCGAATTATTGTATACCGAATCAACGTAAAAAGAGTAGTGACTATACAAGGGTAAGGAGAGAAGCTCAAAGGCAGTTTGAGGCAAACATTATAAATAAAAGTACTGATCAGCTGAAGTTGTTTTACAGGTACATACAAAGCAAAGCAAAAGTCAAAGATAAAATACAGTCTATCATGGATGAGGGGAAAATCTATATCAGTGAAGATGATATTTGTGAAGTATTAAACAAAAAATTCCAATCATTTTTTACTGAAGAACGTACTTTTGTGAGAGATGAAAATGAACAAGCATTCCCACACATAATAACAAATATACGTATATTGAAACAAGAGGTCCAGGAAGAGAGGAGGAAATTAGATAACGGAAAAGCCAATGGCCCTGACGAGATTTCGTGGTGGGTATAACAGGAATGTGCAAAAAAGCTAAGCAAGCCATTACATTTAATATTCAGAGAATCCTTATGACAAGGAAAACTACCTGATATCTGAAAGATAGCAAACATTGAGTCCCTTTTCAAGACAGGAAGTAAACAAAATCCACTTAACTACCAACCAGTATCACTGACCAGTGTCATAAGCAAGATGTTTGAAAAACTGATATGAAGAATTTGAGTAAATCACCTGGAAATACACAATATGATACCAGAAAGACAATTTGGTTTTGGAAAGGGAAAATCATGTGTTACTAACCTATAAAGTTACTATGACAGAGTTGCAGAAATAATACAGAAAAGAGATGGATGCATAGACATTATATACAGTATTTGGATTTCAAGAAGGCATTTGACAGAGTACCACACACAAGACTTTTATGGAAACTGTACCATCAAGAAGGAATCCAAGGCAAACTGTACAATTGGATGCATGATTTTCTCAGTAAAAGGAAAATGAGAACAGTGCTAAGGGGAAATTACTTGTCACGGAGAGTAGTGACAAGTAGAGTTCCTTAAGGCTCAGTGCTGGCACCAATTATGTTTATAGTACAGTATATATAAATGACACAGACAGCAACATTGGAAATGGATGCTACCTAAATATGTTTGCTGATGATGAAAATTGCAATGGGAAATTACAGACACAGACTCTTGCACAGACCTACAAGAAGAATTAAATAAACTTCATGAATGAAGCAATAAATGGCAAATGGAATTCAATGTGGACAAATGCCATGTAATAAAATTTGGAAAAACTGAAAAAAGTCTAGACTGGGACTACAAGTTAGGATGTTCAACCCTACACAAATAAGAAAGGGAGAAAGATTTGAGTGATTATCAATAACAGACTATCACCAGCTGACCATATAAATGAAAAAGTATGGAACATGTACACACTGCTTGCTAATATGAGGGTAGCATTCACATATTATATAAATGACGACAAGCTGAGAAAGATAATAATGTTACGTCCCCACCCCACATTGCCACAGGCTCCAACGGCAATAGTACAGTACAGGAAGGACATTGCCCAGTGAGTTGTTCTTCCTATGGTCAGCCTTAAGGTGTACAGTACACAAGAACAGCTGAGGTGAAAATAAACACTGGCTCCTTAAAGTTCACTGTCCTTATTTTCCAAGTAATTCCACTTAATGCTTTCCAACTTCTCTTCACTATTCTCACAAGCACCGGAGCTATACACACTTTACTGACTGCAATTACACTTAATGTTTGACAACACTTTACTGTTAGTACACTTAATGCTTGCCAACACTTCACTTATTACACAAGTACCGAAAATAATCTTCACTGAAAGTAATTACATTTAATGCCTGCCAGCAACTCTTCACAAACTTCACTAACAGCACTGAACCAAAACCCGACTGCACTTCACTCAAACTGAACTGACACCTGACTAAACTTGCAATAATCTCTACCCCATCTTATATAAGCTTGCACTGTACTAGAAACTTCTACTTCTCCACAATTCTGGTAAGTGCTGGTCTTGCATCAGCCCCTAGTAACAACAGTTACCAACCAGGAGACATCAAAACATGCCAAAGACTTCCTACGTTATGTAACACCCTAAATTATTTACCATATGAACTTAAATTACATAATTTAACAAGCAATCACTTAAATAAATCATTATAAAGAAAAAGAGCACAAAAATTAATGCATAACTTACAAAATAACTATGCTCAAAAACAACAGGCAAACTGGCAACTCTGACTCATTCTGGAACTAGCTACCGTAAATATCAGGAAACATCGAGAAAGACCTTGGCTACCTAACTGACAAATCCCCTTTCATAACACTACACCCCCCCTTATACTTTGTCATCCCGACAAAACTCCACAGTATATACAAACATAAACCTTAATCCTAATGAAACATCTAACTATGCAAAAAATAATCCTTCAACTTGTCAGGTCTTCTTCATCTGACACTGGCCCTGTCACTGCAGTACAGCAGCATTTCTTCCTATGATTCCCATTCCTACTACACTGCATGTCGTCTGTTCTTCCATCTTCTTGCACGCTATTCATCAAGATTCTCCTGCATTTCCTCAGTGGTGGGACTTCCCGGGAAAAACTGGCTGGTTGTTGCCTCTCGTCACCAGCCTTCACTAATATACCCTCATCCTTCTCATGTGAACACTCACAGCTGAAGTGTCCCACCTGACCACATGTCCAACATGCTTTTGTTGCAACTGAAGAACTCCTTGCACTACGCTGTTCTTGTTCCTTCTTCCATTCGTGACAATCCTTCTTGTGCCCCGACTTCCCGCAGAACCAGCAGCCTCCTCCGGTCTTCTCCTGTTCTCTCTTCCACTTGTAGCAGTCCTCTTTTCTGTGTCCTGGCTCTTCACAGTACCAGCAACTTCCCTCAAATTTTTCCTTTTCACATACCTGCCCCTTTCTTGCCTTGAATCTTGCACTATGACCTGCCTGAATTGTGGATGTACTGGACCTGACATAGGACTCAAATTCTAGAGCCCTGGCTAGTGCTTCTTGCATGCTTCTTGGTTGTGCCTGCTTCACTTGCACTTTCAACTCCGCACTATCAAGAGCATCGATGAACTGGTCCCTCAGTAGAATAGCCAACAGATTAGGTGCTGCTCCAGGGTGTGCCTTGTATGCCATACTCTCCAGATCATGAGGAAGCTGCTGTAGGGATTCTCCTCTAGCCTGTACACAGCTCCGGAATCTTGCTCTGTAAACCTCAGTCTGGTCCATGGTTCCATATCTGCGCTCCAGCACCTCTACCAGGGGCTGATAACTGTTCCTCTCCATGACTGACATCTGGCCCAGAATTTCCACTGTGGCACCCTTAAGGCTAGTAGCAAGCTGCACTGCCCTCTGTCTATCATCCCAACCATTCTGATCTGCAAGTAACTCAAACTGTGCACAGTAAGCTTCCCAGGATACTGTACCATCAAATTCCTGAGGTTTCTTTTTAACTGGGCTCCCATTATAGCCACGCACTTCACTGGGTTGGGGCCTAAAAACTGAGGCATCACTACAGCCTCAATTATCTCACTAATTATCTTCACATGGTCAACTACATGCTTCAGTTGGTTATCTACTGTACATGCTGTCTGCACTCTGCCACTATTCCCTCACAAATCATGAGCTGGTTGTCCACATGCTGTCTGCACTCTGTAACTATTCCCTCGCTAATCTTCAGCTGGCTGTCTAGATGCTTCACCTGGTCGTCTATATGCTGTCTGAACTCCATCACAGTATTGCTTACCTCACACTTCTGCTGCTGTAGCTCAGTGTATACTTCCTCCTTCAACTACTGTTGCTCTTCCTTCATTTCCCCCATGAAAGCATCCAGCTGTCCTTGCATCCTCAATTGTAATTCCCTCTGTTGCTCCTGTAATGCCTCCTGAAGCTGTTCATATTGTTCTTTCTGTTCTTCATTCTGTGCCTGCAGTTGTACACTTTGTGCCTGTAATTGTTCTTCGAGCTTTTTCTGTCCTTCGTTCTGTGCTTGTAGTTGCTCTTTGATTTCGTTTCTGAGCTCTTTATTTTGTGCCTCTCGTTGTTCACTCCGTGCCTGTATTAGCTTCACGATGATCACCAGGGAAATTTCCTCCTCCTGCCCAGCTTGAGATCTTATCTTCACACCTTCTGCTTCCATGTCAAAGGTTAGACTCACTGCAGTCCTGAAATAATGATCCCACACTCCTGACACCAATGTTACGTCCCCATCCCACATTGCCACAGGCTCCAACAGCAGTAGTACAGTACAGGAAGGACATTGCCCAGTGCGTTGTTCTTCCTATGGTCAGCCTTAAGGTGTACAGTACACAAGATCAGCTGAGGCGAAAATATACACTGGCTCCTTAAAGTTTACTGTCCTTATTTTCCAAGTAATTCCACTTAATGCTTTCCAACTTCTCTTCACTATTCTCACAAGCACGGAGCTATACACATTTTACTGATTGCAATTACACTTAATGTTTGACAACACTTTACTGTTAGTACACTTAATGCTTGCCAACACTTCACTTATTACACAAGTACCGAAAATAATCTTCACTGAAAGTAATTACACCTAATGCCTGCCAGCAACTCTTCACAAACTTCACTAACAGCACTGAACCAAAACCCGACTGCACTTCACTCAAACTGAACTGACACCTGACTAAACTTGTAATAATCTCTACCCCATCTTATATAAGCTTGCATGGTACTAGAAACTTCTACTTCTCCACAATTCTGGTAAGTGCTGGTCTTGCATCAGCCCCTAGTAACAACAGTTACCAACCAGGAGACATCAAAACATGCCAAAGTCTTCCTACGTTATATAACACCCTAAATCATTTACCATGTGAACTTAAATTACATAATTTAACAAGCAATCACATAAATAAATCATTGAGAAAAAGAGCACAAAAAATTAATGCATAACTTATGAAATAACTATGCTCACAAACAACAGGCAAACTGGCAACTCTGACTCATCCTGGAACTAGCTACCGTAAATATCAGAAAACGTCGAGAAAGATCTCGGCTGCCTAACTGACAAATCCCCTTTCATAACAATAACATCATTCATCAGACCAACCTTGGAGTATGTATCAGTAATCTGGAATCCACATCTCAAAAAACACATAGATAAGACTGAAAAGGCACAAAGGGCCACTATAGACCTAAGCTATGAAGAAAGACTTAAAAAATTAAACCTACCAACATTAAAGGAGAGAAGGAAAAAAGGAGACATGATTATGATAAATAAATGCATCACAGGAAAAGAGAAAATAGACATAAATGAATATATAACCCACGGGGAAGCAACATTAAGAGGACATGCAGGAAACTGTACAAAAAGAGAGGTGATAAAGACATAAGGAAATTCAGTTTCCCAAATAGAGCAGCTGCTCAGTGGAATGCAGTACCCAATGAAATAGTGTGTGCCAAAACAATTCATAAATTTAAAGACGTGTAATATAAAAATGGTTCAAAACATGGGATAGTACGAGCTTGACTCATTCCTGTAAAGATACAGTTAGGTAAGAACAACTGGTTAAGGCAAGAACAAATACACACACACACACACACACACACACACAGGTCGCCGACAGAGACGGAGCTCTTCCTGGATTGTGGGGAAATAATTGCTGAATCAGCGGCAAAAAGGAGACCAGCCTATTGTGAATATGTGAATGAGTGCGTGAGTGGTGGTCCCACTGGACAAAAGTTAAAAAAAATACGCGGTTTTGGTCATAAAGAGTACAAGATACAGTGGAAATAGTTTCCATATGGTTGCATCATGGCTGAGAGGGATGGTGTTTTGTTTACAACTGGTGAGGGGGATTTTGTGGGCTTCTCCGAAGATGATGTGGGAAATGGAAGTCCTAAGCTGAACCAAACAAGAGTAACAGGAGTAGAGAAAACAGCGGAGAGGAATGTCTGGGAGTTAAAAAAAGGCATGGGCAGTAATTACAGAGTTGCAGGAACGGACCTTAGAGCAGGAGAAAGAGATCAAAATTCTACAGAATAAATTGGAAAAAGTTTGCACACGAAGTGATGAACAACAAAGAGAAGTCACAGAATTAAAAGTGAGTAATGAATCTGCCTCACATGAAATACAACAGCTCAAGAGGGAAAATAAGAGGATGCAAGAGGAGAGGGACAGGATGAAAAGTAAATTAGATGAGTATGGATCCAAATCAAGGATGCAAGATAAGCACATTAAGGAAATCAGGAACAACATAAAGGGTGGAAGAAAATTCAGGAGGAAGGAAATGTAAATTTGAAAGAGATTATGGAACAACAAAGCAAGGAAAAGGTGGAGAAGGAAGTGGTTAGAACAACTATCTATCTATATCTATCTATTGCCAGACGCCTCAATCCCGTTTGGGGTGGCCACAAACAAATCGCCTCCAAGTCGCCCTGTCCCCCGCCATTTCACTGCCCTGCTCCCAACTCACACCCCCCTCTCTCATATACCTCTCCACCCCATCCCTCCATCTCATCCTCGGCCTCCCCCTCCCTCTTCCCCCCTCCACCTCACTCACATACACTCTCTTCGTCAGTCTTTCGCCCTCCATCCTCTCCACATGGCCAAACCACCTCAGTGTGTTCCTCATAACGCTTCCTATCACATCCACATCCACACCACAACGCTCCTTTATATCCTCATTCGTCAGCCTGTCTCTCCACGTGACTCCACAGGCTCCTCTTAAATAACTCATTTCCACTGTTCTCACTCTTGACTTGTGTCCTTCCAACAATGTCCAAGCTTCACTTCCGTACGTTAGAGTTGGTATCACAATACTGTCATGTAGTAACTTTTTCACTTCCATGCTCACTTCCCTGTTTCTTATCACTGCTTTCAAGGAACCAGCAACCTTTCTTCCCTGCTGTACCCTTTCAAGCACTTCACACTCCAAACCTCCATCCTTACTCATCACACTACCCAAATACTTAAACGTACTCACATTTTCCAATTCCTCACCATCTAACCTTGCTGTACATTCACTAACTTCACCTCTCTCAAAGACCATCACTTTACTCTTCCCTACATTCACCTTTAGGTTCCGTTTCTTACACACTCTCTCAAACTCATCCACCAAGCCTTGCAGCTCCCCTTCGTCTTCACTCAACAACACAGTATCATCTGCAAACAACAGTACAGGGAGTTTCCAAACACTATCCTCTCTCACCAGGGCCACTCCAACATCCACTACCCTACCTTGTACCTCTTTTATTACCCCATGCATGTACAGATTGAACAACCATGGAGACATGACACATCCTTGTTTCAAACCAACTTTCAAAGAGAAAAATTCACTTAGTTCACCATCCACACGCACTGCAGCCTTCGCACCATCGTACATACTCTTCACAGCATTCAACAACTTCCCATCTACTCCATATATTCTTAACACTTTCCACAATCCTTGTCTATCCACCCTGTCATATGCTTTCTTCAAATCCATGAAAGCCGCATACAACTTCTTTCCCTTCTCTAGAAACTGTTCCACTAAAGATCTAAGAATGAATATCTGATCTACACAACCTCTTCCCTTCCTAAAGCCTCCCTGTTCTTCTCCAACTAATTTCTCTGTTCTTTCTCTAACTCTGTCTATAAGTATCCTACCATACACTTTTCCTATTATACTAAGAAGACAAATGCCCCTATGATTACCACACACTTCTTTTTCCCCTTTTCCTTTGTACAAGGGAATAATTATACCTGACTTCCAATCCTCCGGGACTCTACCTTCCTCCCAGGCCAATCTGCACATCTTCCACATC
Organism: Coenobita brevimanus; assembly: GCF_032717465.1. NCBI lineage: Eukaryota > Metazoa > Arthropoda > Malacostraca > Decapoda > Coenobitidae > Coenobita > Coenobita brevimanus. The sequence goes on from NC_137046.1 coordinate 27,066,684, forward strand.
CATCCTACTACTATCTCTCCCCCATGCTTCAGCATTTCACCACACACTCCATCAATTCCTGGGGCTTTCCCCGATTTAACTTTCTTCATTGCTTCCACAACTTCTATCCTACTGATTTCTTCCTGTCTTCTCACCTCCCTCCTTTTCCCAGCCATTCCCCAGCCACTTATACTTGCATTACTTCCATCCTCTACGTTCAACAATTCCTTAAAGTGTTCTCTCCATCTGCTCACTTTTTCTCCCTTCTCCACTAGTAATCTACCATTTTTATCTTTCACTCCCCTGCTAACTTCACTTCCACCCTGTCTTACTCTTTTCACTTCTCTCCAGAACATTTTCTTACAGTCCCTCCACTTTACACTCAAATTCCTTCCAAATTCCTCATCCACTCTCTTCTTACTCTCTCTTACTAATCTTTTCACTTCTCTCTTCCTTTCCACATATAACTCTCTCTTCCACCTCTCAACTTCTTCCACGCCCCTATTTCTCACCCATTCATTGTATGCTTTCTTCTTTTGTGCCACAGCCTGTTTCACCTCTTCAGTCCACCACGCTGTTCCTTGTACCCCCCTCCGCCTTCTCTTCCTTCCACACACCACATCACATGCTGCACATATTTCTTCTGTAAATATCTTACACACACCTTCCACGTCTCCCATCTGCTCCAATTCATATTTGCCCAATTGTTCCTCCACTTCTCTCTTATACTCTGCCTTTTTCTCATCCTCTTGTAACCTTTCCACTCTCCTTGCAACTACTCCTTCCTCTCGTCTTTCCCTTCTTCTATTCCTCCATCTCACTTGCATCCTAATTCTGGCCACCACCAAGTAGTGGTCAGAAAGTCCACTCCCCCAACCTCTATACACTCTTGCATCCTTTACACAACTTCGCATCCTTTCATCCACACACACATAATCAATCATTGCCTTCCTTTCATTCAGTTCACCACCCACCCTTCTCATCACTCGCCATGTATACCTGTGGATCATTTTATGCCTGAAGAGGGTATTGGCTATCACCAACCCCCTCCCAGCACAAATGTCCACTAACGCACTCCCATTCTCATCTATCTCGGCAGGCACACCCCACTCACCAACTATTCCATCCACCTTCACATTCCCAACTTTACCATTCATATCACCAATCAAAAACACTCTCTCATTCCTTCCAAACTTTTCCATGCACATTTCCACATTTGTCCAGAACTCTTCTCTCACTCTTCTAGCACGATCTTGCGTTGGCGCATACACACACACAATCGCCCACATTTGTATTCCAACTTTCAACTTTACCCACACAATCCTTGACCCAACTGATCCATACTGTCTTATGCTCTTCTTCCATCTTTTACTCACAACTATACACACTCCTTCCTTTGCCCTCTCATTCTCATCTACTCCTGCACATATACCCCATCCATACTCCCATTCTCTCACACTTTCTCCTCTCCATTTTGTTTCAGTTATTCCACATACATCCACTTTCGCACCCTCAAGCACCTGGACAATCTCTCTCTCTTTCACCTCATCATTCGCTCCTCTTACATTCCATGTACTCATTACCAAGTCCTTTGTCCAGTCCTGGGTCGTCATCGTTTGGTCAGTCCTTGTCCGAGGCTTCTTGTTTGTTTTTTTAGTTAGTTGTTTTCCGGGGAGGGGCACTAACCCTCCGCCAACCCTTTTAGTCGCCTTTTACGACAAGCAGGGATACTGGGGGAGTATTCTTGAAAACCCCCCTACCCCCAGGGGAGATGGAAGTGGTTAGGGTTAGAAATCAAGAAACAATATATGGGGTGGAAGAAAATTCAGGAGAAGGAAATGTAAAATTGAAAGAGATTAAAGAACAACAAAGCAAGGAAAAGGTGGAGAAGGAAGTGGTTAGGGTTCTGAGAAGTAGAGAATCTTTAGTCAGGGATGTAGCAGATAAGAAAAAAATGTAATAATTTCAGGTGTAAAAGAAAAACATATGACGGTAAGACCAGAAAGAGAAGGAGAAGAACTGTGTAAGGATAAAGATATAATATCAATAGTTATGGAGGGTAACAATGAAGCTCAAGAAGAGACTGAAGAAGTGTTCAGGTCAGGGAAAAAATGAGGAAGGAGGGGCGAAGTTTAAGTCCCAGGTAATGGTAAATGAAATCATCAATAGAACATGGAAATTATCAGACAAAGAAGGGTTTAAAAATGTCTGGATAAGGAGAGATGCAAATGAGGAAGAAAGAGCTAAAATTAAGGAGTCAGTAAAGGAAGCACAGGCAGGAAACAAACAGAGTACAGAGGAAGAGAAGACAGTGTTTTATTGGAGAGTTATGGATCAGAAATTGAGGAAGTGGTACCGACAGAGAGATGGAGAGAAGAGGGTATAAAAAAAAACAAAAAAAAAAAAGTTTGAAGGTGGCATACTGTATACTAATGTTGATGGTTTGATACTGGCAAGGTTAGAAATCAACGATTTCTTGAGGGTACATGAACCTGACGTTATGTGCTTTGTAGAGACCAAGTTAAGAGAGGATACAAATGTCCATATGGGAGATGGTAAATACAAACTGTGGAGAAGAGACAGAAAAGAAAAAACAGGAGGAGGAGTGATGACAGCAGTGAAGAACAACATAAATGTAGATACTGTGGAAATGGGAGAGGGCAGGGCTGAAGTGATAAATATGAAATTAGAAACTGAAGAGAATGGCAAGAGAGATATGGCGGTAGTGTATGTTCCCTCTAAGAGAAGAGCATGGAATGACGATAAATACCAGATGTCGTCAGACATGGCTAGTTATCTACAAAAAGTGGCTGAGAAATGCAACAATATAATTTTAATGGGTGACTTTAATTGTAAAGAGGTGAACTGGGAGAAATGGGACTCAGGAGGCAGTGAAGATTCGTGGGGCATTATATTATTAAATATAACAATGAATAATGTGATGATGCAGTGGGTCAAAGAAGAGACACGACTCTGAGGTGAGGACACACCAGCAAGATTAGATGTACTGTTAACCAAAAAACCTGATGTCACTGAATCTTTGAAATATCTGTGTCCTATAAGAAGAAGTGATCACGTGGCCATTGAGTTCCAGATGATAATAGGGAACGTGGTGCCATGAGACGAGCTTTATAGGCAGGGAAGATACAACTATGGGAAAGAAAAATTTTACAGGACTGAGAAAATTTTTCAAAAATGCGGATTGGAGAAAATTCAGAGAAACAAGAGAGATTCAGAGGAAGTGAGATATCTTTCTAGACCTCTATAATTCGGGAGTTGAAAAATATGTGCCAAGAATAAGGGGGAAAAAAAACAGGAAAAAGAAGTGGTTTAACAGAAGGTGTATGACAGCAAATAAAGAGAGGGACATGGCATGGAACAACTGGAGAAAGTGAGGTAATAACAGAACAAAGGAAGAATATAAAAGAACTAGAAATGAATATACAAGAATCTGAAGAGAGGATGAAAGGAACTTTGAAAGAGGTATAATAGATAAATGTAAGGATGAACCCACTGTTTTATAGATTTGTGAATGGCAAATTGAAAAAAAAGGAAGGAATCACCAAACTGAAAGTAGAAAGAGAGGTCTATAAAGATGCAGCAATGCATGCTGAAATAATGAAAAAATGTTTCCAATAGGTTTTCACTAATGAAAAGGAGTTTGTGGAAGGGGTTGGAGTGACTAGAAATGTAGTGATAAAAGATATAAAAGTGGAAGTACAGGAAGTGTATAAATTACTGGAAACTCAAGATGTAAGGAAAGCCCCAGGACCAGATGGACTCTCTAATTCGGTACTGAAGGAATGCAGAGAACAATTGGCGGATAAGATTCACGGTTTAATTGTGTGTTCCCTGGAAGAGGGGAAAGTGCCTCAAGAAAGTAAGAGGGCAAATGTGGTACCAACTTATAAGGGAGGAAACAGGGAAGAACTCCTGAATTATAGACCAGTGTCCCTAACCAGCATGGTGGCAAAATTGTGCGAGAGAAAACTGAAAGATAGATGGATAAAGTATCTGGAACAGATGAACATTTTGGGTGAAAGTCAGTTTGGATTCAGAAGTGGAAGGTAATGTGTTTCCAACTCGCTGAGCTTTTACTCAAGAGCAATTGACGTGCTACAGGAGAGAGACGGTTGGGTGGATTGTGTGTATTTAGATTTGGAGAAGGTCTTTGACAAGGTACCCCGTAAGAGTATAATGTGGAAACTAGAACATATACGGTAGGTGGACTGAAGGGAAACCTCCTGAACTGGATGGCAGACTTTTTGAGAGACAGACAAATAAGGACAATAATAGTGGATAGGATGTCTGGATGGAGGGAAGTAACAAGTGGAGTCCCACAGGGCTTGATGTTGGCACCAGTAATGTTCCTGATTTACATAAATGATATGGTACATGGAATGAACAGTTATGCAAGTCTGTTTGCTGATGATGCAAAGATCTTGAGGATGGCAGAGGTTGAAGAGGACTGTAAAATGGTGCAGGAGGATCTGGATAGGATACACGATTGGAGCCAGATGTGGGAAATGAAATTCAACGCAAAGAAATGTAAAATACTGGAAATGGGTAAATGTGCCAAGAGGCCATCACTGAATTATTTGATGGGTAATAAACCAATCAGAAAAGCAAGAGAGGAAAAAGATTTGGGAGTGCTGGTCCAGGATAGTTTGTCACCTGCAAAATATACTAACAAGACAGTTAGAGAGACATATAAACTCATGACTAACATAAGAGTTGCATTTCATTACATGGATGAGATGATGAAAAAATTGATAGTGGCCATTATCTGCCCCAGCAGTAGTGTGGTCCTCACACAAAAAGAAAGATATAAACAAGATTGAGAGAATACTAAGAACAGCAACCAAGATGGTCCCCAGTCTGGCAGACTGTCATACAGAGAGAGGCTGGAAAAGCTGGATTTGCCATCCTTAGAGGAAAGGAAAGAGAGGGGTGACATGACTGCAGTGTTCAGGACCATGATGGGAGTAAATAAAATTGATAAAGAAGATCTGTTTGTATGAGGCAGGAGAGTAACAAGAGGACATGAAATGAAATTGAAGAAGCCAAGCTGCTTGAAGGATATCAAGAAATATAGTTTTCCTTATAGATGCATACACCTGTGGAATAGCCTGGACAAAGAGATCATCCAGTCTAAAAACTTAAAATGAGTTTAAAGCAACATTTGATTTATTAAGAAACAGAGATGGGTCCCCATAAGTGTAGCTCATTTCCTGTATATCACAATTAGGTAAATACTATACAAAGTTATGAATTAGTAGGGCTGCCCATCATCTTGGCTATCACCTCAAGGAAAATCAATATCTAGGATTTAAGGACCTTACATTAGGAGTACAGAAGAGGAAGGGCGGGAGGGACACACATTCCTTGTTGGTTCTGCTCATGAGTTGGTATGAGAAATGCTTTACCTCTGGATCATGTTCATTCCTCATGTCCATGTTCTCATCATCTGAGTCAGTGTCAGTTTCTGAATCTGAGGATCTCTCAAGGTCATCATCTTGGTGTTCCTCCCGTGTCTGTGGCATTGTCTTCAGCTCCTCTCGACTTCTAAATCCAAGCACCAAAATCAGTGGAGGGAAGAGAAGACTCAGCATCACCTATATGAGAAAGTCAATGCGAAAATAAAAATATTTTGCCCACTTTTCTTTAGCATTGAATTACTTAACATGCTATGAATTATATGCATTATGAGAAGGGGAGTGATCAGTGATTAATATAAAAGTAACACAAAAAAAAATTAATAAAATAAAAATCTGAACCTTGACATTTGTATTCTTCCTTGTCCTCAGTCCTCCAAGCCACAGATCTGCAAGTAGGATCTGGCAGCAGGTGTGTGAGAGGAGAGCACGGTGGTTGACAGCCACGGCCAGGGAGAGGCATGTCTGCTTGGACCAATTTTTCAACTCGTATGTCAAAAGTTGCTGTGCTCGGTCATCATCTTGTCGGTAGCAGTAGTCCATTACATTAAGAGCTGTAAGGTTAGTCTTGAGTTAAGGCCTGAAGAAAGAACTTAAAGGTAAAATTTTTGCAACAGATATGTGCATAAACTGCCTATAAAATGAACTCCTCACACTCACCAGTCCTGGGAAAAGTACCTTGCCGTCTTTTGGATTTTGTACAGTTTAGGCTGTCAAGCATTTTGTTCAGTTATTTTGGTCCATTACAGGCCCACATTTCTAAGAATATCTCTCTATCTATAGCCAGATGCCACAATCCCATAAGGAGTGGCAATTTGTCTTTGAGTTAAAACTGTTTTATGCAGAGAGACACTAGTCCTCTGCCAACCCACTTGTTGACACGTAGGGAACCCGTATGTATTGATTATATGGTTACCACTCAGCACTGTAAATGGCTTCCTGGCTTACAGGAAACCATTAGGCTTGCCACTTAATGTAAATCCACCTGAAAAGGAAAGAACAGTAATAAAATGTGAGAGGAAAGATGGGAGAAATAGGAAGAGAGGAAGAGTTCAGCCAAATTTGCCATAGACTGGCTATAAAAAGATGGCAAGGAAACTAATAAAGTACAAGAGATCATTTCTCCTTCACCAATTCATGATTAGGACTTGACCCATGGACCTTACAGTCTCAGTGTGAGAATACTCTTGAGTACAATGCAACAGATTATACCCACAAATTATAAGGTAGTTTCAATGAGTAAAAATGAGGAAATGCATTTGCCATACAACACTCTGTAACATACAACCTGAGAATATCTTACCAGTCTTCTTGGCTTGCTTTACACAGCACTTCCCTTGATTACAGCACTGCTTAACAAAACTGCAAATAGTTTAATCCGTACAATCTCGCCGTCGGCATGTCGACAGTACAAAACGTCTCGATTAATCCCAGCAATGTGATGGTGCCGACAGCAATATTCAAGAGCTGTAGCACGTCTCAAACTGCTTTAATCTAGCTAATTTTTTGCTAAGGTTTTCTGTGCCTGCCCTCCTCTCTTCCTATTTCTCCCATCTTTTCTGTCACTACTTATTGCTTTTCTTTCCGTTACAGGTGGCTTTACATTGAGTGACATGCCAAATGGTTTCCTGTAAGCCTAGATACCATTTACAACGCTGGGTAGTAACCATATAACCAAACCATACGTGCTCCCTACGTGTCAAGTGGGTTGGTGGAGGGTTAGTGCCCCTCCCTGTAAAACAAATAACTCAGAGTCAAATGGCCACCCCGTACGGGATTATGGCGTCTGGCAATAGACAGATAGATAGTAGCTTAATGTATTGGCAACACTGTGTCTAAGATGTTGTAGTAATGAGTTTGGTTCTACATGGGTGGGTAACATCAGTGTGCCACTGTCCATCATAGTATTATAATGTCGCGAAAATCTCGCTATTTTTCCGCCTCATTGGGCTGGAGGAGGCTGTTGAAATTGTCACATGGACCCTTCTGTCCCTTCATTTAGTGATTCTTCAGAAGAGAAAGACCTGGATGCCTCTGGAGAGGAATATGAGCCAGTGGAGGACACTGAGAAAGAGGAATCCCCCATTCTCCTACCTCCGTTCTCTCTCATCCCACCCAGCTGGGTGGGAAAACGTTGCTCACGGCTTGGGAAACTGTGCTAAAAACATGATGGATGGCCATCCTGCTCTTATTTCTCCTATAAGGAGTACTTTTTTTTGGCTTTTCCTTGACTTATATGTCCTTTTGGATTGTTTTCCATTTTCGGATTAGGTGGATATAAATTTGCAAAAATGCCTGGGATGGTACGGGTTAATATAATCCTCAAAATCATTTAGTACTGTTCTATTCACTCCTTAAGAGAGAATCAATAAACAAGGATGAAACATTTTACTGAAATCACTAAAGGAACTGGAAAATACTTTGGTTTGTACAAAAACATACAGTAGTCTGTTTTCTTCAATATACCACTCCAGTTTACCGCTCTAGTCAACTTATTCAACATACAATCTATTATTGCCCCATCAGGAGCACTGAGAATGCCAATATAAAACAGTAATCCCTCTAAGATCTGATGTAATAGAGCCAAAGGCATGCCTGGGACTTGGTTTTGTCTGGGACTTGGGAAAAATGCCCCTGGAGAGGTACTTATGGATCCCAACCCAACCTAACTTTGAAAGCCACCTATATAACTCCCTCCCAAACATGCACAGCACCAATTTAAGACCCTATGCACAAAATTAGGGACAGAAACCATGAAATAAATGAAAGGAACCAGAGAATGAGAAGTTAGAGGTGAGAATGGAAAATATTTAGCAGTGTACAGGGTACTTACGACACGTCCGTGGCCGTCGCGATGATTAACCCACCTCCTCTATGGCCCTGACAGTGATGAAGGTGCATTTGAAGCATGCACAGTAATCCAGCATTGTGCTGCACTTAATCCTTTGCACTGTGAATCATAATTGTATAACACTGCACAATCTGTTCTTACTTGTGCCATGCCAGTTGCAACATGGCAGTGTTGCACTCTGAACTTAATCCATTGCACTCTGAATTCTAATTTCTTAACACTGCACAACATTGTAAATTCCCAAGTGGTCTAGTGGCGAGGTATTGCAGTTTATTCACAAAAGCGAGCATGTAGGCAGCCATGGCAACAAGCGTGCAGTCACAGTGGTAGGTAGGTGGGAACTGGGGAGGATGCAGGGGTGCTCTAGCGGACGTTGGAGAAACTACGCACCAAAACACAGCTGTTCATCACCACGCAGCAAATTTAAAGTAGGGATGAACACATATCAGCTTTCTTTTTGCATTTTTACGTTTTTTGGCCATACAGTACTCTCTTCTAGTTTTCTCCTCAATTCAATATTTTCATGCTTCAAATTTCTTATTTCTTCATTCGCCGTCTCATTAGACTGGATCAGACTCTGTATAGTAATCTCCGTATTCTCAGACACATCTTTTAACACTAGATTCTCCACTTTCTTTTCAAGTTCACTAATCCTCATAATCAATGTTTTAACCAGATTCATGACATTAGTATTTCTATCAAATCCTGGAAATTCGAGTCCCTCAGTGTTTACATTTTCGGCCATGATTGCAGTTGGTTACAACTTACAGTACCAAAACAGCTGTTACCGAAAATAATACAAACATTCATGTACAGTATACTCTTGCCAATAAATCTTTACAGTTTTGGTAGTCTATATTAACTTACAGTATTTTAAACTGAAAACAAGACCATAGGAGCCAGGACAAACATAATTCCTGAAAACTACTTAAGGTTTGCAGCGGTGGTTGAGCCTTGGCCTGGGAGCAGTCAAGACAAGTCCGTTCGCTGTGGCTGTTCACTCGTGTGTGTGTGTGTGTGTGTGTGTGTGTGTGTGTGTGTGTGTGTGTGTGTGTGTGTGTGTGTTCTTACCTAATTGTTCTTACCTAATTGTATCTCTAAAGGAATGAGTCAAGCTCGTACTGTCCCGTGTCTTAAACCATATTTATCGTACATATCCTTAAATTTGTGAATTGTTTTGGCACACACTATTTCATTTGGTAGTGCATTCCATTGATCAATTGCTCTGTTTGGGAAACTGAATTTCCTTACATCTTTATCACCTCTCTTCTTATGCAGTTTCTTGCAGTGTCCTCTTGCTGATGCTTCTCCATATGTTAAGTAATCATTTATGTCTATTTTCTCCTTCCCTGATATACACTTATATAGCATTATCATGTCACCTCTTTTCCTTCTCTCCTGTAGTGTTAGTAGATTCAGTTTATTTAGTCCTTCTTCGTAACTTAGGTCCCTTAAGCTTGGTATCCATCTTGTAGCGGCCCTTTGAACTTTTTCAATCTTGTCTATGTGCTTTTTGAAATGAGGACTCCAGACTACTGATGCATATTCCAGGGTTGGTCTAATGAATGATGTTATTATCCTTCTTAGCATGTCTTCATTTATGTATGTGAATGCTATTCTCATATTTGCAAGCAGTGTATATTTGTTCCGTACCTTCTTGCTGATGTGGTCAGCCGGAGATAGTCTGTTATTGATAATCACACCTAGGTCTTTCTCTCTTTCTGACGTGTATAGGGTTTTATTTCCTAACGTATAATCCCAATCAGGTCTTTTTCCACTTTTGCCAAACTTGATTACATGACACTTGTCCACACTGAATTCCATTTGCCATGTACTACTCCATTCATGAAGTTTATTTAATTCTTCTTGTAGCTCCCTACAAGAGTCTGTGTTAGTAATTCTCCTTTGTATTTTTGCATCATCTGCAAACATATTCAGATAGCTCTCACTTCCAGTGTTACTGTTTATATCATTTATATACACTAAAAACATGATTGATGCCAGCACTGAACCCTGTGGTACTCCACTAGTCACTTCTTTCCATGATGAGTAGTTTCCTCTTAGTACTGTTCTCATTTCTCTTTTTATGAGAAAGTCTTGCATCCAACAAAACAGTTTGCCTCGAATTCCTCCTTGATGGTACAGTTTCCATAAAAGTCTTTGGTGTGGTACTGTGTCAAAAGCTTTCTTGAAATCTAAATAGATACTGTCCACCCATCCTTCTCTTTCCTGTATTGTGTTTGTTACTCTGTCATAGTAGCTCAACAGATTAGTGACACATGATTTTCCTTTTCTGAAACCAAACTGTCTTTCTGTTATCATACTGTGTTCTTCAAGATGATTTACCCAAGCTTTTCTTATAAGCTTTTCTAATACCTTGCTTACAACACTGGTCAGTGATACTGGTCGGTAGTTGAGTGGATTTTGTCTATTTCCTTTCTTGAATAAGGGGACAATATTTGCTTTTTTCCAAATATCAGGTAGTTTACCTTGACTTAAGGATTTCTTGAAAATTAAAAATAATGGTTTACTTAACTCCTTTGCACATTCTCGTAGTACCCAACATGAAATTTCATCGGGACCACTTGCTTTTCCTCTGTCTAATCTACTTAACTCCTCCTGTATTACTTTTTCTGCTGTTTGTATATCTGGTATATGTGTGGACATGCATGTTCCACATAGTCACTCTCAAAATTTTTTTCTTCTGTAAAAACTAATTGGAAATTCTTATTTAGTGCTTCACAAATACCTTTCTCTTGTGTATAAGTGATTCCCTCGTCCGTAATTGATTGTATTATATCTTTACTTTGGTTTTGCTTCTGATATAGCTGTAAAACAGCTTTGGTTGATCACTACTTTTATTTATTATATCCTCCTCAAATTGTTTTTGGGCTTCCCTCCTCATTCTTGTATAATTGTTTCTTGCCTGTTTGTAATTATTATACGCCCTTTCACTATTATGTCTTCTGTATCTATTCCACAACAAATCTCTTCTTTCTTTTGATTTTTTACATTCTCATATCCTTTGACTAATGCAAGAAAGCCTTGGTTTAATCACGCTTGTTCTAATGCTGTCCGCAACAAGGAGAAGGCCTACAAAAGGTACCGGAGCCAACCCACCCCTGAATCACATAATCTTTACGTTTCTGCCCGGAATCGTGCTAAGTCTGTTCTTCGCTCTACTAAAAATAAGTTCATCCATACTAAATGCTCTCAACTCTCCAACTCGAATTCTTCTCGCTCCTTCTGGCACCTTGCCAAAAATCTTTCTAACAACTTTACCTCATCATCCTTCCCTCCTCTTTTCTACTCTGATGGTTCTGTAGCTATTTCTTCTACTGATAAAGCAGATCTCTTCGTACAGACTTTCTCCTCCAATTCCACCTTAGACGATTCCGGTGCTGTTCCTCCATCACTTCCCCCCTCTGACTTCCTCATGGCTGACATTAAAATTTCTTCAGTTGATGTATTTTCTGCCATCACTGGCCTTAATACTAACAAGGCATATGGGCCTGATGGGGTCCCTCCTGTTGTTCTCAAGAACTGTGCTTCTGTGCTTACACCCTGCCTAGGCAAACTATTTCGCCTTTGTCTGTCAACTTGTACCTTTCCTTCTTGCTGGAAGTTTGCTCTCATTCAGCCAGTCCCAAAGAAGGGTGACCACTCCCAACCCTCTAACTATCGTCCAATTGCTTTAACGTCCTGTATTTCAAAAGTTTTCGAGTCAATTCTTAATAGAAAAATTTTAAGGCATCTTTCCTATCACAACCTTCTTTCCGATCGTCAGTATGGGTTCCGTCAGGGACGCTCCACTGGCGATCTTCTCACCTACCTTTCAGACTCCTGGTCATCCTCCTTTCGGGACTTTGGCGAAAGCTTTGCCATTGCACTCGACATCTCAAAGGCTTTCGATCGAGTCTGGCATAAATCTTTAATTTCCAAACTGCCCTCCTACGGTTTCTATCCTTCTATCCGTGCCTTCATCGCTAGCTTCCTTTCTGGTCGTTCTATAGCCGCTGTTGTAGACGGCCATCGTTCTTCTCCTAGATCTATCAACAGTGGTGTTCCTCAGGGCTCTGTCCTATCACCAACTCTCTTCCTTTTATTCATCAATGATCTTCTAAGCTGTACATCTAACCCTATCCACTCATACGCTGATGACTCCACCCTTCACCTTTCCATTCGGTTCCCGCAACGCCCATCTCAACAGTTACTTCAAGAAACAAGGGATGAGGCTATGGCACACCTAATGTCTGACTTGGCTCATATCTCTGACTGGGGTAAAAATAATATGGTTGTCTTTAATGCATCTAAGACTCAGTTCTTACACCTATCAACCCGACAAAATCTTCCACAGGTATACCCACTAATGTTTAATAATATTCAGCTTAATCCTGCATCATCCTTGAACATGCTTGGGGTTTCATTTACTCGGGACTTATCTTGGAAAGATCATATTACATCTCTTGTAAAATCTGCTTCCAAGAGATTGGGTGTGCTAAGCCGACTCCGCTCTTTCTTTACCCCTGCACAATTGTTGACTCTATACAGGGGTTTTATCCGCCCCAGTGTGGAGTACAACTCTCATGTGTGGGGAGGCTCCCCACATACAGCTCTTCTCAATAGGGTGGAGTCAAAGGCTTTTCGTCTCATTAACTCTCCTCCTCTTACTGACTCCCTTCAACCTCTGTCTCTTCGCCGCACTGTTGCATCTTTATCCCTTTTCTATCGCTACTTTAATGGTCACTGCTCCTCTGAACTGTCTGCTTGCATTCCTCCACCTCTACGACGGGCGCGTAGCACCCGTCTGGCAGCAAACTCTCATCCCTTTTCTGTCCAACTCTCTAATGCAAGAGTTAACCGTTACTCCCAGTCTTTCATTTATGCAACAGGTCAGCTCTGGAACTGTCTCCCTCTGTCTATATTTCCTGCTGCCTATGATCTCCAGTCTTTCAAACGTAGTGTGTCCAGGCATCTCAAAATGATCGGATCTTGAATTTGGCTCTCTATTGTATTTTGTTTTTCTCTTGGAGGGAACTGTTACTGCGGGCTCATGGCCTTTGGTTCCTTCTTCCTCGCATTTAAAAAAAAAAAAAAAAAAAAAAAAAAAAAAAATTCTTATCTGCTGCTTTGTGCTGTGGGATGTACTTCTGGACTCCTATTTCATAATATTCACAGAATTTTTTATATACAGCATTTAAATCTTGTCCTCTAAGCTCATTTTCCCAATCAACTTCTAAGAAATACTTCTTTAGGTCTTGATAATTTCCCTGTTTATAGTTTAGGCTCTTTTTGTAACTGTCATTGCTGTTTACTATGTCATATGCTATCCTGAAGTTATAATTTAGTACTGCATGATCGCTTTTGCCGAGTGGAGGGTGATATATTAAACTGTCAATATCATTTTCTTGCCTAGTAAATATTAGATCTAGAACTGAAGGTACATCAAGTCCTCTTTTTCTGGTGGTTTCCCTCACATGTTACATTAGGAAGAACTCTTGTACGAGATCAAGGAGCTTTTGGTCCCAACAGCTTTCTTGGCTAATTATATCTAGAGTATTCCAATTTATATTTGTATTGAAATCCCCAGTTAGTATAATTCTTTCTGATTTCTCTTCCATTTTATGTAGTAATGATCTTAAACTCTGAATTGTACTCTCTGCCAGGTCCTCATATTCATCTCTTTCCCATGTGTTTGATCTGGGTGGCATGTACAAATTGGCTACAATTACTTTACCTTCAGATGTGTTGATCTCTACTGCAATCAGTTCTACTTGTGATGGTATATCTAGTTTTATTTCCTTGACTTTTAGATTTTTCTTAGTTAATATTATAATTCCTCCTCCTTTTTTTAAATTTCTGTCTCTTCTCCATATACTGTATTCCTCTAGGTTTAGTATGTCATTGGATATCCTTGGTGTTAATTTTGTTTCAGTTAGGCATATTATTTGTGGTTCATTTTCTCTGACATAATCATTCATCTCTAGTAATTTAGATACCATTCCATCCACATTTGAGTACATCAACTTTATCATCTTGTTTATATACTTGTCATGACATGGTTCTACTACCTTCCTCCTTTTTATTCCATCCTGTTTGTGTACCACTTTCGTACCTGTAATCCTATTACTTGGTAAAAAAAATTTTTCTTCTCCTCTTCTGATCTTCCCTCATTTTTTGTTTTTGCTTCCTCCCTTTTCTCTTTCAGTAATTCCAGTTCCTCTTGTGTTAGGCATCTTTTTATCCATACATTTTTGAAGTCCTCTTTTTCCATAAGATTCTTATGTGTGTGTTCTTTCCTAATTGTTCTTACCTAATTGTATCTTTACAGGAATGAGCCAAGCTCGTACTGTCTCATGTCTTAAACCATATTTATTATACAGATCCTTAAATTTGTGAATTGTTTTGGCACACACTATTTCATTCGGTAGTGCATTCCACTGATCAATTGCTCTGTTTGGGAAACTGAATTTCCTTACGTCTTTATCACCTCTCTTCTTATGCAGTTTTTTGCAGTGTCCTCTTGCTGATGCTTCTCCATATGTTAAGTAATCATTTATGTCTATTTTCTCCTTCTCTGATATGCACTTTTATAGCATTATCATGTCACCTCTTTTCCTTCGCTCCTGTAGTGTTGGTAGATTCAGTTTATTTAGTCTTTCTTCGTACCTTAGGTCCCTTAACCCTTTAACCGCGGGCATTGTTTTGTCCCGACTGTCCTCTCCCGCGGGGGTTTCGACCAAAATGTAAACAAACTTTAAACCTTTATAACTCTGCACAGAATAAATCTAGAGCGAAAAATAAGGTACCATTAGAAAGTACTAACCTTCGGCTTTGCAATGATGTAGGTTTCATGATTTCGTTGACTATCACTGGATGGGCAGTGCCATTAGAAGTGAGCGATCTAAAATCACTATTTTCGCTCACACACCATTACCTTCACTCATACACCATTACCAAATGCCAACCTCATTCTGATAATAATACTATAGACATATATGAACACTGCACATACGATAAACACCCACTCTGTGTTCACTGAGGCAGGTAAAAGGCACTGTAATTATCCGCACTTCACTGCCACATCAGCGGTGTTGTAATCACTATTTTTCGCTCACACACCATTACCAAATGCCATCCTCATTCTGATAATAATACTATAAACATATATGAACACTGCACATACGATAAACACCCATCTGTGTTCACTGAGGCAGGTAAAAGGCACTGTAATTGCCTGCACTTCACTGTCATATCAGCGGTGTTGTAATCACTATTTTTCGCTCACACACCATTACCAAATGCCAACCTCATTCTGATAATAATACTATAAACATATATGAACACTGCACATACGATAAACACCCACTCTGTGTTCACTGAGGCAGGTAAAAGGCACTGTAATTGCCTGCACTTCACTTCCACATCAGCAGTGTTGTCACTCACACAGCTGGACAGATACTGATGCGTGTTTGGTCCGGGGTGGGGTGGGGGGCCCAGGGGGTGGGAGGTGGGGCCCCAGGGGGGGGAGGAGGGAGGTGGGGGTTGGCTGGAGTGAAAGAACTTAATAGCTACTCTCCCTTGAAACATTTGGCGCACGGAAAAAACGCGGGGTATTCAAAATATTCACAAACATTCGAGAATGACACCCGCGGTTTGGTCCAGTTTTTGCAATGTCATTCTGGAATGACACCCGCGGTTAAAGGGTTAACCCCTTAACTGCGGGGCGTCACTTTCGTGACGCTTGGGAGCAAGGGATCATACCGCGGGGTGTCGCTTTTGTGATTCTGTGTTATTTTGAATTCACCCGCGCTTCCAAGTGGGGGCATGTATCATCTATCAGTACTGTCAATGTCCAACACTAGTCAGCACTCCTAATCTCATCTGTACTCCCATCCATTGTTGACAATTTAGCCATTTCTCCCCGTTCTTGACTCCCCTCCCTACCCCCCCTCTAATACCCTATCCTCTCGCCTGCCCGGCCGTGCTACAGCTAAGTAAATCTTCCCTGGAATTTTTCACTGATTTCATCCATTGAAATAAGCCCTATGTCCTATTCTTATACCAAATAATATATACAAGAAAGAAATAGGGTAAGTGAGAGTGCCATACACCTGGAATTGGCTAATTATCACCTGACAACACCTCACGTGCCCTCGTTCGCTAATTTTCGCTGTTTTTTTCCCCTTGAAATATGCCATATAATCTATTTTTGTAATAAATATACATGTAAGGAGGGAAGGGAGAAGCCTAAGTGATATTTACATTCACCTGGAACTACCTAATTTATAATGTATTGTCTAGATTTCCTGCCAATCATTTCAGTGCTATACATAGCTGTTTCAAGAGCTAACATTGGTAGCACTGAATATCCCCTAAGTAGGCCTTTACCCCGGCCCTCCCTTATCAGTTTACTCTCATCTTCCGGAGCAGAGGTACGTCTGTTTCTTCTTGCTGACTTCAGGGACTTTTTCACCCCCATGCAAAGGGCCCTGTGACCTTTACCCCCTACTAAACCTCGTGTGGAAAGAGGTAAAGGGCTGACAATTGATCAAAAAGTGACTACGATCTTTCTATTGAGTAAAACAGTGCAAGTGGAACTGTAAATACAGTAATGTGTAAATAATTTGTAAACAGCAACTGAAAGTAATGAATGTAAATATACGTGAACAATGGAAAATAGTTTTATAAGTTACTTCAAGTGACAGTGCACAACACAGTGTAAATAAAATAGAAATGTAAATAACGTAAATAAAATAGAGAACGTAAATAGAAATGTAAATGAGTAGTATTATAAGAATACGAGTATATACCCTAGGAGTAATGAAAGTGAAAGTTTCACTCTAGCATGTCTGAATACTATGAGTTATGAGAGTGAAGATGAAAGTGACATTCACTCTCAATGCTAGTATACAGGATGAGAAAGTGAATGCTACGTATTTTACTGAAAGAAATTGAATCCCTACAGTGACAATAAACTAATACTACTGAAGGAAACTTATGGATAAAGACTGTAAATATATATAAGTGTTATATAGTAATAGAAATATAAAGTGCGAGGGGTTTTATGAATAATAAAAGACAGAGTACCAAGAGCAAACTAGTGCCAGTGCGACGGTCAGACGCGCTCGTAATTTTCACTGCTTTCAGAGTGGGTTTTTTTTTGGAGTATGGATCCCAAACTACTTGAAAATCATAGAGTAGTGTTTATAGTGTTAATATCTGGCTGTGGTAATCACATTACGGGTTGTCGGGAAGTGTAAAGTGGAGACTTCGTTACCCAACTTCAGAGGTCTCCACAAGTCCTACAGTAACTGACGAAGGCTCAACAAACATTCCAGGAGAAAGCTGAAGGTATGTGCCATAAGCATATGTAATTTTAATATTCTAGGACTAATAACTGATTTTTGGCAAATATTTTTTGAGAGTCTGTTGGAGCCCGAATAACCCCACGGCACACGCAAAACATCGGTAAACATGCCCGCGGTGTAGGGGTTAAGCTTGGAATCCATCTTGTAGCAGCCCTTTGAACTTCTTCAATCTTGTCTATGTGTTTTTTGAAATGAGGACTCCAGACTACTGATGCACATTCCAGGGTTGGTCTAATGAATGATGTTATTATCCTTCTTAGCATGTCTTCATTTATGTATGTGAATGCTATTCTCATATTTGGAAGCAGTGTATATATGTTCCGTACCTTCTCGCTGATGTGGTCAGCCGGAGATAGTCTGTTATTGATAATCACACCTAGGTCTTTCTCTCCTTCTGATGTGTATAGGGTTTTATTTCCTAACGTATAATCCCAATCAGGTCTTTTTCCACTTATACCAAACTTGATTACATGACACTTGTCCACATTGAATTCCATTTGCCATGTGCTACTCCATTCATGAAGTTTATTTAATTCTTCTTGTAGCTCTTTACAAGAGTCTGTGTTAGTAATTCTCCTTTGTATTTTTGCATCATCTACAAACATATTTAGATAGCTCTCATTTCCATTGTTACTGTTTATATCATTTATATACACTAAAAACATGACTGGTGCCAGCACTGAACCCTGTGGTACTCCACTAGTCACTTCTTTCCATGATGAGTAGTTTCCTCTTAGTACTGTTCTCATTTCTCTTCTTATGAGAAAGTCTTGCATCCAACAAAACAGTTTGCCTTGAATTCCTCCTTGATGGTACAGTTTCCATAAAAGTCTTTGGTGTGGTACTGTGTCAAAAGCTTTCTTGAAATCTAAATAGATACTGTCCACCCATCCTTCCCTTTCCTGTATTGTGTTTGTTACTCTGTCATAGTAGCTCAACAGATTAGTAACACATGATTTTCCTTTTCTGAAACCAAACTGTCTTTCTGTTATCATATTGTGTTCTAAATGATTTACCCAGGCTTTTCTTATAAGCTTTTCTAATACCTTGCTTACAACACTGGTCAGTGATACTGGTCGGTAGTTGAGAGGATTTTGTCTATTTCCTTGGATTTTGTCTATTTCCTTTCTTGAATAAGGGGACAATATTTGCTTTTTTTCCAAATATCAGGTAGTTTACCTTGATTCAAGGATTTCTTGAAAATGAAAAATAATGGTTTACTTAACTCCTTTGCACATTCTCGTAGTACCCAACATGAAATTTCATCAGGACCACTTGCTTTTCCTCTGTTTAATCTACTTAACTCCTCCTGTATTACTTTTTCTGCTATTTGTATATCTGGTAGTATGTGTGGACATGCATGTTCCACATAGTCCCTCTCAAAATTTTTTCTTCTGTAAAAACTAATTGGAAATTCTTATTTAGTGCTTCACAAATATCTTTCTCTTGTGTATAAGTGATTCCCTCGTCCGTAATTGATTGTATTATATCTTTTACTTTGGTTTTGCTTCTGATATAGCTGTAAAACAGCTTTGGTTGATCACTACTTTTATTTATTATATCCTCCTCAAACTGTTCTTGGGTTTCCCTCCTTATTCTTGTATAATCGTTTCTTGCCTGTTTGTAATTATTATACGCCCTTTCACTATTATGTCTTCTGTATCTATTCCACAACAAATCTCTTCATTCTTTTGATTTTTTACATTCTGTATTGAACCATTTCTGTATTTTCTTATCTGCTTCTTTGTGCTGTGGGATGTACTTCTGGACCCCTATTTCATAAAATTCACAGAATTTTTTATATACAGCATTTAAATCTTGTCCTCTAAGCTCATTTTCCCAATCAACTTCTAAGAAATACTTCTTTAGGTCTTGATAATTTCCCTGTTTATAGTTTAGGCTCTTTTTGTAACTGTCATTGCTGTTTACTATGTCATATGCTATCCTGAAGTTATAATTTAGTACTGCATGATCGCTTTTGCCGAGTGGAGGGTGATATATTAAACTGTCAATATCATTTTCTTGCCTAGTAAATATTAGATCTAGAACTGAAGGTACATCAAGTCCTCTTTTTCTGGTGGTTTCCCTCACATGTTGCGTTAGGAAGAACTCTTGTACGAGATCAAGGAGCTTTTGGTCCCAACAGCTTTCTTGGCTAATTATATCTAGAGTATTCCAATTTATATTTGTATTGAAATCCCCAGTCAGTATAATTCTTTCTGATTTCTCTTCCATTTTATATAGTAATGATCTTAAACTCTGAATTGTACTCTCTGCCAGGTCCTCATATTCATCTCTTTCCCATGTGTTTGATCTGGGTGGCATGTACAAATTGGCTACAATTATTTTACCTTCAGATGTGTTGATCTCTACTGCAATCAGTTCTACTTGTGATGGTATATCTAGTTTTATTTCCTTGACTTTTAGATTTTTCTTAGTTAATATTATAATTCCTCCTCCTTTATTTAAATTTCTGTCTCTTCTCCATATACTGTATTCCTCTAAGTTTAGTATGTCATTGGATATCCTTGGTGTTAATTTTGTTTCAGTTAGGCATATTATTTGTGGTTCACTTTCTCTGACATAATCATTCATCTCTAGTAATTTAGATACCATTCCATCCACATTTGAGTACATCAACTTTATCATCTTGTTTATATACTTGTCATGACATGGTTCTACTACCTTCCTCCTTTTTATTCCATCCTGTTTGTGTACCACTTTCGTACCTGCAATCCTATTACTTTGTAAAAAAATTTCTTCTTCTCCTCTTCTGATCTTCCCTCATTTTTTGTTTTTGCTTCCTCCCTTTTCTCTTTCAGTAATTCCAGTTCCACTTGTGTTAGGCATCTTTTTATCCATACATTTTTGAACTCCTCTTTTTCCATAAGATTCTTTGCATTTTTTAGTATCTCTTCCACAGTGTTTACACTCTGGAAAGTCACCTTTAGAGGTCTTGTCTTGCTTTTCTCATATTTCCCTAACCTTTTGTGTTCCTCTATGTCTTTACTACAGATTTCCTCTGATACTTCTTTCAGTAAGCTCATTACATTTGCCATCTCCTTTTTGTCTCTTTTGATCTTGTTTTTTACTTCTTCCTCATCTAAACCAGTGATTACTATAGATTTGTTTATATCTACTGAATCTCTGACTAACTTTGGATTGTTTTAGATTATTCTTTTCACTTCCTTTTTAATGCTTTTTTCCTCCACCCTTGTTTCTAAGTCTTTCTTTACTTTCACCATTTCAGCATACGTGGTTTCCACATCATTTTTGTAGCTTTGCACAGCTTCATTCACCTGTGTTATCTTCTCCGCAATATCACTGCTCTGGTTTATAAGACTGCTTACTTGCCTAATTGTCTCTGTGTCATTTTTGAACTCTTCCATAACACTCTCGTGATTGACTACTGTACTTGCCATTTCACTCATTTTCTTCCTAAGTGTACTCAATTCCACTGTTAGTTCACTGATGGTTGTGTCTTTCTTTTTGGCCTCCCTTCCTAGTTTTTCTATTTCTTCTTTTGCAAGTGCATCTGCTTCTTTATTTCATCAATTTCATTTTTGAAAGCCATTTCTAGTTTGTTTACACATTCAACCAGTCTACTGTGAGTCTCCACTTCAACCAGTTCTTGGTAGAAATCATCATTTTGCTTTTTACCTTTATCCCTTTTCTTTTCCAAATTTGCTTTACTAAAGTATGTATCCATTTTGCAATACTAAAAGTGCAAAGTATGTACTTACAATCCCCGTGTTGTTGTAGTCTAAACAAACCTCAGATGACTCAGCATATTCTTTCGTCTTGTTTCTCTTTCCTGTTTGAACAAGTCTTGTTTAAACTTATTTTTTTCCTTTTAATAATGAAAAATCATTTAGTCTAACCTAGTACAGAGCTCGACTCATACAAAGATACTAATTTAGGTAATGCCACTGGCCGTGTTGGTTCGGTACAGAGCGCCGATGTCGCGCGTCCACCTCGGTTGAATCCCTCTACGTGAGTGTGTGTGTGTGTGTGTGTGTGTGTGTGTGTGTGTGTGTGTTTGTGTGTGTGTGTGTGTGTGTGTGTGTGTGTGTGTGTGTGTGGTGTAAGGCGCTGGTGGAGGCATGGTGGCACAGTGGTGAGGAGAGAATGTGTATGTAGCTGCTGGTAAGCTGAGCCAGCTTGCCTCAAGGTCACTGCTATATTAACTGCACTCACAGCCACACTTATGTCACACTTCTGAAAAACCTACATGGAAATGGAGTTTGTGGTTGATTGCAGTCTTCTGGAAGTGTTACTATTGTGGAGAGCTAGTATAAGTGTTAACTGTGCCTCCGCACCTCAGCCATACATATGGACATGGGCAAAAAACACAAAAAGTTGCCCCAATTCCCCACCCTCTCTCTCTGACTACATGCGCTTCACAGACAATGTGAGGCAATCAGCTTGAAATAGAAAGATTGGTGAGTATTAGGACACTTAGGTTTTTATTTGGGGTTAAGTACAGTCACTACTCGTTTTACTATTGGGTTACGTCGTCATACCTTATCGTATACTGATTTTATCGTAAATTGGGAGATTGAAACAAATTATAAAAGGGGGGTTCTGTCAACTCAACTTCTCAAAGTCACCTAACCAAGCCTGAACCATAAATGACAACCCTCCTTCATTCCTTCCTGTGTTGGCCCAAGTCGTCCCCCCTAGGGCTGGGGGACAGCCTGTGCTTAGAAGCACTAGTGGTCAGCCTCTGAGTCAGACAGGAACAGGTTAGGGGGAGCGGAATCTGGCCCATACCTGCACCAACATTAGCACTGGGGTCCACACTGGCACTGACTTTACCACTGGGCACACAAATCCACAGTCTATCTATCTATCTATCTATAGCCCGACGCCCTAATCCCGCAAAGGGTGGCCGCAGACAAAACGCCTCCAAGTCACTCTGTCACCCACCATTTGACTCCCTCCCCCCAACTCCCCCCCCTCCCCCATATATCTCTCAACTCCATCCCTCCACCTCATCCTCGGTCTACCCCTCCCTCTCCCTCCCTCCACCTCACCTACATACACCCTCTTAGTCAGTCTTTCATTCTAGCTCTTTACAAGAGTCTGTGTTAGTAATTCTCCTTTGTATTTTTGCATCATCTACAAACATATTTAGATAGCTCTCATTTCCATTGTTACTGTTTATATCATTTATATACACTAAAAACATGACTGGTGCCAGCACTGAACCCTGTGGTACTCCACTAGTCACTTCTTTCCATGATGAGTAGTTTCCTCTTAGTACTGTTCTCATTTCTCTTCTTATGAGAAAGTCTTGCATCCAACAAAACAGTTTGCCTTGAATTCCTCCTTGATGGTACAGTTTCCATAAAAGTCTTTGGTGTGGTACTGTGTCAAAAGCTTTCTTGAAATCTAAATAGATACTGTCCACCCATCCTTCCCTTTCCTGTATTGTGTTTGTTACTCTGTCATAGTAGCTCAACAGATTAGTAACACATGATTTTCCTTTTCTGAAACCAAACTGTCTTTCTGTTATCATATTGTGTTCTAAATGATTTACCCAGGCTTTTCTTATAAGCTTTTCTAATACCTTGCTTACAACACTGGTCAGTGATACTGGTCGGTAGTTGAGAGGATTTTGTCTATTTCCTTGGATTTTGTCTATTTCCTTTCTTGAATAAGGGGACAATATTTGCTTTTTTTCCAAATATCAGGTAGTTTACCTTGATTCAAGGATTTCTTGAAAATGAAAAATAATGGTTTACTTAACTCCTTTGCACATTCTCGTAGTACCCAACATGAAATTTCATCAGGACCACTTGCTTTTCCTCTGTTTAATCTACTTAACTCCTCCTGTATTACTTTTTCTGCTATTTGTATATCTGGTAGTATGTGTGGACATGCATGTTCCACATAGTCCCTCTCAAAAATTTTTTCTTCTGTAAAAACTAATTGGAAATTCTTATTTAGTGCTTCACAAATATCTTTCTCTTGTGTATAAGTGATTCCCTCGTCCGTAATTGATTGTATTATATCTTTTACTTTGGTTTTGCTTCTGATATAGCTGTAAAACAGCTTTGGTTGATCACTACTTTTATTTATTATATCCTCCTCAAACTGTTCTTGGGTTTCCCTCCTTATTCTTGTATAATCGTTTCTTGCCTGTTTGTAATTATTATACGCCCTTTCACTATTATGTCTTCTGTATCTATTCCACAACAAATCTCTTCATTCTTTTGATTTTTTACATTCTGTATTGAACCATTTCTGTATTTTCTTATCTGCTTCTTTGTGCTGTGGGATGTACTTCTGGACCCCTATTTCATAAAATTCACAGAACTTTTATATACAGCATTTAAATCTTGTCCTCTAAGCTCATTTTCCCAATCAACTTCTAAGAAATACTTCTTTAGGTCTTGATAATTTCCCTGTTTATAGTTTAGGCTCTTTTTGTAACTGTCATTGCTGTTTACTATGTCATATGCTATCCTGAAGTTATAATTTAGTACTGCATGATCGCTTTTTGCCGAGTGGAGGGTGATATATTAAACTGTCAATATCATTTTCTTGCCTAGTAAATATTAGATCTAGAACTGAAGGTACATCAAGTCCTCTTTTTCTGGTGGTTTCCTCACATGTTGCGTTAGGAAGAACTCTTGTACGAGATCAAGGAGCTTTTGGTCCCAACAGCTTTCTTGGCTAATTATATCTAGAGTATTCCAATTTATATTTGTATTGAAATCCCCAGTCAGTATAATTCTTTCTGATTTCTCTTCCATTTTATATAGTAATGATCTTAAACTCTGAATTGTACTCTCTGCCAGGTCCTCATATTCATCTCTTTTCCCATGTGTTTGATCTGGGTGGCATGTACAAATTGGCTACAATTATTTTACCTTCAGATGTGTTGATCTCTACTGCAATCAGTTCTACTTGTGATGGTATATCTAGTTTTATTTCCTTGACTTTTAGATTTTTCTTAGTTAATATTATAATTCCTCCTCCTTTATTTAAATTTCTGTCTCTTCTCCATATACTGTATTCCTCTAAGTTTAGTATGTCATTGGATATCCTTGGTGTTAATTTTGTTTCAGTTAGGCATATTATTTGTGGTTCACTTTCTCTGACATAATCATTCATCTCTAGTAATTTAGATACCATTCCATCCACATTTGAGTACATCAACTTTATCATCTTGTTTATATACTTGTCATGACATGGTTCTACTACCTTCCTCCTTTTTATTCCATCCTGTTTGTGTACCACTTTCGTACCTGCAATCCTATTACTTTGTAAAAAAATTTCTTCTTCTCCTCTTCCCTCATTTTTTGTTTTTGCTTCCTCCCTTTTCTCTTTCAGTAATTCCAGTTCCTCTTGTGTTAGGCATCTTTTTATCCATACATTTTTGAACTCCTCTTTTTCCATAAGATTCTTTGCATTTTTTAGTATCTCTTCCACAGTGTTTACACTCTGGAAAGTCACCTTTAGAGGTCTTGTCTTGCTTTTCTCATATTTCCCTAACCTTTTGTGTTCCTCTATGTCTTTACTACAGATTTCCTCTGATACTTCTTTCAGTAAGCTCATTACATTTGCCATCTCCTTTTTGTCTCTTTTGATCTTGTTTTTTACTTCTTCCTCATCTAAACCAGTGATTACTATAGATTTGTTTATATCTACTGAATCTCTGACTAACTTTGGATTGTTTTGGATTATTCTTTTCACTTCCTTTTAATGCTTTTTTCCTCCACCCTTGTTTCTAAGTCTTTCTTTACTTTCACCATTTCAGCATACGTGGTTTCCACATCATTTTTGTAGCTTTGCACAGCTTCATTCACCTGTGTTATCTTCTCCGCAATATCACTGCTCTGGTTTATAAGACTGCTTACTTGCCTAATTGTCTCTGTGTCATTTTTGAACTCTTCCATAACACTCTCGTGATTGACTACTGTACTTGCCATTTCACTCATTTTCTTCCTAAGTGTACTCAATTCCACTGTTAGTTCACTGATGGTTGTGTCTTTCTTATTGGCCTCCTTCCTAGTTTTTCTATTTCTTCTTTTGCAAGTGCATCTGCTTCTTTATTTCATCAATTTCATTTTTGAAAGCCATTTCTAGTTTGTTTACACATTCAACCAGTCTACTGTGAGTCTCCACTTCAACCAGTTCTTGGTAGAAATCATCATTTTGCTTTTTACCTTTATCCCTTTTCTTTTCCAAATTTGCTTTACTAAAGTATGTATCCATTTTGCAATACTAAAAGTGCAAAGTATGTACTTACAATCCCCGTGTTGTTGTAGTCTAAACAAACCTCAGATGACTCAGCATATTCTTTCGTCTTGTTTCTCTTTCCTGTTTGAACAAGTCTTGTTTAAACTTATTTTTTTCCTTTTAATAATGAAAAATCATTTAGTCTAACCTAGTACAGAGCTCGACTCATACAAAGATACTAATTTAGGTAATGCCACTGGCCGTGTTGGTTCGGTACAGAGCGCCGATGTCGCGCGTCCACCTCGGTTGAATCCCTCTACGTGAGTGTGTGTGTGTGTGTGTGTGTGTGTGTGTGTGTGTGTGTGTGTGTGTGTGTGTGTGTGTGTGTGTGTGTGTGTGTGTGTGTGTGTGTGTGTGTGTGTGTGTGGTGTAAGGTGCTGGTGGAGGCATGGTGGCACAGTGGTGAGGAGAGAATGTGTATGTAGCTGCTGGTAAGCTGAACCAGCTTGCCTCAAGGTCACTGCTATATTAACTGCACTCACAGCCACACTTATGTCATACTTCTGAAAAACCTACGTGAAAATGGTGTTTGTGGTTGATTGCAGTCTTCTGGAAGTGTTACTATTGTGGAGAGCTAGTATAAGTCTTAACTGTGCCTCCGCACCTCAGCCATACATATGGACATGGGCAAAAAACACAAAAAGTTGCCCCAATTCCCCACCCTCTCTCTCTGACTACATGCGCTTCACAGACAATGTGAGGCAATCAGCTTGAAGTAGAAAGATTGGTGAGTATTAGGACACTTAGGTTTTTATTTGGGGTTAAGTACAGTCACTACTCGTTTTACTATTGGGCTACGTCGTCATACCTTATCGTATACTGATTTTATCGTAAATTGGGAGATTGAAACAAATTATAAAAGGGGGGTTCTGTCAACTCAACTTCTCAAAGTCACCTAACCAAGCCTGAACCATAAATGACAACCCTCCTTCATTCCTTCCTGTGTTGGCCCAAGTCGTCCCCCCTAGGGCTGGGGGACAGCCTGTGCTTAGAAGCACTAGTGGTCAGCCTCTGAGTCAGACAGGAACAGGTTAGGGGGAGGGGAATCTGGCCCATACCTGCACCAACATTAGCACTGGGGTCCACACTGGCACTGACTTTACCACTGGGCACACAAATCCACAGTCTATCTATCTATCTATCTATAGCCCGACGCCCTAATCCCGCAAAGGGTGGCCGCAGACAAAACGCCTCCAAGTCACTCTGTCACCCACCATTTGACTCCCCTCCCCCCAACTCACCCCCCCCTCCCTCATATACCTCTCAACTCCATCCCTCCACCTCATCCTCGGTCTACCCCTCCCTCTCCCTCCCTCCACCTCACCTACATACACCCTCTTAGTCAGTCTTTCATTCTCCATTCTCTCCACATGTCCAAACCACCTCAGTGTATTTCTCCTAATCTTTTCAACCACATCCACATCTACCCCACAACGTTCCTTCACTTCTTCATTCGTCAACCTGTCCCTCCACGTCACTCCACATGCTCCTCTCAAGTAACTCATTTCCACTGCTCTCACTCTTGACTTGTTCCCCTCTTGCAAGGTCCACGCCTCGCTTCCATACGTCAGGGTAGGGATCACAATACCATCATGCAGTGACTTCTTAACTTCCATACTCACCTCCCTATTTCTCATCACTGCTTTCAGTGTACCAACAACCTTTCTTCCCTGCTGTACCCTTTCACGTACTTCATCCCCCAAAGTTCCATCCTTACTCATCACACTACCCAAGTACTTGAATGCACTCACATTCTCCATATCCTCACCATCCAACCTCACTGCACACTCTGTGACTTCATTCCTCTCAAACACCATAACTTTACTTTGTTTACATTAACTTTCAGCTTCCTCCTCCTACACACTGTCCCAAATTCATTCACCAAACCTTGCAACTCCCATTCATCTTCACTCAACAATACTGTATCATCAGCAAACAGCAACACCGGAAGCTTCCAAATCTCACCCTCATTCATTAGGGCCACCCCCACATCCACTGCCCTACCTTGCACCTCCTTTACAACCCCATCCATATATATATTAAACAGCCATGGAGACATCACACACCCCTGTTTCAGTCCCACACTGAGATCAAAGAACTCACTCAGCTCACCATCCACTCGCACCGTAGCCCTAGCTCCCTCGTACATACTCTTCACAGCACTCAACAATTTCCCCTCCACTCCATATATTCTTAATACCTTCCACATACCTTGCCTATCTATTCTGTCATAAGCTTTCTCCAAGTCCATGAAGGCAGCATACACTTTCCTTCCCTTCTCTAAATACTTCTCCACTAAACATCTTAGAACAAATATCTGATCTACACACCCTTTTCCCTTCCTAAATCCCCCTTGTTCTTCTCCAACTAGCTCCTCTGTCATATGCCTAACCTTATCAATGAGTATTCTACCATATATTTTACCAGTCACACTAAGGCAAATACCCCTATGGTTACCACATTCTTCTCTCTCCCCTTTTCCTTTGTACATAGGAACAATTATACCTGATTTCCAGTCCTCTGGAACCCTTCCCTCTTCCCAAGCCAATCTACACAACTTCCATATCCACTCCACAACAATCTCACCCCCATACCTAAGCATTTCACCACACACTCCATCAATTCCTGGGGCCTTTCCCAGCTTAATCTTCTTCATCGCTTCCACTACTTCCGACCTACTGATCTCTTCCTCCCTCCTCTCATCTCTTCTTCTCCCAGCCATTCCCCAACCACTTATACTCACACTGCTCTCACTCTCTACATTCAACAAATCCTCAAAGTGCTCCTTCCATCTCCTCAATTTCTCTCTTCTCCACCAACAATCTATTATTCCTATCTTTCACTCCCGTACTATTTCCCCTTTTACACTGCCTTACTTTCTTTACCTCCTTCCAAAACAATTTCTTACTCTCCCTCCATTTCATACTCAGATTCCTCCCAAACTCTTCATCCACTTTCTTCTTACTCTCCTTCACCAGTCTCTTAACTTCCCTTCTCCTGCTCACATATACCTCTCTCTTCTCTCTCTCATCTTCTCCCCTACCTCTACTCGCCAACCATTCACCATATGCCTTCTTCTTTTGTTCCACAGCTCGTTTCACCTCATCATTCCACCATGCTGTCCCTTGCACACCCTTGCATCTCCTCCTCACTCCACAAACCGCCTCACACGCTGCGCTTATCTCTTCCGTGAATATCTTACATACATCTTCCACCCCTTCCATCTGCTCTAGCTCATACCTTCCCAGTCTTTCTTCCACTATGCTCTTATACTCTGTCATTTTCTCACTAACTTGCAATTTCTCCACTCTTCTCACAGGAGCTGCTTCCTCCTGTCTTCCCCTTCGTCTCCTCAACCACTTTCTTTGCAGCTCTACCTTGGCCATCACTAAGTGATGGTCCGAGACTCCATTCCCCCACCCTCTCCACACCCTTGCATCCAACACTTGTCTTCTCATTCGCTCATCCACACACACGTAGTCTATCATTGCCTTTCGTTCAACAAGTTCACCATCCATCCTCCTCATTACTCTCCATGTATACCGGTGGATCATCTTATGACGAAAGTAGGTGTTGGCTATTGCCAACCCCTTACCAGCACAGATGTCCACCAAAGCACTACCATTCCCATCTACTTCAGCTGGCACACCCCACTGACCAACCACTCCATCCACTCGTACATTCCCAACTTTGCCATTCATGTCTCCCATCAACAGCACTCTCTCACTCCTCTCAAACTTGTCCATACATGCTTCTACTCTCGCCCAAAACTCATCTTTCACTCTTGCCACTCGATCCTCTGTTGGAGCATACACACATACAATCGCCCATGCTTGTATACCTACTTTCATCCTCACCCATACAATCCTTGCACCCACTGTTCCATACTCTCTTATATTCTCCTTCCACTTCTTGCTTATCATCAGACATACTCCCTCTCTTGCCCTCTCATTCTCACTGACTCCCGCACATATACCTACACCGTATTCCCATTCTCTCAGCCTTTCACCTTGCCATTTAGTTTCAGTCAATCCACATATATCCACTTTTGCATCCTCAAGCACCTGGACAATCTCTCTCTTTCACTTCATCATTCACTCCTCTCACATTCCATGTTCCTACCCTCAGAATGTCCTTTGTCCGTTCCTTAGTCGTCAACGTATGGTCCGTCCGGGTCCGAGGCGCTTTATTTGCTTTTTTAGTTAGTTCTTTTTACGGGGTGGGGCACTAACCCACCACCAACCCTTTTAGTCGCCTCGTACGACAAGCAGGGATACTGGGGGAGTATTCTTGAAACCCCCCTACCCCCAGGGGGTACTGTACAGTAATTCACCAAAAGAAACACTATCACACCAGTACAGGCAGAATTACTCATGTACAGTAAATCGTTGCAACAACACAATACCGCACAGTAAACACACTTGAGTAAAGTTGGCCTGGTGCTACACGATGTCTACTGTAGTACGATGTTTGGCTGAGAGGTGACGATAACAGGGGGGCACACATGAACAAGTTGAAAAGACAGGGCTTTGAAGGGGTGATGGGACCTGAACCATAACAATAAGCTGCACGCAGGGGCCGCCATCTTGCCTGAGACAAGCAACGGTCACCTTGCGTGTGCCTGGCACTTTCCGATGGCAAAACCGTTATAGCGGGAAATTTATCGTAAATCGGATTTTGGGGTGGAACTTTTCTATTATTGTTGTAGCAAATTATCGTAAACCGAATCAACGTAAAACGAGTAGTGACTGTATTAATTGAGATATTAAGGTTTTAAAAAAGGAGATTTTGTCTGAAATGTACAGCTAGGGGAGGGGTTGGTGGAAATATATGCCAGACGCCAAGGGTTAAAATATGAACAATTAATGTATTACCTCCTTTCCTGATGCACAGTCTTCAGTTGTCCATTATAATTCTCCCACAACACTCCATAACAACCCAATATGTAATTCAAAAGACCAGTGACAATTCTGTCACTCAGCTTCTCACTCCTATCACTGAAAGGGTAATCACTACCATTTTCACCATCTCAAACTAAAACAAAAGTTGGCAAATATGGTACATAACCTTTCATTTCCCCTGTGATTCATCATTCATCAACAACATAACTACTCCTAACATCATCCAAATAAATTCACACCTCACCTTACACATTTCATGCCTTGCCACTTCTCCACTTCACACCCTTTTTTTTTTTTTTTTTTTTTTCACACAACACCAACACAGTATACTTTGCACTCTTGAACACATTCACCAAAACACATGTACAAAAAATGAAATTGTGGTAGATCTATGAAAGTATTATGGCTGAAATGTGAGAATGTCAGAACAAAAGGCGGTCAGATGTGTGTGAAAGAAAATAAAAAGTTCAAAACAGAAAGCTTACAGCAATATTTCGGACCTGATACCTTTTATTTAAAAAAAACTCTGGTATAACAAGCCTTACATCAATGCTTAATACAATGCAAAAACCAATGGTATATTTAACCCCCCCGTGGCGGAGCTGGTGGAATTCTTCGGGACCCATTGGCTGACCCTCGGCACTGATTTTTCAAGTTTCGAATATCAATTTTTTTTCTTGGCAAATTGAGGAGAAATGTTAGGTGCACCTGGTAATGCAATTTTTAGCTTCCTAGACTCATCCTGTGCTTCGCAATGAAGTGCAAAAAGTTTTGCAAAATAACCATGGAAATGCCGGTGAAACCTAACCAGTGGTGCATGAAAAAAATCGCACTAAGAAATATTAACATTTTCACCTCTAAAAATTTCAATGGTGCTGAAATGGTTTGAAATGACTAGATATGTGTATTTTGAAGTATATCAGTACCAAATATGGGAAGTTTCATAAAAAAAAAAAATTAAAGTAGTATGAATTTATTTTGCATTCTCTGATGTTTATTATAAATATGGAAGAATTATTATAGAAAAAGTAAGAGAGATCTCAGAAGTCCTAGTGAGTGATGAACAGGGTGGCTTTAGGAATGGCAGAGGATGTGTGGATCAAATATTTGCAGTGAGACAGATATTGGAGAAGGCTCATCAGAAAAACCATAAGGTGTTTATGGTATTCATGGATTTGGAAAAAGCATACAACAAAGTGGGCTGAGAAGGATTGTGGAAAGTTTTGCATATGTACAGGATAGATGGTAAGCTGCTAGGTGCCGTCAAGAGTTTTTATGATGAAGCATGTGTAAGGGTTAATGGGAATCTAAGTGAATGATTCACGATTGGTGTGGCCATGCAACAAGGTGGTGTGATGCCCCCATGGTTGTTCAGTGTATATATACTGTAGATGGAATGATCTATCTATCTATCTATCTATCTGTTGCCAGACGCCTCAATCCCGTTTGGGGTGGCCACAAATAAATCACTTCCAAGTCGCCCTGTCCCCTGCCATTTCACTGCCCTGCTCCCAACTCACACCCCCCTCTCTCATATACCTCTCCACCCCATCCCTCCATCTCATCCTCGGCCCCCCCCTCCCTCTTCCCCCCTCCACCTCACTCACATACACTCTCTTCGTCAGTCTTTCACCCTCCATCCTCTCCACATGGCCAAACCACCTCAGTGTGTTCCTCATAACGCTTCCTATCACATCCACATCAACACCACAACGCTCCTTTATATCCTCATTCGTCAGCCTGTCTCTCCATGTGACTCCACAGGCTCCTCTTAAATAACTCATTTCCACTGCTCTCACTCTTGACTTGTGTCCTTCCAACAACGTCCAAGCTTCACTTCCATACGTTAGAGTTGGTATCACAATACTGTCATGTAGTAACTTTTTCACTTCCATGCTCACTTCCCTGTTTCTTATCACTGCTTTCAAAGAACCAGCAACCTTTCTTCCCTGCTGTACCCTTTCAAGCACTTCACCCTCCAAACCTCCATCCTTACTCATCACACTACCCAAGTACTTAAACGTACTCATATTTTCTAATTCCTCACCATCCAACCTCGCTGTACATTCACTGACTTCACCTCTCTCAAAGACCATCACTTTACTCTTCCCTACATTCATCTTTAGATTCAGTTTCTTACACACTCTCCCAAACTCATCCACCAAGCCTTGCAGCTCCCCTTCGTCTTCACTCAACAACACAGTATCATCTGCAAACAACAGTACGGGGAGTTTCCAAACACTATCCTCTCTCACCAGGGCCACTCCAACATCCACTACCCTACCTTGTACCTCTTTTATTACCCCATCCATGTACAGATTGAACAACCATGGAGACATGACATATCCCTGTTTCAACCCAACTTTCAAAGAGAAAAATTCACTTAGTTCACCATCCACACGCACTGCAGCCTTCGCACCATCGTACATACCCTTCACAGCATTCAACAACTTCCCATCTACTCCATATATTCTTAACACTTTCCACAATCCTTGTCTATCCACCCTGTCATATGCTTTCTCCAAATCCATGAAAGCCGCATACAACTTTCCCTTCTCTAGAAACTTTTCCACTAAAGATCTAAGAATGAATATCTGATCTACACAACCTCTTCCCTTCCTAAAGCCTCCCTGTTCTTCTCCAACTAATTTCTCTGTTCTTTCTCTAACTCTGTCAATAAGTATCCTATCATACACTTTTCCTATTATACTAAGAAGACAAATGCCCCTATGATTTCCACACACTTCTTTTCCCCTTTCCCTTTGTACAAGGGAATAATTATACCTGACTTCCAATCCTCCGGGACTCTACCTTCCTCCCAGGCCAATCTGCACATCTTCCACATCCATTCTACTACTATCTCTCCCCCATGCTTCAGCATTTCACCACACACTCCATCAATTCCTGGGGCTTTCCCTGATTTAACTTTCTTCATTGCTTACACAACTTCTATCCTACTGATTTCTTCCTGTCTTCTCACTTCCCTCCTTCTCCCAGCCATTCCCCAGCCACTTATACTCGCATTACTTCCATCCTCTACGTTCAACAATTCCTTAAAGTGTTCTCTCCATCTACTCACTTTTTCTCCCTTCTCCACTAGTAATCTACCATTTTTATCTTTCACTCCCCTGCTAACTTCACTTCCACCCTGTCTTACTCTTTTCACCTCTTTCCAGAACATTTTCTTACGGTCCCTCCACTTTACACTCAAATTCCTTCCAAATACCTCATCCACTCTCTTCTTACTCTCTCTTACTAATCTTTTCACCTCTCTCTTTCTTTCTACATATAACTCTCTCTTCTGCCTCTCAACTTCTTCCATGCCCTTATTTCTCATCCATTCATTGTATGCTTTCTTCTTTTGTGCCACAGCCTGTTTCACCTCTTCAGTCCACCACACTGTTCCTTGCACCCCCCTCCGTCTTCTCTTCCTTCCACACACCACATCACATGCTGCACATATTTCTTCTGTAAATATCCTACACACACCTTCCACGTCTCCCATCTGCTCCAATTCATATTTGCCCAATCGTTCCTCCACTTCTCTCTTATACTCCGCCTTTTTCTCATCCTCTTGTAACCTTTCCACTGTCCTTGCAACTACTCCTTCCTCTCGTCTTTCCCTTCTTCTATTTCTCCATTCTAATTGGACCTTGATTCTGACCACCACCAAGTAGTGGTCAGAAAGTCCACTCCCCCAACCTCTATAAACTCTTGCATCCATTACACATCTTCGCATCCTTTCATCCACACACACATAATCTATCATTGCCTTCCTTTCATTCAGTTCACCACCCACCCTTCTCATCACTCGCCATGTATACCTGTGGATCATTTTGTGCCTGAAGAGGGTATTGGCTATCACCAACCCCCTCCCAGCACAAATGTCCACTAACGCACTCCCATTCTCATCTATCTCAGCAGGCACACCCCACTCACCAACTATTCCATCCACCTTCACATTCCCAACTTTACCATTCATATCAACAATCAAAAACACTCTCTCATTCCCTCCAAACTTTTCCATGCACACTTCTACATTTGTCCAGAACTCTTCTCTCACTCTTCTAGCATGATCTTGCGTTGGCGCATACACACACACAATCGCCCACATTTGTATTCCAACTTTCAACTTTACCCACACAATCTTTGACACAACTGATCCATACCGTCTTATGCTCTTCTTCCATCTTTTACTCACAACTATACATACTCCTTCCTTTGCCCTCTCATTCTCACCTACTCTTGCACATATACCCCATCCATACTCCCATTCTCTCACACTTTCTCCTCTCCATTTTGTTTCAGTTATTCCACATACATCCACTTTTGCACCCTCAAGCACCTGGACAATCTCTCTCTCTTTCACCTAATCATTCGCTCCTCTTACATTCCAAGTACCCACTACCAAGTCCTTTGTCCAGTCCTGGGTCGTCATCGTTTGGTCAGTCCTTGTCCGAGAGAAGTAAAAACACAAGTATTGGAGACAGGGATGGCATTGGTAATGAATGGTGTTGGATGGAATATCTCAAATTTGTTGTACGCTGATGATGCAGTACTGCTTGCAAATACCGGACAAGAACTCGGTAGGCTAGTGCAGAGTTCTGCTGATGTCTGTGAGTGTTGTGCCTTGAGAGTAAATGTAGAACAGAGTAAAGTGATGGTTACTGAGAGAGAAGGTGACTCCCAGTGCGATGTTACAGTGAATGGAGAGAGACTGGATTTGGTGAGAGAGTGCAAGTACCTGGGTACAGTGAAAGAAAAGAGAGGAAAACGTGCAAAAGAAGTTGAAAGTAGAGTGACACAAGGAGGAAAGGTAGTTGGTGTGATGTAGGCCTTGACAAGAAACAGAGCCTTGAGTGTTACATGAAGGAGTGTTAGTGCCAACTTTAACATACGGATGTGAGACTATGGTGTGGCATGAAAATGAAAAGTCAGGAGTGAGAGAAGTGGAGATGGGACTGCTGAGGAGTGTATGTGGAGTACAGAGGGTGGACAGGATACGAAATAATGCGATTCGTGAAAGATGTGGAGTGAGGAAGTTGGTGGACACCAGAATTAAAGAGAATGTGCTGAAATGGTATGGGCATGTGGAGAGAATGGATAACAATAAAGTGGTGAAAAAGGTATACCTGAACAAATCTGAAGGAGGGAGGAGGTGAGGCAGGCCAAGGAGGTGGAGGGTTATGGTGGATAAGTGTGTGAGGAAGAGGTGAGGCTAGGGAACTGACAAGAGATCGAGCTGGCCGGATGAATATTGTGAGAAGTGCATGATCAGGGATTTGACACCCCTTTAAACGTGGCAGCGTCCAGACTGACTCAATTGGATATGTTTATGTGAAGCTACAGAACGTGGTGAATGTTTTTGAAGTATCCGATACAGCCAGGATTATGGGGGCTTGAATGATGAGTGAATAGAAGCCTGGCCCATTGGACTGGGCAAATTGGGCTGTCTGGACATTGCTGCTCCTCACCCTGCCCTAGGGTGGAAAAGGGGGTCCAGATGATGATGATGATGATGATGATGATGAAAGTACTGAGTTATTTTTGTAGGAGTTTGTGTGAAAAAGGGAAGCTAGAGATTGCAATTTTAGACTCTGACCTGATAAAAGTCCTCCTCTGAGTATACAGGCTAAACTGTGGTGGCTAAAATGCGATACAACCCGTGATTCGCACCTCGCATGAGGGGATTAGTGGGAAGGGAAGGGAGGCTTTTAAACCCATCCAAACATCACTTGAACATGGCAAGCATTGCTGAAATGCTTGTGCAAGGCAAGAAATAAGTATAATAATTCAGATCTGTACAAAATATGTGAACCTATAGGTAAAAATACCTAAAGCATGAATTTTTTCCAATTATTATTATTATTATTTTTTTATTCCTGCACTTATTTCTAATCGTACTCTGGGTGGTTTTGTGTGTGTGTGTAACACAGGAAGAGAAAGATGATATTTTCTGTCTGTTTTGAGATACTGAATGCAGCTATGTGTGTGGGCAAACTTCACACAGAAAACAATAATGCCATAGATCAGCACAGTCAGCAGTGGCAGGAGCAGTAGGGTTTGCTGGGGTGGTAAGTTGTTGTTGTTACAACAATACACACTGAATATGACTATTTCTCCAGCAAATAAAAGAGTAACATAAGAAGAAAACAGTACAAGGAAAGAAATAATGACCCAAAGAAAATGACTGGAGGAAATAAGAAATTACTTACCTCTCAGGCTAGTTTGTTTGTAAGTTGTGGAGTCTGAGCTGGCTGACAGAGACATTTATCTCTGCTCTCCCTTCCCAGGTCAAAAGTAAACTTTGATAAGTGTTCACTGGGAAACACGCTTACTATCTTTTCTTGACTTACTTTTTCTTACTTACACTAATACTACTTCAATCGTACACTATCGCACTTCCTTAGTTATACTCACATTATTAAAACCATAAACCTAGTTATGTACACAGTTACTTAGAAAATATTTTGTTACTAATTGGTACATTTTTTTCTTCCATACTCAATACTTTACCAAGGAATGGAAGCAGGGAGGGCAGAAAGGCACTTGGCATTCGTGGCACTGCCAGGTAGTGAGTTTTCTCTGTCACTGTTGTTTGTCGGTGCTTGAATTTAGGTGGCATTGGACTTGTGCACTCCTGCTCACTCTTGTAGGCCCTTGTCCTTCACTGGAGGGTGGCATCTTCTCCAGGAAGTGCAATGTAACACATTCCTTTGCTGCAACTCTGTCAGTTTGGTTCTGAACTGAACTTGTATGTCCCCGTGGCACTGATGGCTGTGGACCATACTCCTGGAAGATTTTGAACACACAAGCATGAACGAACTTCCTCACTGAGATTGTCTGTCTGGTTTTCTGGCAGTAGTAGTCATGTGGTTTTTTGTACCACTTGATATGATGAATACACTCCACACTACAAATCTGCATGTTGCTCCTATCAACCATGTAGAGAGGTGTATGGTATGTAGGAGGACTACTGGGCCTTGAGAGCAGGCTGTGAAGCCTATGCCCAGAGTCGGACACATAAAAAAGAAAACATAAAAAACCAAGGGCATGCTATGATTGTACTCTGTCACTGCATCTGGCTTTTGAATGCATTCACCTGTCACATGATTTACCTTCCTCATGGCAACAAGAGCTTCTGTGTACAGAGTTGACAGCACATGCACATCACGCTTGTCTCACCAATGCAGGGCAAGATCTCTGCCTCGTTGCATCTCAACAGTGCCTCTATCTGATCCGTGGCATGCCACGTCTGTTTGGCTGGATTGTGCTACACTAGCTAATATTCCTGGCAAGCAGGTGCACTGCCAATTTTGGAGAGGTGTAACAATAATCTGCGAAGAGCATGTGTCCTCTACCCACATAATCTTCCATCATTTGTTTCACTACTGCGCCAGAAATTCCAGGATGATCGTTATAGGAGATATTGGTCGTTGCCCTGGTGTATACGGTATTATCATATCCAAGACAAGACCTGTATAACAATCACACAGTATCTTTATGCCCAAATGATGACATTTTGATGGGATGTACTGACTGAAAGAAATACAGCCACAGAACAACATAAGCGATGCCTCGATCAAGCTTTTGAAAAGCCCCAAAACAGTGCTTTATTTTGCATCTGAGGTTCTCCAAAACAGGCCTAACCTTGCACAAACTGTTTGTAGGGTCCGTGGTAGTGTTGTCAGAGAAATGAAGGAGCCGTAGGATGTTCTGGTACATGTTCCGAGACATGTGTTGGGTGAATGCACCAACCCATGTCAAATCATCAGTCGTCTAGTAATCAACAAGCACACGTTTCTTTGCCAAGGTCATCAACATCGCCAGTGCCAAGAATATGTACAAGGAAGGTACTGTCATATCAGCCCAAAGCTGTGTCCTGTAGGTCGCTTCTTTCCTTCGTCAGTGGTATTCTGTTGAAAAAAAAACTGGTTTGTCTCCATCACAACTGTCCTCATCAACTGTTCATCAAAAAACAACAGAAAGAATCTAAGCACCAAACTGTTAGCCGTCAGTCTTGTTGTGTCACGTACACGAGAGTCACTGATGTCAAACATAAAGGGCCTCGGTCTGAAGTCAGTGGGTGTAGGATGCTCATGAAGGGGACACCTACACCACCAACTGCTGCCTGGAGTGCCTTTTGAGGATGGCACGTTTAGCAAAAGATTTCCACACCTGCCGTGAAGGCAGAGGAAGTGACATGGTTGCCACTGATGAGGAGGATGTCCCTGGTGCTGATCAGATGGTGCAGGATTGTGGGATGGTGAGAGGGCATGTGAAGTGGAGGGAAGCGGTGTTGAGGGAGGAGTGTGGAAGGAGGAATGGGCTCGGTGCACCTGCAATGGCGGAACATGTTGCTGCACTGTGCTCGTCTCCTCCACATCCTTCCTGGCAGGAAATAACTGCTTTGCTACCTTCTTTTTTTTTTTAGTAGGTGGTGCAACAATCCTACGATGAGAAAGAGGTGAAGCATCATCGCTACTGTCGTCAGAATCATCATCACTGTCCTCACCTGGAGGTGTTGTAAACCACTCGTCGCTCTCATCATCACTTATTTCATCCACACTACTACAGTAATCCCTCCACTATCCAGTGTAATAGAGACAATGGCATGTCCAGAAAGTGCTCCTGCCTGGAAAGTGGGCCCCTGCCTGCTGGACTGGTACTTATGGACCCTAACCCAGCCTAACTTTGAAAGCCACCTAAATAACTCCCTACCGGACATGCATAGCACCTATTTAACCTATTTAAGACCCTATTCACATCAGTAACGGACATAAAGCATGAAATAAATGAAAAGGAACCACAGAATGAGAAATTAGAAGTGAGTATGGAAAATACTTAACAGTGTACAGGGTACGTACAGCACATCTGTGGCTGCCTCCTCTAAGGATTTGGTAGTGGTGAAAATGCTCTTGAAGCATGTACTGTAATCCAGTGTTGTGCTACACTTAATTCTTTGCACTGAGAGTTATAATTATTTAACACTGCACATTCTGTTCTTAATTGCGCCACGCCAGTTTCAACCACCACTTTGCACTCCACAGTTAATCCTTTGCACTCTAAATTCTAATTTCTTAACACTGCACAACACTGTAACTTCCCATGTGGTCTAGTGGCAAGGTATTGCAGTTTATTCACTGTTTATTCGCAAAAACGAGCACTTGCGGCATCCATTGCGATGAACATCCACCCTCGATGGTGGTTAGGCAATAACTGGGGACAGGGTTGCCAGATCTGAGCTCGGCCACATTACCAAACTCCTCAATGTTCATTACCAAATTTAACTTTTCATTACCAAATTCTTAAAGGAATCATTTATTCTTCACTAATTATATGTACAAATGGAAATAATCACTCTCATTATAATCAACAGAATGTTTATTTTTGTGCTATATATCCTAGCACATAAATCAAAGAAAGCAAACACTCCATCTCCATTCTCTTTATCTTCATACATATGAAAAATCTGTTTGGTAATGGATCATGCTGATTCACTACCAAACGAACTTTTCAATACCTAATCGGCCCACATTTGGTAATGAAAAATACCAACTGGCAACCCTCACTAGGGAGAGGGAAGGAAGGAAGGAAGGGGTGAAGGTGTTGTGCCTAAACAACAGCTGTTCGGTGCCGCACGCTATATTCAAATTGGAGGTGGGAAAAAATTTGGATTTTGGGGGGATTTTTTTTTTCTTTTTTTGGCCATTTTTGGGTTCCGAAGGTCCAGGCCCACCATGTCCGGTGAGTGGAGAGTCCGGAAAGTTTGCATCCAGATAGTACAGGGATTACTGTACCACGCTCCTCATCAGAAATAATCATGTCTGTGTCAGTTTCCCCACCCACTGGATGAGTTCAGACCTGATTTCAGGGCTTGTCAAGCCCTTACACATGCACTGAGGGTGGTGGTGCAAGGGGGTGGTGGTCTGGCCAGGAGTGAAAATTGAATGCCCACTCATCATAGTGTCACGTGCTGAACTGACAGATGGGGTGCATGGGAGGGTAGGATGGCTAATTCTTAGAACATCCCAGATGTTTGTTCACTTCCCAAAATTCTTCGCAGTTTCTAACAGGTAGCTCTACATCAACACCGCCAGCCATGCTCCTGTAAAATGTTGTTCGATGCCGGCAGCCACGAAATGGTTAAGAGAAGTCAAACAGGCATACGTCCCACCTGTAATGATCTTCTGCTATTCCTATATCTCTGCCACCCTTTCCCCACCACAACCAATCATGCTGGCATAAAGAGCAAGTTTCCCTTGTTGTAATCTGTCCTTGCAATCCTGGCTTTGATCTCATTTAGCTCCTATATATTTTCACAACATTTCTTAAGCTCCTCATGATCTATGGTGGTTTTCCAGCCCTGACAGTGGTCTACATAAGTATAATCAAGGGTAAAACTATGCAAAATACTGAGTACCATAGGCATTCTTCTCACCTAAAGTCTCAAACTCCTTGGCATAACCCTTAAGTTCCTCATAAATTTCCGTTTCAAGGTCATCATCAGCTGCTTCATGAGCCAGTGCCTTGTAGAGCTTAGCTGCTACTAATGCCTTTGCAATGGCCTCCTCTCCATGCTGCCACATCAACATTGCCATGCCCTGTCGCTTGGTAAGTACCGCCCATACCTGGAAGATTATTGCATCAATTTACATTAGTGAGCAGAATGGGGTTGATGAACAATATGAACACAAAAATAGAAGTTCCAGATATCCATTATCATTCTGCTATAAAGTTAAAGTAAGTATTATACAGCACTTGAGGTTACAACTGGATTCTTCTATAATCATAACCTTGATAAAAGTCAATATTATTACAGAAAAACTTCAATAAATTGAACTTTAATTTCTTGCTTATAATGTAGTCTCATGATTTATCTTGACCCAGCTGACCTGTGGCACACAGGGGCAGTCATACATCCAACACCCTCGAGGTTATATGTTGCTCGGTGTCAATGCCAGACAGTGTGATATTACCCACAAGAGGCATGAATGCCAGACAGTGTGATATTACCCACAAGAGGCACCTATCACCTGTCTGGCAGCAAACTCTCATCCATTTTCTGTCCAACTCTCTAATGCAATAGTTACCCACTACCCCCAGTCCTGCGTGTACGCAACAGGTCAACTCTGGAATGGTCCTACTCTGTCCGTATATCCTACTGCCTATGACCTCCACTCTTATAAACGCAATGTGTTCTTAAAATGAACAAATCTTGAATTTGGCACTTATCTCTTTCCTTGGAGGGAACAATCTTCAAAATCTTATGAGCTTCCAGCATTTGGTTCCTTTTTCCTTGCACATACACACACACACACACACACACACACACACACACACACACACACACACACACACACACAAAACTATATATATATATATATATATATATATGTATCTATCTATCTGTCTATCTATATATATCTATATCTATATCCATATATATATATATATATATATAAGTATCTATCTATCTATCTATCTATATATATGTTTATATATATATATATATATGTATATATATATATATATATATATATATATATATATATATATATATATATATATATATATATGTATGTATATATATATATATATATATATATATATATATATATATATATATATATATTGTATATATGTATATACATATACATAACAAATATATATATATATATCTATCTATCTAGCTATCTATTGCCAGACGCCTCAATCCCGTTCCGGATGGCCACAAACAAATCGCCTCCACGTCGCCCTGTCCCCCGCCAGTTCACTGCCCCGCTCCCAACTCACACCCCCCTCTCTCATATACCTCTCCACCTCATCCCTCCATCTCATCCTCGGCCTCCCCCTCCCTCTTCCCCTCTCCACCTCACTCACATACACTCTCTTCGTCAGTCTTTCACCCTCCATCCTTTCCACATGGCCAAACCACCTCAGTGTATTCCTCCTAACACTTCCTATCACATCCACATCCACACTACAACGCTCTTTTATATTCTCATTTGTCCGCCTGTCTCTCCATGTGACTCCACAGGCTCCTCTTAAATAACTCATTTCCACTGTTCTCACTCTTGACTCGTGTCCTTCCAGCAACGTCCAAGCTTCACTTCCATATGTTAGAGTTGGTATCACAATACTGTCATGTAGTAACTTTTTCACTTCCATGCTCACTTCCTTGTTTCTTATCACTGCTTTCAAAGAACCAGCAACCTTTCTTCCCTGCTGTACCCTTCCAAGCACTTCACCCTCCAAACCTCCATCCTTACTCATCACACTACCCAAGTACTTAAACGTAATCACATTTTCCAATTCCTCACCATCCAACCTCGCTGTACATTCACGGACTTCACCTCTCTCAAAGACCATCACTTTACTCTTCCCTACATTCATATTTAGATTCCGTTTCTTACACACTCTCCCAAACTCATCCACCAAGCCTTGCTTTGTCTTCACTCAACAACACAGTATCATCTGCAAACAACAGTACAGGGAGTTTCCAAACACTACCCTCTCTCACCACGGTTACTCCAACATCCACTGCCCTACCTTGTATCTCTTTTATTACCCCATCCATGTACAGACTGAACAACCACGGACACATGACACATCCCTGTTTCAACCCAACTTTCAAAGAGAAAAATTCACTCAGTTCACCATCCACACGCACTGCAGCCTTCGCACCATCACACATACTCTTCACAGCATTCAACAACTTCCCATCTACTCCATATATTCTTAATACTTTCCACAATCCTTTTCCATACACCCTGTCATATGCTTCCTCCAAATCCATGAAAGCCGCATACAACTTCTTTCCCTTCTCTAGAAACTTTTCCACTAAAGATCTAAGAATGAATATCTGATCTACACAACCTCTTCACTTCCTAAAGCCTCCCTGTTCTTCTCCAATTCCTCTGTTCTTTCTCTAACTCTGTCAATAAGTAACCTACCATACACTTTTCCTATTATACTAAGAAGACAGATGGCCCTATGATTATCACACACTTCTTTTTCCCTTTTTCCTTTGTACAAGGGAATAATTATACCCGACTTCCAATCCTCCAGGACTCTACCTTCCTCCCAGGCCAATCTGCACATTTTCAACATCCATTCTACTACTATCTCTCACCCATACTTCAGCATTTCACCACACACTCCATCAATTCCTAGGGCTTTCCCCAA
This sequence comes from Coenobita brevimanus, assembly GCF_032717465.1. Lineage (NCBI taxonomy): Eukaryota > Metazoa > Arthropoda > Malacostraca > Decapoda > Coenobitidae > Coenobita > Coenobita brevimanus. Next base: position 27,110,659 of record NC_137046.1, read on the forward strand.
TTTAACTTTCTTCATTGTTTCCACTACTTCTTTCCTACTGATTTCTTCCTGTCTTCTCACTTCCCACCTCCACCCAGCCATTCCCCAGCCACTTATACTCGCATTACTTCCATCCTCTATGTTCAACAATTCCTTAAAGCGTTCTCTCCATCTGCTCACTTTTTCTCCCTTCTCCATTACTGTAATATTCTACCATTTTTATCTTTCACTCCCCTGTTAACTTCATTTCCACCCTGTCTTACTCTGTTCATCTCTTTTCAGAATATTTTCTTACAGTCCCTCCACTCTACACTCAAGTTCCTTCCAAATTCCTTACCCACTCTCTTCTTACTCTCTCTTACTATTCATTTCACCTCTCTCTTTCTTTCTACATATAACTCTCTCTTCCGCCTCTCAACTTCTTCCACACCGCTATTTCTCATCCATTCATTGTATGCTTTCTTTTTTTGTGCCACAGCCTGTCTCACCTCTTCATTCCACCACGCTGTTCCTTGCACCCCCCTCCATCTTCTCTTCATTCCACACACCACATCACATGCTGCACATATTTCTTTTGTAAATATCCTGCACACACCTTCCATGTCTCCCATCCGCTCCAATTCATATTTGCCCAATCGTTCCTCCACTTCTCTCTTATACTCTGCCTTTTTCTCATCCTCTAGTAACCTTTCCACTCTCCTTACAAATACTCCTTCTTCCTGTCCCCCCCTTCTTCTATTTCTCCATCCTAATTGGACCTTGATTCTGGTCGCCACCAAGTAGTGGTCAGAAAGTCCACTCCCCCAACCTCTATAAGCTCTTGCATCCATTACATATTTTCGCATCCTTTCATCCACACACACATAATCAATCACTGCCTTCCTTTCATTCAGTTCATCACCCACCCTTCTCATCACTCGCCATGTATACCTGTGGATCATCTTGTGCCTGAAGAGGGTATTGGCTATCACCAACCCCCTCCCAGCACAAATGTCCACTGATGCACTGCCATTCTCATCTATCTCAGCAGGCACACCCCACTCACCAACTATTTCATCCACCTTCACATTCCCTACTTTACCATTCATTTCACCGATCAAAACACTCTCTCATTCCTTCCAAACTTTTCCATGCACACTTCCACATTTGTCCAGAACTCTTCTCTCACTCTGCTTGCATGATCTTGTGTTGGCGTATACACAGACACACAATCGCCCACATTTGTATTATATATATATAATATATATATATATATATATATATATATATATATATATATATATATATATATATATAAAATATATACATATATATATATATATATATATATATATATATATATATATATATATATAAATAATAAATAAATAAATATATATATATATATATATATATATATATATATATAATAAATATATATATATAATAATATATATACTGTACATATATATATATATATATATATATATATATATATATATACTGTATTTTTATATATATATATATATATATATATATATATATATATATATAATAAATACAGTATATATATATATATATATATATATATATATATATATATATATATATATATATATAATAAATACAGTATATATACATATATATATATATATATATATATATATATATATATATATATATATATATATATATATATATAATAAATACAGTATATATATATATATATAGTAAGAAGATGATTAAAGATAAAAAGATATGCCTAATAACAGTAAATGAAAACAAAGCAGTCTTTCAGTTGGAAATAAGAAACAGATTTCAGGCTCTAAGTAACGCTGAATGTGACATCGATGAGCTGAATGATAGACTAACAAAAGTGCTAAGAGAATCAGCAGAGGTAGTAGGAAAACCTAATACAACCAAAGCCAAGAAGTATTCAGACAAGACACTCGAGCTTATGAAAAAACGAAAGGAAAGGAAAGTAAAGACAAAAAAAGAAGAAATAGAACGACCAGAATTAAATAAGCTTATCAACAAAAGACAAAGAGAAGAAAAAAGAAACAGAAACATGGATCAGATCAAAGAAACCATCAAAAATGGAAAAAGTCTGAAACAGGTCCGAAGTAAAATGACACTAGGAAAGCAACAAATGACATCATTGAAAGAAAAAAATGGTAAAATCATTAAATGCAGACATCACTGAAAGATAAAAATGGTGAAATCATTAGATGCAGAGATAAGATGGTGAAGAGAGTTGAAAAATTTTACAAAGAACTGCATGCATCAAAGACAGTAGTACCAATAGCTAACTTTTCAGTTGACACAAGTGAAATACCTGAGGTAACACCAGACGAAGTAAATATTTGTCTTAAAAATATGAAAAGAGGGAAGGCTCTGGGAGAAGATGGAATAGTAACAGATTTACTGTTGGATGCTGGAGTAGAAGTACAAAATAGGCTTGCTGACTTACTTACCCACTGCATAAAACAGAAGAAAATTCCCCAAACATGGTGTTTTGCAATAGTTATTTTACTCTACAAAAAAGGTGACTCAAAAGATCTTAGTAACTATCAACCCATTAGCTTATTATCAGTCATTTACAAACTCTTCACTAAAGTCCTTACGAAAAGAATAAAAACAATTTTGGAGGAAAACCAACCTCGTGAACAGGCAGGATTCCGAAGTGGGTATTCGACCATTGATCATCTACATACAATGAACCAGCTAACTGAGAAAACTATAGAATATAATAAACCACTTTGCCTAGGTTTTGTTGATTATGAAAAGGCTTTCGACTCAGTGGAGCATATAGCAATTATAAATTCATTGCGAGAACAAGGAATGAATGAGAACATTGTAAACCTGCTCGAAAACATATATAAATAGGGAACTGCTACAGTTAAATTACATAAGGACTCAGAAAAAATTAAGATTGAGAAGGGCGTGCGTCAGCGAGATACAATTTCACCAAAATTTTTTACAGCATGCCTAGAATGTATTTTCAGAAAGCTAGACTGGGAAAACAAAGGAGTGAACATTGATGGGGAAAAGCTAAATCATTTAAGATTTGACGATGACATTGTCCTAATCTCAGAAACAGCGGAGGCATTGCAAGAAATGTTAAATGACCTGAACAGAGAAAGTCTGAAGGACTGAAGATGAACCGAAGTAAAACTAAAGTAATGTTTAATTCACAAACACCAAAGAGCGTTATCAGAATAAGCGACGAAATTCTTGAAGAAGTTAAGGAGTATAACTACTTGGGACAAATACTAAAATTAACGAAAGATCACGATAGCAAAATAAAAAGACGCATTACAATTGGATGGAAAGCTTTCAGTAAACATACAGACATTATGAAAAGTAGCTTGCCAGTTTGTATGAAACGAAAAGTATATAACAAATGTATAATTCCAGCTATGACGTATGGTTGAGAGACCTGGAAACTGCCAAAATCAATGGAATATAAATTAATCCGTTCTCAGAGAGCAATGGAAAGGTCAATGTTGGGAATACCTTTAAAGAGACAGGAAAAGATCAACTTGGGTGAGAGAGCAGACTTAAGTCAAAGATATTATAGAAGTTATAAAAGAACAGAAATGGGGGTGGGCAGGCCATATAGCAAGAATAAGAGATAACCAATGGAGTAAGAGGCTGACGGACTGGACACCAAGAGAATGTAAGTGTAGTAGAAAAAGGCAAGACAGGAGATGGAGAGATGAGATAGAGAAATTTGCAGGGAAAATGTGGCAAAGATTGGCCCAGTCAAGGAATTCGTGGAAAAGGTAGGGGGAGGCCTTTGTTCAGCAGTGGACTAGTTATGGCTGATGATGATGATGATGATGATGATTTGTACAGTAAAACCTCAATATAACGGACTTCAATAGACCGGAATTCGCTTTTATCGGACTTGAGGAGCTACCAGACTAATTCCTATATACAGTAAAACCTCAATTTAACAGCATTCATTCTAATGACAACCCCAAACTAACAGCATAAATCTCCCGAAAAGTATTTATGGAAAAAAATTTTAAAAATTCCCCCCAAATGGGTAAAAATTACAAATTCAAATGTGTCGGGCGCCGCGTGCATCTCGATCATCTGTGTGCAATTTCCCGCCAACTGGGTATGTTTATGCTTACCCAGTCTTCATTCCGCCTTGCTAGACCCCAAAGTAAAAAAAATTATCATGTAAGGTAGATTTAAGAACTAGTGTTATAGACTTCATAACTTAGTGAACTTATTTATGTAGTGCCACCTATTCTACTCCAACCTGGCAAATGACTTACCTGGATTACTGTACAGTAGAGTTGCAATTTAAGACCAAACGAAACAATGATCTTACAATAACACGGGCATTTAATTTCTCCTATAATTATATAATAGCACGGTAATACCACTCAATTGCACGAGAGAAACTGTGGGAAATGGGTGTTTTGGTATTGGATATCCAGATACAACTCATGTGTTATGCTTTTGTCGGTCACTGATTGGGTTCCTCAACCCAACCCATCCCACGTGACCCCCATACCACCAGCCACAGCCTGCTGCCTACCTCAATGTTGTGTGAACAGTCGCTGTGATGAGAAGTTTATTTGCTTATTTCCTTGCTCCTCGTTTCCTCTCAGAACTAAGCATGTGGTTCCAAACTAACTTTAGGTATGCCTAAGCACCCTGAAAGTGCTGCGAACACAAGAAAAGCATTTATTCTATATGAAAATGTAAAATTGTTGGACGAAGTGGCGTGTAGCATTGCAGCTTAAATGCAAATGATCAGACAGATAAAATGAGTCGGGATGTTTACGATGTGGACAGTTTTCTTTGTTGGAAAAAACGTTAATGATGGAGCAGTAAAAGTCATGTATTCGCCTTTAGTGCAACAAGTGTGAAAAAAGAAGAAAGAAAGGCTTTGTGCTCAATCTTTTTGTTATAAACTGACAATCTTTGGTCAAGTAAATTCGGATCTTAAGATACGTGAAGACACTAAATGTTGACATAAATAGTTAGGCAAGATAATTATGTGATTTCAGTTCTTGTGAATTATAGTATCATACAAATTATACTGTTTGGCTGACTTGTTTATTATTCACGATTTCTGCATTCGTGTGTATCTGAGAAGTGAGATATGCAATCACTCCATGCTGATGACTTCTTTATAGTTTTTTTTTTCCTTTATTGTTGATGACTAATGGCTTTCAAAAAGTTTCACACTGAATTTTTTTGTTTTTTTGTTTATTTGTACTGAAAGTGATTCGTGATGAAATATGTGTGATGCTGGCCGGCCATTATTCACATGTTGTTTAGGTCAAGTTTATGCTTTATTTCTAATGAGGACTGTCAAGAGGCTTAGTGGCAATCCTTGGTGATTAAAATTTTTATGGGGAGTATTAGGGGCGAAAACTAATCGGTCAGGTTAGGACAGAATGCAGTATCTATGCACTGATGTG
>NC_137046.1:27118563-27498563 GCF_032717465.1 Coenobita brevimanus
TGGGTATTGGTGGTCGTGGTAGGGAGAAAGAGCTGGAACTCCTGGGGGTGGCGGGCTTGAAAATGGAGGTGATCTTCATCTGACGATAGGTGCAGCGATTTTGTCGAAGGATAAATGTCCCTGACTGCCCACAGATCCATCTGAGTGGCAGCAACTCCCTACTGCAATGAGGGTGCTCAGCATATTCAAGCACCTGCTCAATGTTGGGCTGTAGTGGACCAAGATGAGAGAGTGATGGAGTGGTGGCGTGGCCAGAGTCAGGGTCCTCATCCTCGTTACTTACCTCTGTCAGCCCTGCAGAGACAGCAGCGGCGATCTCCTCATCAGACAACATTTGATTACCTGGATCGCTGCTGTCGACGTCTACATCCCTGCCTGTGTTTCGTAGCCGAAGATGGAAATAATCCATTACAATCCTTCAAAGTCGTGCACGGGCTCACCTCCCTGAAGAAGACAAGAACAACCACTTCCCAAAGTTTTGATGGAGACTTCCTTCCAAGCATTGGCCCAGTTGAACACTGCAGACTTGAAGCTGTGACGCTGCAGATTTCAAAGGTCTGCTCCACACGTGTCGACCCCTTCCCCATCCTCAAGCACCACCATCACTTCGTTGAAGAACCTCTGATGGTACAATCTCTTGGCTGCCATGACACCACCCTGGTCCATTGGTTGCATGAGAGCAGTTGTATTAGGTGGCAGAAACATGCACCTAAAATGGCCGTCATCAGCAACCAAATCCTTCTCCGATGGATGTGAAGGGGCATTGTCGAGGATCAGCAAACCCTTCACCCGGCTGCAAGGGATACTAAGTTCCTCAGTCTGATCATGGATAACCTCCTTGACAAAGTATTTGTGGAAACAATCTGTGAAGATCTTTGCAGTAAACAGGCCTTCACAGAATGGTACCATACAACAAGCAGGCTATCCATCAACCCATGGAGACAACGTGGTTGTTTTGCACATCCAACAATAATGGGTTTGAAGTGGTGCATCCCGTTAGCACTGTCACAGCACAACATCGAGACACAATGTTTGGACAACGTCTGACCAGGCACAGTCTTCTCAGTCTCTTCTGCCAGGGTGTTGGTGGGCACGGAAAGAAAGCACAGGCCAGTTTCGTCAGCACTGTAAACCTGACTGAGAGCAAGGTCCTCATTCTTGATCAGGCACTGCACTTTCTGATGAAAAGGCTTAACATCCTCCACTGCCATGTCCAAAGCCTTGCCATGTGCCTTACAGCCAGTAAGTCCATGCTGAAGTTTGAACCAGAACAACCAACCCTTGGATGCCTTGAAGTTGCACACGTTGTGCAGGCATGCAAACTTCTTGGCTGCAGCATTCAACTCAGTCCCACATACAAGTATGCTGGCACCCCTTTTTGCTGATGGAACTAAACCAAAACCGGCTGGTCGATGATACTGTAGAAGGGCTGAGACATCACCGTCTGGTTGCCTTTCCTAGTGGTATCGTTATAGTCCTTCTGTACTAAATCAGCATGTCCTGTGATTTCTTGAGATCAGACAAAGGTGAGTGGGGCAAGTCAAATTTATGCAGAATGCATGAAGCCGGCCAGCCTGCATGAACCTTGCCCAATATTTCAAGCATCTTCTCCAGAGTCAAAACCCTCCTTTTGCATTTCTTGGGTGGTGGTGGGGCCATCATTACACACACGAGAACACCACAGAGGAGGATTAAGGCCTGCAGAAGGTAGGGCACCACCACAAATGCAACAACGGATGGTGCCATTGTTTTACTTCAGCCAAGCTCGTCCACAAGTGGAGAGACAAAGGTGGGAACTGAGGTGCAGCAGTGCTTGGGAGTGTACGGTGTTGCCATGTCTGTACTCACGTTTGGCTATGAGCATGCAAGCAAAATGCGGTACATTGATACTAGTGCAAGGGATCTTTTTGCTCGCCCAGGCAAATGTCGCAACATTGCAGAAACGCTGGGTCGCAGTACATCATGGGTCTAATGCGTGGCCATGTAATCCAGATGGTGATGTGACTTTGACCATTTGGTAAGGGGTTGGATGGCTGTGCGTGGCCAGGAGCTTTTAACTAATTCGGGCGGCCGGGGGAATTTCGACCATACGGTATGGATCCGTAGCAATTCTCACTCAGCTTGTAGGTTATGCTGTGTTCTTTGTGTGCTATCGGAATGTTACCGGTGATTGGGGCAGCCGGGGGGATTTCCACCACTTGGTAGGGACCCATACAGCCATTCTTGCTCAGATTGTGGGTTACGTCTGTTTTCCTCACGTGCTGCCAGTATGTTTCCGGCGATCGGGGTGGCTGGGTGCTTTTGGCCATACGTTAGGGATCCGTACAGCCATTCTCATTCACCTTGTGGGTTACAGTCTATTACCAGGGCATGGAAAGAGAGGCCGCTGGGCCAGCCAACAGACTTTTTTTGACTTTGTAAGCCAGCATGGGTGGCTGGGTGATTTCAACTATACAGTAGGGATCTGTACAGCCATTCTCGGTCAGCTTGTCGGTTATGCTCTGTCTTCCTCGCGAGCTGCCGGTACGTTACCAGTGATCAGGGTGGACGGGTGATTTTGACCATATGGTAGGGATCCGTACAGCCATTCTGGCTCAGGTTGTGGGTTAGGGTTTATTACCTGCATGAGGACAGAGGCCGGTGATCCAAGGAACAGACTTTTTTACTTTGTCAGCTGGCTGGCCCCAGAAGCTGGAACTTCTATGTCCGGTTATGGATGAATAAATCCGGATACGGTTATAATACAGCTGAGGCCTAATGAACGGATATGAACTGTCCGGATAATCGAGGGATTAATAATAATAATAATAATAATAATAATAATAATAGTAATAATAATAATAATAATTATGATAATAATAAACTATCTATCTAACTATAGCCCTACACCCTAATCCCGCAAAAGGTGGCTGCAGACAAAATGCCTCCAAGTCGCTCTGTCACATGCCATTTGACTGCCATCCCCCAACTCACTCCCCCCTCCCTCACATACCTCTCAACTCCATCCCTCCACCTCATCCTTGGTCTTCTCCTCCCTCTCCCTCCTTCCACTTCACCTACATACTCCCTCTTAGTCAGTCTTTCATTTTCCATTCTCTTCACATGTCCAAACCACCTCAGTGTATTTCTCCTAATTTTCTCAACCACAGCCACATCCACCCCACAACGTTCCATCACTTCTTCATTCGTCAACCTGTCCCTCCATGTCACTCCACATGATCCTCTCAAGTAACTTATTTTCACTGCTCTCACTCTCGACTTGTTCCCCTCTAGCAAGGTCCATGCCTCACTTCCATATGTCAGGGTAGGGATCACAATACTATCATGCAATGACTTCTTAACTTCCATACTCACCTCCCTATTTCTCATCACTGCTTTCAGTGAACCAACAACCTTTCTTCCCTGCTGTACCCTTTCAAGCACTTCATCCCCAAAAGTTCCATCCTTATTCATCACACTACCCAAGAACTTGAATGCACTCACATTCTCCATATCCTCACCATCCAACCTCACTGTGCATTCTGTGACTTCATTCCTCTCAAACACCATAACTTTACTCTTGTTTACATTAACTGTCATATTACTCTTCATACACACTGTCCCAAATTCATTGACAAACCTTGCAACTCCCATTCATCTTCACTCAACAATACTGTATCATCAGCAAACAACAACAACATAATAATAATAATTTTCACTCAACAATACTGTATCATCAGCAAACAGCAACATAATAATAATAATTTTAATAATAATTATTTGTGGTAGGTGGGGGCACTCACCATCCACTCACTCAATGTAGTGCTGCTCTCGGGTGTCTGCCCTGTCCTCTTCTCCATCCTTGTTTCCTGCCATCTTCTTCTGTCTTTCTTTCCTTCATTCTTTCCTCGTCTTTATGCCTGCAGGTGACTTTACACTCTCTCTTCTGTCTTTCATTCCTTCATTCTTTCCTCTTCCATCTGTTCATGGGTGACTCTACACTGAGTGACAAGCCAAATGGTTTCCTGTACACCAGGAAACCATTTACTATGCTGGGTGGTAACCATATAACCAAATTTTGGCACCTGGTGGTTTAGTGGGTAATTATTGTGCTCCAATCGGATTGAGCCAGTGAAGATTTATATCCAAGGGGTGGTTGGGGTTTATTGCTCACGTAATGCCACTCAGGGATGAGTGAGGCTGGTCACTCTCACCTTAAATATCAGGACCAACTGCCTAGCCTTGGGTTCCTACACTCCTCATGGGGCAACGTACGATCTGATGATGGACGGATGGATGGATGGATGATGATAATAATGATAATAATAATAATAATAATAATAATAATAATAATAATAATTTCATCATCCGTCATCCAATCCTACATTGCCCCATGAGGAGCGTAGGAGCCCGGGGCTAGGCAGTTGCTCCCGACATTTAATATGAGAGAGACCAGCCTCACTCATCCATGAGTGGCATTACATGAGCAATCAACCCCAACCATCCCTTGGATATAAACCTTCACCAGCTCAATCCAACTGGAGCGCAATAATTACCCAATAAACCACCAGGCGCCAAAATTTGGTTATATGGTTACCACCCAGCGTAGTAAATGGTTTCCTGGTGCACAGGAAACCATTTGGCTTGTCACTCAGTGTAATAATAATAATAATAATAATAATAATAATAATAATAATAATAATGATGATAATAATAATAATAATAATCCATCCATCTATCCATCATCCAATCCTACGTTGCCCCATGATGAATGTAGTAGCCCGGGGCTAGGCAAGTTGATCCTGACATTTAAGATGAGAGTGACCAGCCTCACTCATCCCTGAGTGGCATAACATGAGCAATAAACCCCAACCACCCCATGGATATAAACCTTCACCAGCTCAATTTGACTGAAGAACCTATATTACCCACTAAACTACCAGGCACCATAATTTGGTTATTATGGTTACCAACCAGCATACTAAATGGTTTCCTGGTGTACAGGAAACCATTTGGTTTGTCACTCAGTGTAGAGTCACCCACAAGCTGAAGGAAGAGGAAAGAATGAAGGAAAGAAAGGCAGAAGAGGGAGTGTAAAGTCACCCATAGGTAGAAGGATGAGGAATGAATGAAGTAAAGAAAGACAGAAGTGGAAGGAAGTATATAAGGAAGGAGGGGAGGAAGGGAGAGACACCCGAGAGCAGCTGCATTACATCGAGTGAGTGGATGGTGAGCTCCACCACCTACCACCTTATACTAATAATAATAATCATCATCATCATCATCCAGACCTCTTTTCCCACCCTAGGGCAGAGTGAGGAATAGCAATGTCCAGACAGCCCAAATCTGCCTAGTCTAATGGGCCGCACTTCCATTCACTCATCATTCAAGCCCCTGGAATCCTGGGTCTATCGTATATGCCAAAAACATTCACCACGTTCTGTAGCTTCACATAAACATATCCGACTGAGTCAATCCAGATGCTGCCACGTTAAAATAATAATAATAATAATAATAATAATAATAATAATAGTGGTAGGTGGGGGCACTCACCATCTACTCACTCAATGTAGTGCTGCTCTCAGGTGTCTGCCCTTTCCTCTCCTCCATCCTTCTTTCCTTCCATCCTCTTCTGTCTTTCTTCCCTTCAGTCTTTCCTCGTCCTTCTGCCTGCGGGTGACTTTACATTCCTTCTTCTGTCTTTTCTTCCTTCATTCTTTCCTATTCCTTCTGCCTGTGGGTGACTCTACCATTTACTATGCTGGGTGGTAACCATATAACCAAATCTTGGTGTCTCATGGTTTAGTGGGTAACTATTGCACTCCAATCGGACTGAGCCCGTGAAGGTTTCTATCCAAGGGGTGGTTGGAGTTTATTGCTCACGTAATGCCACTCAGTGATGAGTGAGGCTGGTCACTCTCATCTTAAATGTCAGGACCAACTGCCTAGCCTTGGGTTCCTACGCTCCTCATGGGGCAATGTAGGATTGGATGATGGATGGATGGATGGGTAATAATAATAATAATAATAATGAATTTTATAATAATAATCTGGTCTTTTGTTTCTCAAAGGTGACTGTTCTTCCTATGGAATTCACTATCAATAGAAACTCATTTACACTTCTACAATTACAAGAATTATGGTATCACTCATATACAACACAGACTTCATCAGAAAAAAAAAGTGACAGCACTTAATCCCTGTAACTGTCTGTCACAAAACCTCTCCTGAATTTGTAGCTTCCTGAATGAGAAAGGCTTTCAGTTCCCTTTAAAAGGTTTAACAGAAGTCAAATCACCTCATGAATAATGACAATTTACTACATAACCTAGAGGCTCTATAGGAGAAAGACCAATCTGAAACAGATGACTGATGAACAGCTGTGGGCTCATCAAGGCGCAGGGAATCTTCTTAACTTCTTAATATCACACCTTGTATTATGTTCTTACAGATTATAATACAGGTATCACTTCTTAAAAGATTGGGATGCACTGCTCAAAAAACCTCAGAATTTAAGTGAGGGATTATAACATGGGTTCAATAGGAGTAAATTACAGTGCACCCTCATACAATACGAGTTTATAGGTGGCAGAAACCCTTGCAGTCTACGACTTCGCATTGTGTGAACCAAAGAACTTATGGAAAAAATGGTACGTGGTGAACAGCCCACCCAGGGCTCGGTCTTTGGGTCCCATTCCAGCCTACTCTACCATGTTAATACTTTGTCTGATAGTGCTTCTAGCTGGACCAACAAATCAAACAATAGAACACTATGTGCCTTTATTTAAGTGACTTCTGGGCTTGTTACTTCAGCTCCAATGTGATCCTCTTCTCTTAGAATTTTTTGGTGGGGCCATGATGAAAAAGTGGGTACTGCTACGATGCAAAAACGGACCACAGGATGCAAGGTACAACATGTGTTCTCAAAGCAATATGTAGGAGAAGTGTCTGTTTACCCAGGAAAATTGGTAGATGGCATGCAGATGGCCGGCCAGTTGCCCGCCATTTTGAATCTGGCTCATTGCCAGCCACCTGCCTTCATGTGACTGACTTGACTCTCGTAGTAATGGCGAAAAAGTCCATTTTTGCCTTGGAATCATACAAATGATTCGCATATTGGGAAATTTGATTCACAGATTTCGCAGTCGATAAAAATAAGCATTTTCTGGGTTGACCTTGCATTGCAGACGAGTCGCACTGTGTGAGTTTGCATAGTGTGGGGGTGCACTGTACTAGACAACCCAGAGCCGACACTTCTGAGGGGCATGTGTACCAAATCCAAGTTCAAAATCAGACTAAATAAGGTTCAAAGCCACCTAAAACAACATATAATGCCACTATAAACCAGTGTAGATACATTATAGAAAGATTAACAAGTATAAAACAAGATATTGTTACAACACAATGTACTGTACATGTACTGTTGACACACTCCAAAGCTAGCTCCTGGTTGGTAATTAGCTGTTCTCAGAGGACTCAGTGCTTTATAATCTTGTTCATGTACATCTCTCAGCTTTTTGTCACTTTGGAGCTTAACAAAAATATTAATAATCATTATGCACTGTCACATGCCAATCATACTGAGGATATGGCACTTTTTGTTCTCAAAGAAGTAATGTTTTGTTTTCATAGTGGCCATTTCCTCTCTGTGTTCAGCTAGTCTGATGTTTCCATTACTGCTTACACACATCATTCAATTTTTGTTATTTTAGAGCTCAAAAACTATTATCATTCATAATTTCAATGCACAGATTGAACTGAGGGTAACAAAAGGCACACTTTGACAAAGACCAATGTCTGTTTTCATGTGGGCTATTCCACTCAGTTCCTGCCTAGCGATCGGCTGATGTCTATTTTCTGCTCAGTCTCTTAGGAAAACACACACACACACACACACACACACACACACACACACACACACACACACACACACACACACACACACACACACAAGAAAAAAAATCAAATGAAAAAATAGACTTTCTCTGGAATAGATACAGAAGACACAATAGTGAGAGGGCATAAAACAACTATAAACAGGTAAGAAATGATTACTGGTATACAAAGATAAGGAGGGAGGCTCAGAGACAGTTTGAGGAAAATATTATAAATAAAAGTAGTGATCAACCTAAGCTATTTTACAGCTACAGCTGAAGCAAAACCAAAAAGATAACGTATAATCCATTATGAAGGAGGGGATCATCTATACACGAGAGAAAGATATTTGTGTTGCACTGAATAAAAACTTCCAAACACTTTTTACAGAAGAAAATAATTTTGAAAGAGATGATATGGAATATGCATGCCTATATGTATTACCAGATATACAAATATCAAAAAAAGAAGTGCAGGAAGAGTTAAGTAAATTTGAAAAACGAAAAGCAAATGGTCCTGATGAAATTTCTGGTTGGGTGCTACATGAATGTGCAAGAGTTAAGCAGACCATTGTATTTAATATTCATGGAATCCTTAGGTCAAGGTAAACTACCTGATATTTGGAAGAAAGCAAACATTGTTCCCCTATTCAAGAAAGGGAATTGACAAAATCCACTGAACTACTGACCAGTATCACTGACCAGTGTTGTAAGTTACTAGAAAAGCTGATCAGAAAAGTTTGGGTAAACCACCTAGAAGAACACAGTACGATAACAAAAAGGCAGTTTGGTTTTAGAAAAGGAAAATCATGTGTTACTAATCTATTAAGCTACTATGATAGAGTTACAGAAACATTACAGAAGGATGGGTGGACAGTATCTATTTAGATTTCAAGAATGCATTCAACAGAGTACCACACCAAAGATTTTTATGGAAACTGTACCATCAAGGAGGTATACTACAAACAGGTAAATACAAATAGGTAAATACTGTACACACACACCAGAGCCATCAACTGTTTCTCATTCTGCTTCATTTATAAGCAGATAGATGGATTACTTGTGTATGAATTTTCCTAAAGTCTGGTGAGTATTTCTATGAAAATTATTGAAGCAGAAAGGTCAATCTGCAGCACAGAGATTGATATCACTTTGTTGCTGTGCATGGTGGATATCTTGGATTAATGGCTTCCCAGCAAGGTACTTCTAAAAAGAATTCACAATTCATAAATGAGGGAGGTGTAAAAAAAAAATTATGGGGAATTATAGTCATGGAGATTGTCAGGTGTGAAAAGACTGATCTTACTGGTGAGTCGATTGTGTGGAAGAGTTTTGTTACTTGGGAGACATGTTACGTGCTGGAGGTGGGGCTGGAGCTAGCTCTATGACTACAGTGAGGTGTGGTTGGAAGAACTTCAGGGAGCTGTTGCCTGTCCTGACATTGAGAAGGCTCTCCCTTCATGCAAGGGAATCTTTGTATGCAGCATGTGTTAGGAATGTAATGCTGTATGGTAATGAGACCTTGGAAACAAAGGAAAAGGATATTTACAGGTTTCACTCTCATCTTAAATGTCGACACCAACTGCCTAGCCCCGGGCTCCTATGCTCCTCTTGGGGCAATATAGGATTGGATGATGGATGGATGGATTAAATATACAGCAATGACAATGATTATTTGGATGTGCAGTGCATCCTTGAATGCGAGGCCTGAGGGGGATAGGCTGTCAACAGAAGAGTTAAGAGGTAGGCTAAGACTGGTGTGTATTAGTGTTGTGATGAGGAGAGAAAGAACGAAATGGTTTGGGCATGTGGAGAGGGTGGGGGATGACAATGGGTTCTGAGAGTGAGAAGTGTTAACACTGGAAAAAGGGTTGTGAGTGGCAGACCGAAAAAGACGTGGAAAGGTCATAGTGTAACCTCAGGGTTAAGGGACTGAATAGGGAGGCTGCTAAATACAGAGCAGCCTGGACAGCTGCCATTAGGTGACCCAGGCTGACACGTGTAAGCATGTTGGAACCTTTAACAATAAAACTAAATGAATTATCATTAAATGAGGGACACCTCAAGTCATTTATAGGGTACCAGTGATGAAGACTGAGGTATTCACACAAGTAACTTTCACATAACTGGTCTTTTGATTGTAATGACATTTTCAATTTCTCTAAATGTCAGTTAATGGGAGATATGCTACAATGTCCGTAACTGCCAGTATCATGGCCAGAGGGGAACAGAAAAACAGCTTTATGTGCACCACCCGACTCAACATACTCAAGTTCAAGAACCCTCCAAGGACATACATTACTCTAGCTAAATGGAGGTAAAATGATTTAGACACTTATGCAACAAGGCTGAACAGCCTAACATTTGAGGCAAAGGAAAAAGCTAAAATCAAAAAAAAATATCTGGAAGATGCCAACAGTGAATGTATGTAAGAAGCAGACATTAATGAGATTAACGTAATGAGGGTTCCCACCAACCCCAAAGCACTGGATGCAGGAATGACATCATCAGACACTCATTTCAAAGAGCAGATGAGGCATCACTGACCCCAATGATTCATCATCCATCAGGAGGCCTTATAACAGAAGACAGTAAGCAATGCAGCCACTCCTCTCCTCTCCAAGTCTGGGATAATCCCTCGAGGTGTGGAAAGCAGTTCAGTCTCATCCAAGGGTGCTTCCACAAGCAAGACAGCATGATGTAAAAGTGCTTGGACCTACCAGTAAAATGAAGCTGAGAAATTCAAAAGCCTGATGAGTGAATGAATATCTGGCCTCTCTAACATGGCACTCTGCTGACAGTTCTCACACTATTGTGGTTTTCTTATCCTATTTCTAGATTATAACCACACCACTTTTCTGTGGGGAAACAGGGTTATAATGATGATCATGGTGGTGGTGGTAATGGTGATGGTGGAAACATTTCTGTAACAGCCATCTAATATGAACTCTAGGACTGAGTTCTGGCAAATGAGACACTTTCCTCTCCAAAGCACCCTTAGTAGAGACTTGGACACCAGAATCTGTTTTTTACTATTATCATCTATACATACCAAAAGCTCACTGAATGGGTAGTCAAATTCAAATCCTGAGTGTGTCTCCTCTTGGCTAATGTAAGACTTGGGGGAGCTGTTTGGGTTCTTCTGAAGAAGATGCTTACTGGCCTGAAAAATGCTGCTGTTGTTGCGGTGCAAACGTGGTGACTTTACCATGCTATTTTCATACACTGTACGAAACTTCTTTCTTGTATAGTATGCTCTGGAAAAGAAATAGTACATTTACACTATACTTCTCATTACATGCTGATGTTATAACATGCTTAACCACTATAGCCTGGAAATGTCTCATCTGTGCTGAATAAATTCATCTGACACCTACCATACATTCCTTTATTGCTTCATTAGGAACAGAAAGGTCCACTGCTTGACTGTTTACTCAAGACATTTAAGACGACAGTGGTCAGTTGTTAAACCCCGAGGAGCACTGTGAAAAATAAACCCCAACTACCCTTCGGATGTTAAGTGAGACACCAAGAATTTCAATATTTTTGGAGATGGGAATATCAGTAACATTAAAGGTAATATACTAATCTGGCAATATCTGTCTATTAGTAAATTGTACATATTTGGTTTTACTAGCATTAAATGAGATAAGGTTGCTCTGTCCCCATTCACTGATCATAGATAAGTCTTGATTTATGGAGATGGCTGAACTGAGTTAAGAATTAGACATTAGACTTTGTGAATGGGTGTCTGAGTGTGTATGAACTGTGAAGTGTTGAGTCATCTGCCTGAAGATTACCATATTTTTTATTTTTAGCTTTATAAAAATGTCTTATTGCATTAAATTCTCCCAAATAGCTGTTAATACACCACTGTGACCAAACAGGTGAATGAAAATATATTTGATGATATGAGTGCCCAGTACGATAGGTCAATGCATAGCTATGTATCAGTCACAGTGATAACAGCATGTCCTGCAGGGATTGGCTTCTACACATAAACAACCTCGAAACATAAGAATGCTTAATGCATTCCACACTCATTTATAAAGTGTCTCAGTAGATTCAAGAGATGGAAATAGCCCTTTGATTTGATTGTGGTAGTAAGTAAGAATAAAGTGAGGTAGTGATTGAGTATTTAACGGTAAACTTAACTAAAAGAATGGGAAATTTGATGAGTAGTGTTGTATTCACAAGAACAGAAACTGACGGTTAGGAATGGTTAACCCTTAGCCGGCAGTGCAACTATACAGTATTTAGACTGTGTAAAATTGACTAAAATTGCGGGAAGACTATATACTGTACAGAGGCTACCCCAAAAACTGTCCGCTGTAAATCATAGCAGAGACTATATATAGATGGTAATGTGTAAGTGCCCTAGAGCCTTAGATATCCCTATCTGGCAACCTACGGGCAGCGGGTGGCCTATATAACCTATATAACAGTGTGCACCCGGTGACTCAATCAGTCTGTTCCCAGCTCTTACTGGGGGTGCAGCACTCCTGTTTCTCCTGTAGAACTCAATTTATGCTTCTCTTTTGATATTTAGATGTCTTACTCAGAATCATTTACCACAGGAGGAACAAACCCATGAGAGGTTAGATTAGGTTAGCAACAATTTAGTGAGGGAGGGTGGAGGGAAACCACATCCAGGTCACAAGTCTTGGACACAGCTTTGCCTGTGGGTGTGAGTGATTCCATTTACCTTACTTTTAAAAATATAAACTGCTAACAAAATTAAGGTTTCAGTATTATAAGCATCTTTGATATGATAATGAAATGTAACAATTGTTCCACACTGCGGTAAAGTCTATATATAGAGTATGTTAAAGCCTTACATTGTGGTAGAGTCTATATATAGATTTTGTTAATGCCTTACAGGCGGTAGAGTCTATATACAGATTATGTTAAAACCTTGCATAATGCAGTGTAACTATACAGTAAAACCTCAATATAACGGACTTCAATAGACCAGAATTCGCTTTTATTGGACTCGAGGAGCTACCGGACTAAATTCCTATATATCGCAAAAGTCCAATAAAGCCAGAAGCAGTCTGGACTGCCTGACCACTTCAGGTATGTTCACCACAATAAGGTATAAAAAAAGACATGTTTATCAGTGTACAGTACAGTATTATTATATATATTATACCATTTGATTAATGTAGTACAGTGCTGCAGTGGTAGTCAAAACAGTTTAAAAACCATTCATGCGATCCAGACTGATGTCCGATGTCGGAAAAAGCCCGGATGTTGCTTTTATCAGAATTTCACATTTTTCAGAATGACTTGGGCCCCAATTAGTCCATTATAGTGAGGTCTTACTGTGACTGGGGGCATCTATATAAAGACGATATTTTTTTTTTAGGTGCTTCTCACCAACTGTTGCTGCTGGCTAAGGGTTAATAGCGAGAATTTTGTATTCACAGACAAAATACGCTGATAACAATGCTGGCTTAGAAAGTCAGGAGAAATATGAGAGAAAAGGATCATCTGGTTCATGAATGACAGTAGCAGAATTGATGTAAATATTGCTGATCCTGTTCCAGTCTTTTTAGGGGTTATTATATGGGTATTAGACAAAAACTGAGTGTAAACCTGTGGTTCCTGAACCAGTTAACATTTACTCCCATTTACTGATTCATGTGGTTATTGACGGGTTTTGTCATTGTAGTAGTTTGGTGGATCAATTAACCACAATCAATTAGGTTTGGCTGTTCTGGAAAAGACTGGTGTTTATCCTTGACACCACCACTGACACTTGCATTTTCTTTTTTTTAGACATCATAACTAGGAATGAATTTAAGTAACATGTGATAAGACTCAGACAAAATACAGGGGTCACTACCAAGACATGCAGTGTAAGCAATCCAAGTGATCACATGTTACACTCAACACTATCTGTGGCTGCCAGGAAAACTCGTCTGGTGGACACAGGAATATCAAGTGTCCTCTCATGAAACGGAGGTTGGCAGACCATGTAGCAAAAATGAGGGATAACCAACGTAGCAAAAAGCTGACTGACTGGACTCCAGGAGATTGTAAGTGTAGCAGAAAAAGGACTGACAGGAAGTGGGGAGATGATATTGAGAAGGTTGGCAAAATTAGGCAGAGATTGGCTCAGTCAAGGAATCTGTGGAAAAGGTTGAGGGAGGCCTTTGTTCGGCAGTGAACTGGCAAGGGCTGCTGCTGCTACCGATGATGATGATGGTGATGTACTGTACATTCCATTTTTTTTTTTTTTAATGCAAGAAAGAAGGAACCAAGTATTTAAAGCCCCCAAGACTCTTCCCTCCTTGGGAGGAGGAGGGGGGGAAGAGACAAATTCAAGATCCGTTAATTTCAAGATACAGTACTGTACTTGGACACATTGTGTTTAAAAATACTGGAGGTCATAGGCAGGGGGAAATAAACACAGAGGAAGACAGTTTCATAGTTGACTTGGTGCACACTTGAAAGACCAGGAGTAACAGTTAGCTCTTGCATTAAAAAATTGGAGTCTGCTACTAAATGGGTACAACACGCCCACAGTAATGGAGCAAAGATGCAAACAAAGTTCAAAAGAGCAGTGACCACTAATGCAGTGGTAGAAGAGAGATAAGGTAAAACAGTGTGGTGAAGAGACAGAGGTTGAAGGAAATCAGTAAGAGGGGAGTTTTTTCTGTTCTATTGCCAGACACCTCAATCTCATAAGGGGTGGCAACAAACATATTGCCTTCATGTGGCACCGTCCACTGCCACTACACTGCCTTGCTCATTGCTCACATCCTCTTCTCTCGTATATCTTTCCACTCCATCCCTCCATCTCATCCTCAGCTTCCCCCTTGCTCTCCCCCTCTCCATTTCACTTGCAAATACTCTTCTTCTTAGCCTCTCAGTCTCCATCCTCTCCACATGGCCAAACCACCTCAATATATTTCTCCTAATGCTCTCTATCACATCCACATTCACACCACAGCGCTTCTTCACTTCCTCATTTGTCAATCTGTCTCTCCAAGTAACTCCACAAGCTCCTCTCAAATAACTCATTTCCACTCTCTCACTCTTGACTTGTGTCCCTCCAACATGGTCCAGGTTTCACTTCCATATGTTAGAGGTGGTATCACAATACTCTCATGCAATGACTTTTTTACTTCCATGCTCACTTCCCTGTTCCTTATCACTGCTTCCAAAGAACCAGCAACCTTTCTTCCCTTTTGTACCCTTTCAAGCCTTCACCCTCTAAACTTCCATCCTTACTCATTACACTACCCAAATATATAAAGGCACTCACATTTTCCATTTCCTCCTCACCCAGCCTCAGTGAGGTACATTCAGCGACTTCACTTCTCTCACAGACCATAACTTTACTCTTTCCTACATTCACCTTCAGATTGTGTTTCTTACACACACTCCCAAACTCATTCACCAAACCTTGCAGTTCCCCTCTGTTTTCACTTAACAACAGAGTATCATCTGCAAACAACAGTACAGGAAGTTTCCAAACACTAACCTCTTTTATTTGGGTAGCTCCAACATTCACTGCCCTACCTTGTATCTCTTTTATAACCCCATCCATATACAGACTGACCAACCATGGGGACATTACACATCCCTGTTTCAATCCAACATTCAGGCAGAAAAATTTACTCAGTTCACTATTCACACACACTGCAGCCTAGGCAACATCATACATACTCTTCATGACATTCAACAACTTCTCATTTACTCCTTATATCCATAATACTTTCCACATTCTTTGCCTGTCCACCCTGTCACATGCTTTCTTCAAATCCATGAAGGCCTCATACAACTTCTTTCCTTTCTCTAGAAACTTTTCCATTAAAGACCTAAGAATGAATATATGATCTACACAACCTCTTCCCTTCCTAAATACCTCCCTGTTCTTCTCCAACTAATTCCTCTGTTATGTCCCTAACTCTGTCAATAAGTATCCTACCATACACTTCCTATTGCACTAAAAAGACAAATGTCCCTATGACTACCACACACCTCTTTTTCCCCTTTTCCTTTGTACAGGGGAATAATCATACCTGACTTCCAATCCTCTAGAACTCTACCTTCCTCCCACGCCAATCTGCACATCTTCCATATCCATTCGACTACTGTCTCTCCCCCATGCTTCAGCATTTCACCATACACTCCATCAAATTCCTGGGGCTTTCCCCATTTTGACTTTCTTCACTGCTTGCACTACTTCATCCTACTGATTCCTTCCTCTCTTCTCACCTCCCTCCTCCTCCTCCTCCTCCCAGCCATTCCCCTGCCACTTATACTCATTACTTTCATTCTTTATGTTCAACAATTTCTTTAAGTGTTCTCTCCATCTGCTCACTTTTTCTCCCTTCTCCACTAGCAATATACCATTTTTATCTTTCACTCCTCGATTTACTTCTTTATCACCCTGTCTAACTCTCTTTACCTCTTTTCAGAACATTTTCTTACATTCCCTCCATTTTACACTCGAATTCCTTCCAAATCCCTCATCCACTCTCATCTTACTTTCTCTTACTTATTATTTCACCCCTCTCTTCCTCTCTACATATAACTCTTCTGTCTCTCAACTTCCTCTACACCCCTGTTTCTCATCCACTCATTATATACTTTCTTCTTTTGCATCACACCCTGTCTCACCTAATGCTGTTCCTTGTACTCTCTTTTGTCTTCTCTTCACCCCATACACCACCTCACATGCTGCACAGATTTCTTCTGTGAATATCTTGCACACAACTTCCACATCCCCCATCTGCTCCAAATCACATTTACCCAATCACTCCTCCACTTCTCTCTTAAATTCTGCCTTACTTCCATCCTCTTGCAACATTTCTACCCTCCTTCTGTGGACCACTTCCTCCGGTCCTTCCCATCTCCTCTTCCTCCACGTCATTTGAACCTGATTATCATTCCCCCAACCTCTTTATGCTCTTGCAACCATTACACACCTCATTCTATCATCCATCCATCATCCAATCCTACGTTGCCCCATGAGAAGCGTAGGAGCCCTGGGATAGGCAAGTTGGTCCCGACATTTAAGATGAGAGTGACCAGTCTCACTCATCCCTGAGTGGCATTACTTGAGCAATAACCTCAACCATCCCTTGGATATAAACCTTCACCAGCTCAATCCAACTAGAGCACCATAATTACCCACTAAACCACCAGGTGCCATAATCTGGTTATATGGTTACCACCCAACACTGTAAATGGTTTCCTGGTGTACAGGAAACCATTCAGCTTGTCACTCAGTGTTGAGTCACCCACAGGAGGAAGGAAGAGGAAGGAACGAAGGACAGAAAGATGAAAGAGGGAATGTAAAGTCACCTGTAAGCAGAAGGACATGGTAAGAATGAAGAAAGACATAAGAGTTAGGAAGGAATGGAGGGAGGAGAGGAAAGGGCAGACACCCGAGAGCAGTACTACATTGAGTGATTCTATCATTCACACACATATAATCAATAATTTCTTTCCGTTCATTCAGTTCACCACCCACCCTTCTCATCACTGGCTATATATACCAGTGTATCATTTTGTGTCTAAAGAGGGTATTGGCTATCACCAACCCCCTCTCTGCATAAATGTCTGCTAGAGCACTGCCAGTCTCATACATTTCTGCAGACACACCCCACTCACCAACTACTCTATCCACTTTCACATTCCCTCCATTTCCATTCATATCTCCAATCAAAAACACTCTCTCATTCTTTTCAAACTTTTCCATGCACACTTCCACATTTGTCCAGAACTCTTCTTTCACTCTACTTGCATAATCTTGCATTGGCGCATACACACACACACACAATCGCCCACATTTGTGGTCCAACTTTCAATCTTTTCCACACAATCCTTGAGCCGACAGATCCATACTCCCTTATACTGTACAGTCGACCCTTGATTCTACAGACCCCGAATCAATGGATTTCGAAAGCAACGGACAATATCTGCTGGCAGAGAATCGCTCTGGACACCTTTTTTTTTTTTTTTTTTTTTAAAGTGTCCGACTCTGGGCAAAGGCTTCAGGGCCTATATCTCGGGGGCAGTAGCCTATCCCAAGGCCCAGTAGTCCTCCTACACCTCCACATGTCACCACTTCGGTGCTAACACCCACTGTCCATATTGAATACATGCTAGGGCTGTCTCATACAGGACTGGTGTATTGGTATTAGCGGGGGTACTTTTATGACATGTCGGCGGGTCATCTGGTAGATCAGGAAAGTCTGCTTCTATGAAACTCAAATCCTTAAACTGTTCCCTGCCCCAGCCAGGATTCGAACCTGGGTCCATCAGGACTGCAGGCCGCCTCTCTACCGATTCAGCCACCGCCTCCCCCTGTCATCATTTGTCCATTATTTGAAAGTTTGTCCAGTAGGCCTGTAGGTGGCAGTGCAAGACAAAATAAATGATACTGTAGTTGAACACAAAAAATTACTGTAACACAGTACTGTACTGTACTGCATGGTACACCATGAAGCAAGTCGTAATATAATGGGTCTATAGAAAACAGGGTATTGTGAGGTAATCTAGTTCACGATAGCTTCGCTGCACCTTATCTTTGATACCATCGTATTTCTTTTGCTATTTTTCGAGTTTTAGGCTATTACTCCCTTCATTTTCAAGCAGTGGACTTTTTTAAGCAATGGACACTCGTCCCGCCCAAGTAGTTCGTTGAATTGAGGGTCGACTGTACAATGGGCTCTCACAGTCCGCGAGTGGATAGGCAGTCCACGACCCTGCGCACTGTGATTTTTTGTACTGTGAATACATAATCTTGTGGGAAAAATAACATATGGGTGGGACCCCTTCAAACCTTGATATTTTTTAAATCTTTGAGTCATAATAAAGGGAATATTTTAAAGATATATACTACAGATATAGCATAAAATACCAAAAATATGGTCAGTCTCCTTAAAAACAGTAGACGACAGGCTTGATGGACTTTAAATATTAGGGGTTCTGAGGCGCGGCAACACACTCAGAGTGCCCCCACTGCACCGGCCGCCACAACACCCACCGCACCAACACTTTCCTCCTCCTAACTACACTCCCCTTGAGCACCTTACCCACGAGCATCTAACTCAGTCACTTCGGCCAAAAACCCCTCTAAGTCCAATGTTGACACAACTGACATTACATCCCCTTCTTCCTCTACAGGAACTAGATCAGACAATGTAGCTGGTTCCTCATTTTCACTTTCCTGAGGCTGCTGTGTGTAACTTGTTATGATTGTCTGCTTCCTCCTGTTAATTTCTTGCCTGTGCCTGTCTGTGCAGAAGCAGAAGGCTTTGTCGGTATTAATGTGAACTTCTTCTGTTCTTTGGTGGCAGATTTCCTGTTCTTTCAGTTCTTCCTTGAGCTTATCCACTGTCTCAAGGATCTTGCTTATCCTTGACATAGACAGTTCTATGCCACCCTCCATCACACTAGGCTCCCTGGCCTTGGGCTCCAGCGTCAGACTTGTCTACCTGATGCAACACTTCCTGGCGAGGCTGCTCCTTGGTAGCAGTGTGTGCATCTTGTGTAACATATGGGTGGGACCCCTTCAAACCTTGATATTTTTTTAATCTTTGAGTCATAATAAAGGGAATATTTTTAAGATATATACTACAGATATAGCATAAAATACCAAAAATATGGTCAGTCTCCTTAAAAACAGTAGACGACAGGCTTGATGGACTTTAAATATTAGGGGTTCTGAGGCGCGGCAACACACTCAGAGTGCCCCCACTGCACCGGCCGCCACAACACCCACCGCACCAACACTTTCCTCCTCCTAACTACACTCCCCTTGAGCACCTTACCCACGAGCATCTAACTCAGTCACTTCGGCCAAAAACCCCTCTAAGTCCAATGTTGACACAACTGACATTACATCCCCTTCTTCCTCTACAGGAACTAGATCAGACAATGTAGCTGGTTCCTCATTTTCACTTTCCTGAGGCTGCTGTGTGTAACTTGTTATGATTGTCTGCTTCCTCCTGTTAATTTCTTGCCTGTGCCTGTCTGTGCAGAAGCAGAAGGCTTTGTCGGTATTAATGTGAACTTCTTCTGTTCTTTGGTGGCAGATTTCCTGTTCTTTCAGTTCTTCCTTGAGCTTATCCACTGTCTCAAGGATCTTGCTTATCCTTGACATAGACAGTTCTATGCCACCCTCCATCACACTAGGCTCCCTGGCCTTGGGCTCAGCGTCAGACTTGTCTACCTGATGCAACACTTCCTGGCGAGGCTGCTCCTTGGTAGCAGTGTGTGCATCTTGTGTAACATATGGGTGGGACCCCTTCAAACCTTGATATTTTTTTAATCTTTGAGTCATAATAAAGGGAATATTTTTAAGATATATACTACAGATATAGCATAAAATACCAAAAATATGGTCAGTCTCCTTAAAAACAGTAGACGACAGGCTTGATGGACTTTAAATATTAGGGGTTCTGAGGCGCGGCAACACACTCAGAGTGCCCCCACTGCACCGGCCGCCACAACACCCACCGCACCAACACTTTCCTCCTCCTAACTACACTCCCCTTGAGCACCTTACCCACGAGCATCTAACTCAGTCACTTCGGCCAAAAACCCCTCTAAGTCCAATGTTGACACAACTGACATTACATCCCCTTCTTCCTCTACAGGAACTAGATCAGACAATGTAGCTGGTTCCTCATTTTCACTTTCCTGAGGCTGCTGTGTGTAACTTGTTATGATTGTCTGCTTCCTCCTGTTAATTTCTTGCCTGTGCCTGTCTGTGCAGAAGCAGAAGGCTTTGTCGGTATTAATGTGAACTTCTTCTGTTCTTTGGTGGCAGATTTCCTGTTCTTTCAGTTCTTCCTTGAGCTTATCCACTGTCTCAAGGATCTTGCTTATCCTTGACATAGACAGTTCTATGCCACCCTCCATCACACTAGGCTCCCTGGCCTTGGGCTCAGCGTCAGACTTGTCTACCTGATGCAACACTTCCTGGCGAGGCTGCTCCTTGGTAGCAGTGTGTGCATCTTGTGTAACATATGGGTGGGACCCCTTCAAACCTTGATATTTTTTTAATCTTTGAGTCATAATAAAGGGAATATTTTTAAGATATATACTACAGATATAGCATAAAAATACCAAAAATATGGTCAGTCTCCTTAAAAACAGTAGACGACAGGCTTGATGGACTTTAAATATTAGGGGTTCTGAGGCGCGGCAACACACTCAGAGTGCCCCCACTGCACCGGCCGCCACAACACCCACCGCACCAACACTTTCCTCCTCCTAACTACACTCCCCTTGAGCACCTTACCCACGAGCATCTAACTCAGTCACTTCGGCCAAAAACCCCTCTAAGTCCAATGTTGACACAACTGACATTACATCCCCTTCTTCCTCTACAGGAACTAGATCAGACAATGTAGCTGGTTCCTCATTTTCACTTTCCTGAGGCTGCTGTGTGTAACTTGTTATGATTGTCTGCTTCCTCCTGTTAATTTCTTGCCTGTGCCTGTCTGTGCAGAAGCAGAAGGCTTTGTCGGTATTAATGTGAACTTCTTCTGTTCTTTGGTGGCAGATTTCCTGTTCTTTCAGTTCTTCCTTGAGCTTATCCACTGTCTCAAGGATCTTGCTTATCCTTGACATAGACAGTTCTATGCCACCCTCCATCACACTAGGCTCCCTGGCCTTGGGCTCAGCGTCAGACTTGTCTACCTGATGCAACACTTCCTGGCGAGGCTGCTCCTTGGTAGCAGTGTGTGCATCTTGTGTATCTTGTATGTCTGCCAATGTTATGACTGAAGTCACGATGGGTGCATTGTGCTGGGAGGTAGAGGTCGCATAGTCTGGAAAAAATAGCAGTTTTGGGCCACTCCTTGACTCTGCCTCACGTATTGTGGGCTAAACTCGCGCATTCAAAGTTTTATGGTTGATTTTGGTCACTCGTGTACTATGTGATTCACACACTGTGAGCACGTGTACTGTGCGATCTCACTGTATTCTCCTTCCATCTCTTGCACACAACAATACAAACAAATAGCTTTTGACTCCACTCTGTTGAGAAGAGCTACTTGTGGGAAGCCTCCCTTGTACATAAGAGTTGTATCCTACACAATGTACTGGCCGAAACAACCATGTTCAAATAACTGACCAGTAAATTTAAGTTTCTGTATTTATGAAAAACTTGGGACTATTGTTAGTACATCTCAAAAATTTAATAAATGAACCTAATATAAAGAAATATCCACACTATAACTTGGTGATGGGCACAAGATATACCTGGCAGCAATGAAACTTCAATTTAGTATGAGACACCTACTTCTTGACTGTGCTGAGGGATTTTCATTTAAGTTTTTTGGGAAGATGAGCATTTTCCTGTGAGGCTGTTGCCAAAACACATTATTGCAGAAAGTGGTCCTTTATTAACCTGTGGATTGCGAGCCACAGCTCAGGCTATGCTGGCCGTGCATCACTGTAAACAACTCGACCCTTATGCAAATTTATACATGGTGAGATGCATAGATGGAAAGAGAGAGAGATTTTTCCTTCACACCAGATGATGCTCTGCATGTTTATCTTCAAGTTTATAATAAACAAAAACTAAACTTTTTTTCCTTCGATTTTTGAGCACCACGGGGTGGGATAAAAAAAGGGAATTGCACAATCCACGGGTTAACTTGCTGTATCTCCATACATACTAGTTGACACCAGGGAGACTGGACTTGTTCCAGTTCAGGGCATGGCTTGAAAAGTACTTGAAAACCAGACAATGGCCATGCTGGACCCAGTCTCAAAGGCAGAATACAATGCAGGCATACCCTGATATCCGGTGGTGTTGTGTACTTGTGGAAGTGTTTGGACAGCAAGCTGCCAGATACTGAAGCAATTTTTCCCATAAGGTACTGAAGAAATGCCAAAGATACATTCCAGGCCCAAACCCAAACACTCATATACCTTAATCAACAGAGACAGACACAGCAACACCATAGGCAATATTATTTTCCTCATAAGCAATTCTATTGCTAGACAATGGGGCATCAAACATCGCACACAAATATGTTATAGCAATTTAATGATGGCAAACAAAAAATATTTAAGTCTATGTAAAAAAAAGACGACAACGTTTTGGAATGGTGATGGTGGTGCAGCACGTGGCAATGCAGGAAGGTAAGGTGGTGGAAGGTACGGTGCTGTGATGCATTCAGGGCAACAGATCCAGCGAGAGTGGATGAGGACTAGCGGAGTGCTTGGACTAGCGAATCAACAGCCATCTGGATTGTGGGAATGTTCCCCAATTTCCTTTGTTCAGTGTAGCGAGTGTTTGGTTACTGGGATTCGGGGCGCCGAATATTGGGGTATGTCTGCACTGTGCTAAGCCAGAGCTTGGTTGAAGTCCACTCCCAAACTTACATCACCAAAGGTGTTAGAACTTTCAGGTAATTTCAGACAAATTATGATGATGAAAGAACAGGGCTACCCCGGTTTTACAATAGGTTGCGTTAAAAAAAAACAAAAAAAAACATCGCTAGGCAGGGTATCATATGGCAGGGCAGATTTAGTATGTAAAGTATAGGGATGTGTTTTTGAGCCTTGGGATTCCTCCCCAACCAAGCTCTAAACTCACCCAAATAGTCCAAAAACAAGTTTAAAAGCCAATCTATATGGCCTACCAGCTTTAAAAGAAGCTAACCAAAGCCTAAAACCTGTTAATATACTCATCAAAACCAACAAATAAAATCTAAAAATCATAAAAAAACGAGTCAGAAAATATCAAACAGCTCTCATCACTTACTTCTTCTAAGTCCATGTCCAGTCCTGGTCATCATCCTTGCCATCACCGCCAAGGCTAGGAGTCATGTGGTCCTCCCTAGCACTCACTCATCCTCCTCAAAGCCCTAAAACCCCATTTCCAGGGGAGGGTCAGAGGGTCACCACTACCACCACTAGTACAGTGCACTCGCATACCACACGGACTTCTAACTCACGAATTATCTAACTCGTGGTGTCCTTATCTAAGTCACTATTATAACCAAGCTCACAGAAAATGCTCTAACCTGCATTTTTCCACCAGAAAATGTTTATTTCTGAGGAGATATTTAACTCACGGTATTGTAGCCGCAACTCGAGACTGGAACCAGTTATATTTAAGCACACAGTCCTTGTGATTGTGCAGCCAATCAGAACACTGCTTTCTCCACCCACGCTACCTACACCTAGTGGCCAGTACTGCAACTAGGCTAGTGTGCCGAAATCGCTACCCGTCTCTCATCGACATAAGCATTGTCATCAGTAGGATTTAAGTAAATGTTTTTCTGTATTTTTTATTATCATACAAGGATATGCAATGTCTTTTAATATTGTTTATTATCATTATAAGATATGCAGTACATACTTCTGAGACAGGATGTTAGTTAAGTGGTTATGAGGGGTTCCATTAATGTTATACTAGGCTACCTGACACCATGGTAGAATCAAATATATTTTTCCCCATAAAGTGCATTTTTTTAACTCACGTTTTTCCAACTCATGGCATGAGATCAGAAGGAAATCACAGTGAGTTAGGCGAGAGCAGTGTACCACTAACACCACTAGCACCACCACGTGTAGTGCCCTGACCAGACATTATTACACTTATTTAGCACAAAAATGACACAAAATCACACACAGTTAGTATCACTGCTCTACTCCCTGGCACTGCTGGAATACACAGTATCCCAGCAGTGCATTACAATAGCGGCTTGTGTAATATTGGTGATGTAACATGATGCGGGGTAGGAGAGTGTATGAGAGATCCTTACTCAGTGAAGGGCAGTGCGAGAAGAACGAT
This sequence comes from Coenobita brevimanus, assembly GCF_032717465.1. NCBI lineage: Eukaryota > Metazoa > Arthropoda > Malacostraca > Decapoda > Coenobitidae > Coenobita > Coenobita brevimanus. The sequence continues at coordinate 27,143,200 of NC_137046.1, forward strand.
ATGAGTGCGTGTGGGGGCTGCATGAGCATTTCTGCGCATTCTGGAGGGCAGGCGGGCTCAGCTGGCTGCAGGGCGAGCGTGATTCAAACTTTTAGCCGATCACCCCCGGACGATACCTTGCAGGACCCATCACAATACCAGGGGTAGCCCTACGGCAGACTGGGTAGGGTGGTATTTCTATCCCCATCGATTGGGGGCATTGCATCGCGGGGCATTGTATAGCATAGTATCCCTGTATTACGGTAGGAGGGGTAAGGTAGTATTTCTATCCCCATCACTAATTGAGGGTATTGCGTCGTGGGCCATTGTATAGCATAGTATCCCTGTATTAGGCTTGAATGTGAAAAATATCAATTTTCATATGAGTATTTCAAAGAATTAGATAATGTAGCTGCCCTTTTGACCACCTTAACCTTTAGTTGCTAGGGTGATACTGCACATGATAAGAACTCACCACTCTTATTTCATAATTAGAAAACAGATTTTAGTACCCAAATGGTGTATGACACTGAGTAGTTTTGCTCTAGGGCGGCAAGCTGCTGACACAGCTGTTCTGTACTTCTCATATCTCACAACTTTCATGGAAGACTCCACCCTCAAAACATCACCAGCATGGGTCTAATACTGTACTATGAAAATACCTTTCAGAGGATTACCACCAAATTTACTGACTCATAATGGGGCTACAAGAAGAAAATGCCCCAAGCTGGTGGACACAGCATTGTCACTTAAAGAACCAAACACAGAGAAAGCGAGTGTCTCTCCCCTCAGCGAATTGCTCAACCTCCCCTCAAGGGCCCTTACAATAAATCTTTTAAACTACCTATGATATTTCCTATTAGGAATGTGGATAAATATCACAAAATATATAGGAACACATTGGTAATATATTTGTCTCAAGTGTCACTGTTCGACTGAAAGAATAAATACAGTACTGTACTAAACTGATGTAAAGAATACATGACATCATGACAAAAATATATAAAAACATGGGATAGTATGGTGTAAAGAGTAAAAATATTATTGGCATTTATATTCAACCTGTACAACATGAGCGAATAAAAGTCCTTTACAAAGTCAACAGCTGTGCCGAGGTAGAGAAGGCAATGATTGTACTTTGCACATCTAATCTCTTGGAAGCAGATTTTGCAAGTGAGGTAATATGATTTTTCTATGATAAATCCCAAGAGAATGAAACCCCAAGTATACTTTCAAATGATGCAGGATTGAGTGGGATATTTTTAAATATTACAGGATATTTCTGTGGAAAATTTTGACAAGTTGAAAGATATAGGAACTGGTTTAGGATGTATTAAACATTAAGGTTATTTTTACCCCAATCAGAGATATGATCCAAGTCAGAATCAGGTGTGCCATAGCCTCATCCCGTGTTTCCTGAAGTAACTGCTGTGGTGGAAGGTAGCTGGTGACAGGACAGAGCCCTGAGGAATATCACTACTGATAGCTTTGGGAGAAGAAGGGTGGCCATCTACAGCATCAGCTAAAGAATGGCAAGAAAGGAACTAGAGATAAAGATACAGACAGAAGGATAAAAACCTAAAAGGGCATACGATTTATGCCAGACTTGATCGAAAACTTTCAAGACATTAAGTACAATGGTAAAGCTTTTGCCAAAATCCTGAAAGAAGGATAACCAGGAGTCTGAAAGGAAGGTGAGAAGATCACCAGTCGAGCATCCTTGGCAGAATCCACACTGACAACCAGAGAGGTTATGATAAAGATCTATCTATATATTGCCAGACACCTCAATCCCGTATGAGATGGCTACAAACAAATCGCCTCCACGCCGCCCTATCCCCTGCCATTTCACTGCCCTGCTCCCAACTCACACCCCCCTCTCTCATATACCTCTCCACTCCATCCCTCCATCTCATCCTCAGCCTCCCCCTCCCTCTCCCCCCCTCCACCACACTCACATACACACTCCTCATCAGTCTCTCACCATCCATCCTCTCCACATGGCCAAACCACCTCAGTGTGTTCCTCCTAACGCTTCCTATTGTATCAACATCCACACCACAACGCTCCTTTACATCCTCCATTGTCAACCTGTCTCTCCATGTGACTCCACAGGCTCCTTTTAAATAACTCATTTCCACAGCTCTCACTCTTGACTTGTGTCCTTCCAACAACGTCCAAGCTTCACTTCCATACGTCAGAGTTGGTATCACAATACTGTCATGTAGTAACTATTTCACTTCCATGCTCACTTTCCTGTTTCTTATCACTGCTCTTAAGGAAACAGCAACCTTTCTTCCTTGTTGTACCCTTTCAAGCACTTCACCCTTCAAACTTCCATCCTTACTCATCACACTCCTCAAGTACTTAAATGTACTCACATTTTCCATTTCCTCACCATCCAACCTCACTGTACATTCACTGACTTCACCTCTCTCAAAGACCATCACTTTACTCTTCCCTACATTCATCTTTAGATCCTGTTTCTTACACACTCTCCCAAACTCATCCACCAAGCCTTGCAGCTCCCCTTGGTATTCACTTAACAACACAGTATCATCTGCAAACAACAGTACAAGGAGTTTCCAAACACTACCCTCTCTCACTACGGTTACTTCAACATCCACTGCCCTACCTTGTATCTCTTTTATTACCCCATCCATGTACAGATTGAACAACCATGGAGACATGACATACCCTTGTTTCAATCCAAACTTCAAATACAAAAATTCACTCAGTTCACCATCCACACACACACTGCAGCCACAGCACCATCATACATACTCGTCACAGCATTCAACAACTTCCCATCTACTCCATATATTCTTAATAATTTCCACAATCCTTTTCTATACACCCTGTCATATGCTTTCTCCAAATCCATGAAGGCCGCATACAACATTCTTTCCTTTCTCTAGAAAATTTTCCACTAAAGATCCAAGAATGAATATCTGATCTTCACAACCTCTTCCCTTCCTAAAGCCTCCCTGTTCTTTCTCCAACTAATTCCTCTGTTATGTCCCTAACTCTGTCAGTAAGTATCCTACCATACACTTTTCCTATTACACTAAGAAGACAAATGCCTCTATGATTACCACACACTTCTTTTCCCCCTTTTCCTTTGTACAAGGGAATAATTATACCGGACTTCCAATCCTCCGGGACTCTACTTTCCTCTCAGGCCAATCTGCACATCTTCCACATCCATTCTACTATTATCTCTCTCCCATGCTTCAGCATTTCACCACACACTCCATCAATTCCTGGGGCTTTCCCCAATTTGACTTTCTTCAATGCTTCCACAACTTCTATTCTACTGATTTCTTTCTGTCTTCTCACCTCCCTCCTTCTCCCAGCCATTCCCCAGCCACTTATACTCGCATTACTTTCACTCTCTATGTACAACAATTCCTTAAAGTGTTCTCTCCATCTGCTCACTTTTTCTCCCTTCTCCACTACTAATCTACCATTTTTATCTTTCACTCCCCTACTAACTTCAATGCCACCCTGTCTTACTCTGTTCACCTCTTTCCAGAAGATTTTCTTAAAGTCCCTCCACTTTACAATCAAATTCCTTCCAAATTCCTCATCCACTCTCTTCTTACTCTCTCTTACTAATCTTTTCACTTCTCTCTTCCTTTCTACATATAACTCTCTCTTCTGCCTCTCAACTTCTTCCACGCCCCTATTTCTCATCCATTCATTGTATGCTTTCTTCTTTTCTGCCACAGCCTGTCTCACCTCTTCATTCCACCATGCTGTTCCTTGCACCCCCTTCCATCTTCTCTTCACTCCACACACCACATCACATCCTGCACATATTTCTTTGGTGAATATCTTGCACACACCTTCCATGTCCCCCAGCTGTTCCAATTCATATTTACCCAATCATTCCTCCACTTCTCTCTTATATTCTGCCTTTTTCTCATCCTCTTGTAACCTTTCCACTCTCCTTGCAACTACTCCTTCCTCCCATCCCCCCCTTCTTCTATTTCTCCATCTTACTTGGATCTTGATTTTGGTCACCACCAAGTAGTGGTCAGAAAGTCCACTCCCCCAACCTCTATAAGCTCTTGCATCCTTTACACATCTTTGCATCCTTTCATCCACACACACATAATCAATCATTGCCTTCCTTTCATTCAGTTCACGACCCACCCTTCTCATCACTCACCATATATACCTGTGGATCATTTTGTGCCTGAAGAGGGTATTGGCTATCACCAACCCCTCCCGGCACAAATGTCCACTAATGCACTGCCACTCTCGTCTATCTCAGCAGGCACACCCCACCTACCTACTATTCCATCCGCCTTCATATTCCCTACTTTACCGTTCATATCACCAATCAAAAACATTATCTCATTCCTTCCAAACTTTTCCATGCACACTTCCGCATTTGTCCAGAACTCTTCTCTCACTCTGCTTGTACGATCTTGCGTTGGCACATACACGCACACAATCACCCACATTTGTGTTTCAACTTTCAATCTTATCCACACAATCCTTGAGCCAACTGATCCATACTCTCTTATGTTCTTCTTCCATCTTTTACTCACAACAATACACACTCCATCTTTTACCTTCTCATTCTCACCTGATGGATTTAAAAACTTTGGAAGTACAGGATGTTAAGGCAATTGGGTAGTATTTAGAGGACTGGCAATGGTCACCCTTCTTTGCCAGGGGCTGAATGACAGCAAACTTCCAGCAAGAAGGAAAGGTACAAGTCGACAGACAAAGCCAAAAGAGTTTACCTTGGCAGAGAGTATGTAAAGATGCACAGTTCTTGAGAACTACAGGAGGGACCCCATCAGGCCCATATTCCTTGTTTGTACAGTACTAAAGCCAGTGAGTGCATAAAATACACCAAATAAAGACATTTTATCAGTAATGAGGAAATCAGAGGGGGAAAGAGATGGAGGAACAGCATCAGAATCATCCAAGGTAGAACTGGAGAAGAAAGTCTGAGCAAAATTCTGCCTTTTCAGCAGAAGACAGCTACAGAGACAGCAGGGCAGAAACGAGGAGGGAAGGAGGATGAAGTAAAGGTGTTAGAAAGATATCTCTGACGGTGCCACAAGGATAAGGAAGAACCTGAATTGTAGAGTTCAGAACATTTAATGAAGATGTAATTTTTTTCAGCAGAGCGAAAAACAGACCTAGCACAATTCTGGCCGAAAACAAAAAAGAGATGAGCTTCAGGGGTAGGTTGGAAATGGTACCTTTTGTAGGCCTTTTACTTGTGGACACTGTTATTGTGATTAAACCAGGGTTTTCTTGAATCAGATGATAAGAAATGGGAATGTATGCATACGTGCCTGAGAGAATAACCTCCATAATGTGTGAGACACACTCAGATGCCTTCTGGTCACGGAAGCAGTGAATGTTCGAAAGTCCTAAACAATACAGTGTGTGGTTTGAACACTACCTGTACTGTTGTTTGCTAATGATCTGTTCTGCAAGTGAAGATAAATGGTAGCTGCATGGCTTGGGGAATGAGATTGGGAGAGTATGTAAGAAATGGAATCTAAAAAGGAATGTGGATAAGCGTGACATTATGGACTTTGAGAGAAATGAAATCACAGAATGCAGTGGGTGGTGAGGAAATGGAGTATGTGACAATATTCAAGTACATATGCAGTGTGATAAATATCAATAAAAGCTCAGAGGAAGAGTTTTAAAGGGTGCAGCAGGGACGAAGGGTTTTGGTTCTCTGAAAGCAGTGATAAAGAGCAGGGATGTGAGCATGGAAGTAAAAGAGTTGCTGCATGACAGTATTGTGATCCCCACTTTAACATACACAGGTGATGACTGGACACTGTTGGAAGGACACAAGTCAAGGGTGAGGGCAGTGGAAATGAGTTATTGGAGAGGAACATATGGAATTACAAGGAGTGACAGGCAGTTAAATGAGGAAGTAGGAGCATTGTGGTATTTATGTGGATGTGACTGAAAGCATTAAGAGAAATACATTGAGATGCTTTGGCCATGTGGAGGTGATGGAGAATGAAACTGACTAGAAGAATGCATGTGGTTGAGGTGGAAGGGAAGAGGAGGAGGGGGAGACCAAGGACAAGATGGAGGAATGGAGTGGGGAGGTATATGTAAGAGGGGGGTTAAGTTGGAGGGAGGGCAGCCACATGGCACAGGACAGGGTGACATGGAGGCAGTTTGTTTCTGACTACCCCTCACTTGATTAAGGTGTCTGAATATAAAAAGACAGATAATAAACATGGACATTAAGAGACCCTGTTTGGGGAGAGTGCCATTACATATGAAGGAGGGGATCGGTTGGCCAGAAGGCAGGGATGGCAGCAGGCACTACATCTCTCCTTCATCAGCAAATAGAGCATTTTATTCTAAAACTTGCTAGTTTGCAGGCCTCAGTAGGAGTGTAGCACATAATTACCTAAGGACATCAGACTGTTGGAGAAGCATCACACAGCTAATGCAAGACAAAAATAAGATGATCTCTGAAGGTCCCAGAAGGGGAAACCCCTACCCTTGGTGTAAAGGAAGGAGCCCAGGAAATCACATCCTGTAAACATGGATACGAAGCCAACTGCCAATAAAGCAGGTGGCAAGTGGGTCCATGATAAGAAGCTTCAATTGATAAGTGAACAAACACACTGTTGAAATTGGCAAGCAAAATAAACATGGTCTTACCAAGTGATGGTCAGTTTGAGGAGTATTATCTGAAAAGCTGACCATATGACTGTTAATAAAATGATAATATCTATAATATACAAATTTAATATGGAACATGAGGCTAAAGGCAACGAGTTGCATATATTTGAGCCAGGTCAAGCAATGACTGCTAAAAAAAAAAAAGGATTAGCTAGGCACAAAAACAAATGCTAGAAATGAAGAGAACGGTCTGTAGTAACAATGACATGCAATTGTCCAATGGAGTTAAAGAGGCTTAGGAGAGGTTTAAAACAGCATCATTAAGTTAGCTGGATAAAACCTTATCCAAAGAAGATGTGGCAAGCTGAGAAATAAATACACAAAAACAGATCTTCCAAAGAAAACTAGAGATGTAGTGGTAAGCATAAAGTAATACTGATGTATCAGGGTTCTAAAAGCTTACTGCAAGTAACCTACGCTCAGTACAATGCAAAAATGCAGAAACATGTACTGAAAACAGTGTACAGCCTCCATGCTATAATGTTGCTTGCCCACAGAGACAGAATGCTTCAGCAGGCAAGAAAGCCTAGAGTGAATGCTTCAGAAGACAAGAAAATCTAGAGTGTATTAAGACTGGTTTTAAAAATTCCAAGAAATAAGATCTTTTGTAGAGAACTGAACTGGGAATATCTATACCAACACATTATTCAAGCTCCAAGGATGCTGGGTGTGGCAGGGGAATCATCAGATTCCACAATCAATATTAGTGGGATACTGTAATTAAGTTCTGGCACAAAGAGCTTGACAGTCTGGCCAGTCAGGCTAAACCAGCAAGATCATTAGGCTGTGGTACAAGGAGCTTATGAGACTGACCACACCCAAAAAAGTCAATGGTTTAAAATGAATGACCATCTTCTAGGGCAAGGAGGCAGGAATGGCCTGGGATTTTGACTTTCAAGTCCCTGTCTTATCTCACTTGCGGAAGCTCAGAAATGTCTGGTATTGCATCAGTCACAACATTCAGAAAGAATTAAGGGAACCAAGTGAAGGTTGGAAATCATATCCTTTAATATAAATCCCTGCCCCTGCTATGTTGGTTTCACTGAGAAAAGTGCTCTGCAGAAACAACATATGGTGTAAATGGAAGGGACTGTAGAATATATAGAGCTGAAAGTATCCAAAACCCTACAGTTAACCTCTGAAGTCCAGCTGATGGCACTAGCTGTCGGACAAAATGTGTCTGGAAATGCCCGGTTGATGGTCACATTTTTTTGTTTTGTTTTCCAACATTGTTTAAAGCAACTGCCAATTTCTTTTGCCACCACAGTGTCATGTGAATGTAAGGGAGGCAAGTGGACAGCAAAGACAGTCAACCACTTGCCACGGAGGGGTTAGGAATGAGTTCTGATTCTGCTACATCCGATTAACTCATTTCTGCAACCCCCCTGTTCAACACATGCCAATTCCACCCCCACCAAGCCAACCACTCATGCAAGGAAAGGACTGAAAGTGCAATTGGGAGGGAACTGCAGGTGACAATGTCCTTTCATTAAGTGAGGAGACAATGCTTGAGGATGGAAATTGCAATGTGAAGAGTGCTGTGTCCTGTCCTTCCTCCCATGCCTCCTCCCATGGTTCCATGCCACCACTCAAGAGTGACCCTGATGGCCCTCCAAAGGCTGAGGACATGCCCTACCCTTGTGGTGATTCAGGAGAGTCCTCTGATGTGTAAGAGTCAGAGGACAAGGGTTGGATAGCCAGAAGCCATGTGTATCACAAACACCACATTACAGCTTTGCAGTACCAAGTGCAAGGGCAGTAGTGATGTTTTCTACAGGACTCTAGCTCCAGAATTGGTACAGACAGGGGCAACCCTCACTGGGATAAATGCCAGTATGGAGGAATGGGCATACTGGAGCACAAGAACCCCAGATTGCTTTGAAGACTCTGGAACTCCTTCAAACCTTGCCACTGTCCAAGAGAAGCACTTACTGAGTGGAATTGCTAAATGTCACTTTGTGGAAAGGATGGAAAGTTGTCAAGAAGGAAGCAGAGAATCCCCGGACAAGAGGACCCTTGTTATTACAGCAGAAGGCAGTGTTCTTTTCCAGTTAAGATGATGATAAGTCAGTTATTCAAAAAGGTCCGCTTGAGGATCCCTGCCAATAAGTTACGGCAGACAACAAACTTAAACATATAAATATCTGACGTGCTATGCAGAGAATAAATGGAAACACTCAAAACTAAGAAATGGTCCTGTTTATGAATGGAATGCTCTGTACTTCCTTTAACAAGTGGTAATGGGGAGATGGCAGGATGTCCCCTTGAGAGGCAGAAATCAGCTAGTATCTAAGCATCAGGTAGAGCTGAACTGTTCCTGATAATATAATGTACCAGCATCACACAGCAATGTAGTGGGTGCATGGGCTTAGGTCAAGAACCAGGAACTATGAAGGGAGTCAAGAAAGTCCAACATCAGAAAACTGAGGAGGAGGCTGTCTCCACTGCTCAGACAGATGTCAGAGCTGTAAATTTTGGTAGGTCAGCAGAGGGGATAGTGTATCAGACAATCCCCTATATGCTGTTGACTTCTCATGGGGCCTTTGGGAGAGAAGAAATGGAGGATCTTGACAGTGAAAGTAAAAGTTGTTGGTTGTGTGGGCAAAAGCATGTGATGATGTTCCATGTGAGGAGATCCTTGCACATTCTCTTGGGTCACTTGGTTTTAGGCTCAGAGGTGGTAGGTTCTGCTCTGATACCGGAGGATTGAGGATGCCACTTGGGGATAGTAACACTGACTTTGGGAGTGAAAGCAATAACCTTTCTGACCATAATGCACACCTCTCTCTGCTACCTGCCCCACCATTAGGGGGAAAAGGAAACAGTCCAAGTATGACAGAGTGACATGAGCTGGAAATGATGGCAAAAACTGTTGGGAGGGTCAGAGTCTGAAACCAATTTTTCTCCCTAAAATAATGTGTCCCCCCAGTCTGGAGATACTGTACCTTCATTTTCGCCAAGGAGCTGGCCTTAGTGACAAAATTATACACCCCTGGAGGTGAAAAAGACTGAAGAATCCTGTCCTAACTCTCAACCCAATCAGTGTGTGCCAGCCACACTAACTTATCTATACTGTACTAGTCATGGAAAGAAAGCTAGCTGGCAAACAAAAAACCCTATCTGTCACTAACCAGTTGGGTATAGGGAGGCAGATCAACACCCCACGGATAATGACAGTAAAATTCTGTAGAGGAGAGGGACAAAAGATGAATCCCTCTCTACCTGGTTGGCTAACTGACTAATGTCAACTGCCATTCAAATGGCAGTTGAAGGGCTACAGTGGAAAAAGCAAGAAACTTCACCAAGAAACTCTAACTACCATCCCTGCACCAAGCTACAGGTGCAACAGAGAATGGCAGAAGTAGAGAAGCTAAAAAATGTTGCCTGCAGAACACAAGCAACTCTTTGACCTTGGGCCTTGATGGCAGGGCAAAGAGTTGGACACATGTCATGGGGAGGTAGGACACGTAATGAGAAGTATTTAGCTGACAAAGAAGGAGCCATTGAACATGAACAACAGCTGAAGGTCGCCTTCCCCTCAATGGCCACAATGGTCTTTCAGGATGCCAAACCACTCAAAAATTGCAGAAGCCTGAGGGACCAACACTGAAAACATCTAATGGTACCATCTCCAAGCTTCTACAGATGGAAGGACAAGGCTACAGACTCTCCAAGGAATGTTCCTTGACCACAGAAGGTGACAGTTAGAACCTTTAAGTCCAGAAAACTATACCCATTATGGGCACATAGATCACTGGACCCTGTGCTAATCACTGATTTTTAAAACCCACATAATTAATTTAATGAAGAAAGATACAATGCACAATTCATCACAATTATTCAGTGGTAATTATCCTTGTCTGCTGGTAGTTATGCTGGTTACAAGCTACTTTTATGACAAATCCAATGCATTCTGTAATTATTACTAAACCCTCAGAATTACCAGTACCCCACTTGACAAATTCACAATGTGTAAACAACAACATATCTTCTCTGACACATTAATGGAGAGAGAGAGAGAGAGAGAGAGAGAGAGAGAGAGAGAGAGAGAGAGAGAGAGAGAGAGAGAGAGAGAGAGTTTGCTTAATTAATAACAGTTTATACCTCTGAAGGCAATCTTTCTCGCCTCATCTTCACTCTCCCATCCTGCCCACCCCATTCCTTACACAGCACCTAAGCCATGCCCTGGTCACTACGGCCCGCCAGTAGTGAAACTTTCGAGTGTCAAGCTTTCTGGTTTAACAATAATAAATAAGTGGACTGGCAATGCTAGGTGTCCTACTTAGTGGAAGGGGATGTATCTCAAACTTTTCTATTTCTTTCTTCTATTAGTGTACTGTAAATACATTTCATGATCATGTGTGTATTCTTTGTACATAAGCTAAGATGTCAGGCCTTTGTCGTCATGTACAGTCAAACTACAATGTTCTTTTCTTACAAAGTGTTGTCTTCTGTTTCTCAATCTTTGTTTTCTTTATGTCAGTATGTATTTCAGCTACACAACATTTCCACTGTACGGACTCCTTCTATCTTATTGAACGTGTTTCCTTATGTTCTCATATCTTAACCCCTAAAGACCGCATTATTCTGAAGCTATGTTTCATCCAAGCTGCAATTCAGGGTCAATTTTTCAACTTTTACCAAGGTAAATTTTTTTTCTTACAGATTTGAAGACCTTGACTTTACACACCTGAAAATGCCAATCTCAGTTCCCTAAGCCTAATGGTTACTGCAAAACTGCCTGTCAAAGATTATAAAAGTACCCCCTCACAGTAAAACAGGAAAACTTCAGAAGAAGCCTAATTTTTGCAAGAGAAACACCAAAATCAATGAAATCAATGTAAAATAAGTTTCTATTGATGAAATTAGGTATGAGAGTCAGCATGAGTCAAAAAAAATAAATAAATAAACTAAAATAAATTCTTCCAAACAAAAAATTAAGCAAAAAACTAATTTTTGCTACAAGAACCTTACCAAAATCAATGAAATCAATGTAATATATATTTCAATTGATGAAACTAGGTGCAGGAGTCAGCATGAGTAAAAAAAAAAAAAAAAAAAAAAAAAAAAAAAATGGTGAGAGTAGACAGACACAAGCTGATCGTGGCAGGGAAACTATTGTGTCAAATTCAGGACAAAGGATTGGGAGGGAGGAAGATGAAGGGGGAGTGCAGAGTCTCTAGTGAGGGTGAGGAGGGATGAAACAAACCCTCAAGCTGGAGGGAGGTGGCGTGGGAGGTATTAGGGCAGAAGGAAATACACACAAAGCGATCCTAGCAGGGAAACTGCCACGATATTCGATATAAAGGGGGTGGGTGGGGGTGGAGGAGGGGGGAGCTAGGGGGGAGGTGAGCAGGCATAAGACACTCCCCCCATATGATGTAGATGTGGTACTGATGAGTAGTTTGAGTGGGAGGGGACTGAGTGGGCTGTTTCCAATCAGCCAGAGGGAGGAAGAAAAGTGGCTGGGGGGTGTCCCCCCACAAACCTGGTGAGGGGGCGGGATCTTCCTTCCCACCACCTCATCCCCTGGTTCTGATTGGGTAGGAGCCATTTATGTCATAAAAGGGGCTGGCTCAGTGCTCAGTAGTTTTAGACAAACCTACGATAGTCAGTCATAGGACTCTAAGTGGCAAACCTGCAAACTGACGATCATCAGTCATGGTACTTTAAGGGTTAAGATTGATCTGAAAGGTGTGAAATGATTCTTATTGTATTATTTTATCATTAGAAATACAACACTGAATGAAAACTCCTCTGAAAAGTGAATTCAATTACCAACTTTAATTTGGGTAAATTAATCAAGTACTCAGGATACAGGAACTTAACTGCAGAAACATAGTGTAAATACTTAATACAATCTCATTTTTTAAAACAATCTGTTCTGGGAGGTACAAGAAGAACAGATAAGGCAATGTTAAAAACAACAGATTAGTTTGATTTTTCAGCATTGGAAATAGGGCAATTCTTTACACCATGCAAAAAGCAAAGCTAAGACACGCTGCTTTACCCAGAGACCAGTACAGTCAACAGTGCCTGACAGAAGTAGGTCTGCAGTTACTAAATATCAAGAAAAATACTTTATATTAACAAAATACAGTCTCTAAGTGATAATAATGATTTAAAAAATATTTCTAGATAATGAGGTAAGCAGAGAATATGGGGGCTTGGGAAGATGGGCTCTGATGAACCTAACTGGTCAATGGGTTTAATAACAAATGAAGGAAATCCTACCTGTAAGCACCACCCATCAGTTTATTGATGACAAGGCCTATGTCAATAAGAGTGTAGCGATAATCACGTGGTATATTTTTTTTCACATCACGCATAATATATCGCAAGGTATTGGATGGTCCACTTTTCTGGAAAGTGCAAAAATTGATCCAGTGAGAAAACCTTAAAAAATTTCTTCATCAGAATTTTTCGGCATGAAGTCAAACACTTAAACACTGTACTGAAAGAACTGAATTAATCAATTATCACAAAAGATAATCACCTATGTAACACAAAACACTGTTCATATACCTACCGAGTTATAAAGCTCTTCCAACCTACAGATGCTTAAAAATTTGTTCATGATGACACCTTGCTCAAGCAGCAGTTTTACAAACTCGATACGATCATTTACAAGAGCATCCATCATCGCCTGTTCCAGTGAACCTGGAGAGAAAATTCTGTTTGTGACTTTATCTACAGATCATGGAAAGGTAACAGAATAATCTTATAATAACCATTTATGTTATGTTATGAAAAGAGAGCTACACCAATTACATCTACTGATAAATCAAACCTCTTAATATACAATGAGAGAAACATAGGGTATAATCAGTATCCTTTAATTTAACAATTAAACACACAAGGCAGCAAGGAAGCTATAGTACACTTGCAAAAAGAATGACAAAGTCCTAGACAAAGAAAATATATAACTGCAGACAGTGAATACAGAACTATAAACGAACTTCTATGACAGACTTTGGTAAGGTATGAGAACAGGGAAATACAACTCACTCTGAGACCACTCCACATCTTCACTAAATATATGTGTTCTTGCAATGTCAACTCTATTCCAGGTGAGTGCGAGAGAAAGTTGCTCAGGTGGGTTGAGTCTCTGGGCATGCAGAAGTGCTGAAAGGATGCTCTGGTCCAGTTCTGACCCTTCTTTCAGCCTGAACACAGTGATCTGATGCAAAACAGAAGACAGACTCAGAATGAAAGTGGAAAAGAAAAAATACTGCAACAGCTAGTGACAAAGTTCAAATAAAACAGTCTGTACTACAGTTGCACACACTTGCAGTGAACTATAAAGTGAAGTACCTGTAGTGTGGGATCTAAGAACTGTGATTAACTGGTAGAGGAATTCTACTGCTATTCCTAAAATCATAAAGCATGATCACTATTTACCCATAAAATGAGTTAACTGATTTCAAACCCACATGACCTTTGTTTTCATTCTAAACAATATCAAGCCTCTATTACAAATGGTTATTACTGTCTTGTTAAGGCAACCCATCATCCACTCACTTCATGTGGTGCTGCCTACTTCTTCAATCACCTTTGTCATTGTTTTTCTGTTGCTGCCCCCCTCTCTTCTTATATCTCCCATCTTTTCTGTCACTTTTCATTACTCTTCTTTCCTTTTCAGGTGGTTTTACATTGTGTGCGAAGCCTAATGGTTTCCTGTAAGCCAGGAAACCATTTACAGCACTGGGTGGTAACCAAATAACCAACCCATAGGTGATCCCTTTGTGTCAACAAGTGGGTAGACTAAGGGTTCGTGCCCATCATTATATAACAACTAACACAAAGTCAAACGGCCGCCCCTTTTAGAATTATGGCATTTAGCTATAGATAGATTTATAGAAAGATAAACCTCCTCCAACATGATCATGATTGAATATCTGTGCTTATTTCCTACAGTGCAATGCTACTTCTTGTATAGCCATGAACCGCCACTGGAGTGAGGACTGAAAGGAAACATGTTACCACTGGCTGGTATAATGGTACCAGTTAAACATCATAAATATGATCATGCTATGAGGCACAGCTGCACACAGAAAAAGCATGTTCCAGCCTCATGCCACTGGTTGCCTATGCTGACAAGTTATCCATGAACAAGGCATTTTCTTACTGCTTGCCAATATTGATGGAAATGTTGCTAAGCCACAATACTGTATTGCAAATCTGTGGCACAAATTACAGTAATACCCCGATAAATGATACCTCTAGTTGTGATACCCCGGCTTAGCGATGGGGGTAGAAATATCACAATACCCCACCTAACGATGGCCAAACCCCGGTTTTAACGATGGGTTTTGATTTTTTTTTTACCGATTTTGATGATATTGTAGACTAAAATTGTGTGTTCAGGTTAATTTATAAACTGTTTTTAGACTTGGATTAATGTGTTTTAGCCACAAGTGGGGTGAACATCGTCATTTTGGGGTACAGTTTACTAAGCTTGATTTTTTCCAGACTTATATTTGACGATATTCAGATTTTATTTGTTGGTTTCAGTGAGTTATTACAGGTGTTTGGCTTGGGTTGGCTTCCTTTACAGCTGTTAGGTCATTTAGATTGGCTTTAAACTTGTTTTTGGACTCATTTGGGTGGGGTTTGGACTTGGTCTGGGGAGAAACCTAAGGCTGATAAATGCTTCCCATTACTTTACATATTAAAAATACCCTGATATATAATACCCCGCCTAATGATGGGGTTTTACCTAAACAATTACATTGTTAAACCAGGCTATACCTCTAGATAAATACCTTATTTTGGTGTTTCCACTAGAAACAGCAATATTACAAGTATTCAAATACTTATTATCTCTGCCAAGGGGGTTATGTTTTTGCTGGCATTGGTTTGTTTGTCTGTGTCTGTTAGCAGGATTACTCAAAAAGTTATGAACGGATTTTGCTGAAATATTTTGGAGGGGTAGGGTATGGCCCAAGGAACGATCCATTAATTTTGGTGATGATCCAGATCCAGGAATTTTTTAAGCATTCTTTATTATTGTGAGACAGTGGCCATTTCAACATTTTTGCTTTTAACTTGATAAATAATGCCTTAGCGGAGGTTTTCAATCTCGGATTGCTCCTGCGTTGGAATTTGAATTTAACTCACCTCAATTCCTCTGCTAGGCCAGCCTATTTGTACCAGTTACACCATGTTTTCATCAAAAAATGCTCAACCTTCTTCAAAATATAACTGGAGCTTTTATAAGTTATTACAGTATGGAAAAAAAAAAAGGTCCACCAAACAGATGGTAATATTCACTGTACTTTCTCTACTGTGACTGATGTACTGTATTCCTGCTCTTTTCCTCTCAATTTCTATGTAAGCACTATTGACAAAAAGAAAATCTTCATCAAGTGACAAGCTACACATCTTTACTGTGCACCAGTTGGACCAGAAGTCTCACATAAATGTGCATCCTCTGTGTCTGTTTACAAGTACTGACCTGAAAGCAGGTAATATACTTTTTTGTGTTCTTACTCTTACCATGGGAACAATTCCATCTAGTCACTACATCCTGTGGTACCGGCCTGGCTATCTCAACATATGCTGACTCTTTACTCACACATCTAGTCAGTGGTGTGTTACGATTAACAAAAATAATTTGGAGGGGTTTGTTGCATTAAAAAATTAATACCACGGTAAAAGAAGTTCCAGTGTTTTTTTCATGGTGTAGTAAATCAACCCACTCCTCCACTCACTCCTCACTCACCGAAGTTGCAAAATTAGTGTTTTTTTGCGAGAATTAGTGATATTATGCTGCCTATTTCTTCCTTAGCCTGTATCATTCATTTTCTGTGCCTGCCCTCTTTGTTTCCTATTTCTCCCATCTATCCTGTCACTTCTTATTGCTTTTCTTTCCTTTACAGGTGGCTTTACAATGAGTGACAAGCCAAATGGTTTCCTGTAAGCCAAGAAATAATTTACAACGCTAGGTGGTAACCATATAACCAAACCATACGTGCTCCTTACGTGTCAGCAAGTGGGTTGGCGGAGGGTTAGTGCCCCTCCCCGTAAAACAAATAACTCAAAGTCAAATGGCCACCCCTTATGGGATTATGGCGTCTGGCAATAGATAGATAGATAGTTCACTTATGACGGTTTTTGACACCTAGTACACACAGTATTGAGTAAGCCTCATTTTTTTTTTACAGTTTCTGTAGCATTTTTATTTTAGTATTTTTCTAGCTTTTGTAGAAACAATATAGTAATTTTCTAATAAACATTTTGCAATATTTGTGAATTTGAATTTGGCAACTTTCCTACTGACATCAGCTGGTTAGAGTTAAAAGGAAAAGTTGGTATCTTGAAGACCAACAAGATACTTTGTATATTTGTTTGGGAATGCATATACAATTCATAATCATTATAGTGTGAGTAAGATCCTATCGTGACTTCTTTTAAACTGCTCTATAATGATGCTATTAACAACATCTCTAGAGAATCTGTTCCAGGTGAAGCAGATCTCGTATGTGAAAAAGTTTTCAAGCTTGCTGGTGTTAAATATTTTCAATTCCAGGTTTCATCCATGGCTGCATGTTGAGTTCATGTTGAGACTTAACAACTTTCTATTGTCAAGACTGTCAAACCCATTCAGTATTTTAAACACTTCAATAAGCTGAGCAAGCAGTCTACAGGTTTCTAATAAAAGTAGTCCCAGAGGAAAGGCAATCCTGATAACTCAGTCTCCTCATAGTAGGAATAAGTTTTGTAGCTTTATCTTGAACTCTTTCAGGTCAATCTGCATCATTCCTAAGTTTAGGTGAACAGAACTGCACAGCGTACTCCAGAAATGGTTGTATTAACCCCTTAATCGCGGTCTTGTTTTGCTTTTTCTTGCAGCTCCCGCGGGCATATTTGTGCTCCGACAGACTCTCTAAAAATATTTGCCAAAAATCAGTTATTAGTCCTAGAATATTAAAATCACATATACTTATGGCACATACCTTCAGCTTTCTCCTGGGGTGTTTGTTGAGCCTTTGTCGAGTACCGTAGGACTTGTGGAGACCTCTGAAGTTGGGTAACGAAGTCTCCACTTTACACTTCCTGACAACACGTAATATGATTACCACAGCCTGATATTATCACTAGAAACAATATTCTATGATTCTCAAATAGTTTGGAATCCATACTCCAAAAAAAAAACACTGTGAAAGCAATGAAAATTACGAGGGCGTATGACCTTCCCACTTGACATCGTTCGCGCTGGTGTTCTGTTATTTATTATTCATAAAAACACTCACACTTTATATTTCTGTTACTATATAACACTTATATATATCTACAGTCTTTATCCATAAGTTTCCTTCAGTAATAGTAGTTTGTTGTCACTGCAGGGATTCAATTTCTCTGTCATTAAAATACGTAGCATTCACTTTCTCGTCCTGTATACTAGCATTGAGAGTGAATGTCACTTTCACCTTCACTCTCATAACTCACAGTATTCATACATGCTAGAGTGAAACTTTCACACTCATTACCCCTAGTATATATACTCATATTCTTATAATACTACTCATTTACATTTCTATTTATGTTCTCTATTTTATTTACATTATATACATTTCTATTTTATTTACACTGTGTTATGCACTGTCACTTGATAACTTAGAAAACTATTTTCCACTGTTCACTTATATTTATATTCACTGCTTTCACTTGCTGTTTACACATTATTTACAATTCCACTTGCACTGTTTTACTCACCAGAAAGATCGTAGTCACTCTCTATCAATTGTCAGCCCTTTACCTCTTTCCACACGAGGTTTAGTAGGGGGTAGAGGTCACAGGGCCCTTTGCATGAGGCTAAAAAGCGGCGGAAGTTAGCAGGAGCGAATCCGACGTACTTTCACATTGAAAGACGACAGTAAACTGATAGTGGTGGGCGGGGGTGACCTACCTAGGGAGAATGCATTACTGCCAATGTCAGCCTCTTGAGGGCTGCTAATATATAGCTGTGAAATGATTGGCAGGAAATCTAGACAATACATTATAAATTAGGTAGTTCCAGGTGAATGTAAATATCACTTAGGCTTCTCCCTTCCCTCCTTATATATATTTTTATTACGAGAATAGATTATACAGCATATTTCAAGGGGAAATAAACAGCGAAAATTAGCGAACGAGTGCACGTGAGGTGTTGTCAGGTGATAATTAGCCAATTCCAGGTGTATGGCACTATCATTTACCTTATTTCTTTTTAGTATATATTATTTGGTATAAGAATAGGGCATAGGGCTTATTTCAATGGATGAAATCAGTGGAAAATTCCAGGGAAGATTTACTTAGCATAGCACGACCAGGCAGGCGAGAGGAGAGGGTAATGGAGGGGAGGTTGGGAGGGGAGTCAAGAACGGGGAGAAATGGCTAAATTGTCAACAATGGATGGGAGTACAGATGAGATTAGGAGTGCTGACTAGTGTTGGACATTGGCAGTACTGATAGATGATACAAGCCACCATTTGAAAGCCCGGGCGAATTCAAAATAACACAAAATCGCAAAAGTGACGCCCCGCGGTATGATCCCTTGCTCCCAAGCGTCACGAAAGTGAAACCCCGTGGTTAAGGGGTTAAGGAGTTATAGTGTGTAAGAACAGTCTCTTTATTTCTATAATAAAACTGCCTTTGGATGTAGCCTAGTAATTGCTGGGCCTTTTTCTCTATGTCAATGCACTGTTTGGAAAATTTTAGGTCACTACTGATCAATACATCTATACAG
Source organism: Coenobita brevimanus (assembly GCF_032717465.1). Classification (NCBI taxonomy): domain Eukaryota; kingdom Metazoa; phylum Arthropoda; class Malacostraca; order Decapoda; family Coenobitidae; genus Coenobita; species Coenobita brevimanus. Next base: position 27,162,599 of record NC_137046.1, read on the forward strand.
AGGAGAATTACAAACACAGAGTCTTCCAGAGAGCTGGAAGAATTAAATAAGTTTCATGAATGGAGCAGCAAATGGCAAATGGGATTCAGTTTGGACAAATGCCTTGTAGCAGTTGTAGTAGTAGTTGTTCCCTAGGCAGTCTGGCCGAACAGCCCCGAGTCCTTAGGAAGGCCATAGTCGAGACCGGCCTTTCTCACAGAGCTCTCAAAGAGTGTATGTTGTGTTGTTGGCATAGGTGATTGTGTGCGATGCAGTCTTCCATAATGTGCTTAATAGTATGGGGTGCTGTGTTGCATCCCGGACAGGCATTAGCGACAGAGTCATCCAGCCTCTTCTGGTAGCTTAAGAGGGCTGGATGGTGCCCACATCTCAGCCTGGCCAGGTGGACCCTATCCTCATGAGGGAGACAGGATTCAGAAGGGTGGATGTCAGGAGGCCGTGCATGCAGTTGTATGTTGTCTATAAGTGACTGAATGGAGCGGCGATTGATCCGAGTGTGGATATGCTTCTGGAAGTTGGTCTGAGGTGGGCGTGGGGGAGAGATGACAGTATTTGTATTTACCTATTTGTAGTATACAGGAATTGAGCAATGCTCGTGTTGTCCTGTCTCCATATCCACATTTATCAAGTCTACCTTTACACACATGAATGTTTTTCTCATGCACCACCTCTTTGTCTAAGTCGTTCCAAATATTTAAGAATATACCTAATTGTGATGTACACGGAAAGTACTATGCTCGTGGGTTTCCGTCGCTGTTTCTCAATAAGTCGAATTTAACTTTAAACTCGTTTAAGTTTTTAGACTGGACGATCTCTTTGTCCAGGCTATTCCATAAGTCTATACTTCTGTAAGGAAAGCTATATTTCTTGATATCCTTCAAGCAGCTTGACTTTTTCAATTTCATTCCATGTCCTCTTGTTGCTCTCTTATCCCATACAAACAGATCTTCTTTGTCAATTTTATCTACTCCCGCCATGGTCCTGAACACCGCAATCATGTCTCCCCTCTTTCTCCTTTCCTCTAACGAAGGCAAATCCAGTTTTTCCAGCCTCTCTCTGTATGATAGGTCTGTCAGACTGGGGACCATCTTGGTTGCTGTTCTTTGTATTCTCTCAATCTTGTTTATATCTTTCTTTTTGTGTGGGGACCACACTACCGCTGCATATTCTAACCTGGGGCGGATCATGGCCACTATCAATTTTTTCATCATTTCCTCATCCATATAATGAAATGCTACTCTTATGTTAGTCAAGAGCTTATAAGTCTCTCCAACTATCTTGTTAATGTGCTTTTCTGGTGACAAACTATCTTGGACCAGCACTCCCAAATCTTTCTCTTCTCTCCTTTTTGTGATTAATTCATTACCCAAAAAATAATTCAGTGATGGTCTCCTGGTACTTTTACCCATTTCCAATATTTTACATTTCTTTACATTAAATTTCATTTCCCACGTCCGGCTCCAATTGTGTATCCTATCCAAATCCTCCTGCAGTATTTTACAATCCTCCTCAACCTCTATCTTCCTCAAGATCTTTACATCATCAGCAAACAGTATGGTATCATGTGCTGGGTGTTGTTTTGATGTTCCTTGGTGTGGATGGATGTGCTTCCATGTAATATAGTGGATGTTGAGGGTTTGTGGAGGCTGCAGCAAGAAACTGGGAGCCTCTCATATCTAGGTGATCCTTGACTTTGAGGACTTTGGTTTCTTGATGTAGGTGGTCTGTGGGTGTAGTAGCTGTGCAGCCTGTGATTATTTTTAGGGCCTTGTTCTGTATGGTCTGTAGAGTGTTGTAGTGTGTTTTGATGAGGTTAGGAGCCCAGGCAGGGCTTGCATAATTCATTACTGAACATATGTATTGTTTGTATACTGTGGTGGTGGTTTCTTTGTTGTGTCTGAATGTTGTATGAGCAAGTGACCTCAAGGCATTGAGTCTTGCTGTTATTTTATTTTTAATCTTTGTGATGTGTTGTTTAAATGACACTGATGTATTGTGTGTTACACCAAGGCTTTTGGGTGTGTGTGTGTGTGGTAGGGGAGTGTTGTTTATGGTGAAGTGTGGGATGTGACTGTGTTCTGCTGTCCAGTTTGCGAGAAGGGTCACTGTAGATTTGGCTGGGGCTATTTTGAGCGTGTTTGTGGTGAACCATTCATGTAGTGTGTTGAGGTAAGGTTGGATGATGTGTGCAGCTGTGTTTGTGTTTTGGTGTGTATATGTAGCTTCATCTACATAGGAAGCTATATGTATCTGTGGTATGTGGGGTGTGGGTATGTCGTGCATGTATTTACCTATTTGTATTTACCTATTTGTAGTATACAGGAATTGAGCAATGCTCGTGTTGTCCTGTCTCCATATCCACATTTATCAAGTCTACCTTTACACACATGAATGTTTTTCTCATGCATCAACTCTTTGTCTAAGTCGTTCCAAATATTTAAGTATTTACCTAATATACCTAATTGTGATATACACGGAATGTACTATGCTCGTGGGTTTCCGTCGCTGTTTCTCAGTAAGTCGAATTTAGCTTTAAAGTCGTTGAAGTTTTTAGACTGGACGATCTCTTTGTCCAGGCTATTCCATAAGTCTATACAGTACTTCTGTAAGGAAAGCTATATTTCTTGATATCCTTCAAGCAGCTTGACTTTTTCAATTTCATTCCATGTCCTCTTGTTGCTCTCTTATCCCATACAAACAGATCTTCTTTGTCAATTTTATCTACTCCCACCATGGTCCTGAACACTGCAATCATGTCTCCCCTCTTTCTCCTTTCCTCTAATGAAGGCAAATCCAGTTTTTCCAGCCTCTCTCTGTATGACAGGTCTGTCAGACTGGGGACCATCTTGGTTGCTGTTCTTTGTATTCTCTCAATCTTGTTTATATCTTTCTTTTTGTGTGGGGACCACACTACCGCTGCATATTCTAACCTGGGGCAGATCATGGCCACTATCAATTTTTTCATCATCTCCTCATCCATATAATGAAATGCTACTCTTATGTTAGTCAGGAGTTTATAAGTCTCTCCAACTATCTTGTTAATGTGCTTTTCTGGTGACAAACTATCTTGGACCAGCACTCCCAAATCTTTCTCTTCTCTCCTTTCTGTGATTAATTCATTACCCAACAGATAATTCAGTGATGGCCTCCTGGTACTTTTACCCATTTCCAAAATTTTACACTTCTTTACATTAAATTTCATTTCCCACATCCGGCTCCAATCGTGTAGCCTATCCAAATCCTCCTGCAGTATTTTATAATCCTCCTCAACCTATACCTTCCTCAAGATCTTTACATCATCAGCAAACAGACTTGCATAACTGTTCACTCCATCTACCATATCATTTACGTAAATCAGGAACATTACTGGCACCAACACCGAGCCTTGAGGGACTCCACTTGTTACTTCCCTCCATCCAGACATCCTATCCTTTATTACTGTCCTCATTTGTCTGTCTCTCAAAAAGCCTCTCATCCATTCCAGAAGTTTCCCCTTCAGTCCTCCTATATATTCTAGTTTCCACATTAGTCTCTTATGAGGTACTTTGTCAAAGGCCTTCTCTAAGTACACACAATCCACCCAACCATCTCTCTCCTGTACCATGTCAATCGCTCTTGAGTAAAAGCTCAACAAGTTAGAAACACATGACCTTCCACTTCTGAATCCAAACTGACATTCAGCCAAAATATTCATCTCTTCCAGATATTTTATCCATCTGTCTTTCAGGATTCTCTCACACAATTTTGCGACCATGCTGGTTAGAGACACTGGTCTATAATTCAGGGGTTCTTCCCTGTTTCCTCCCTTGTAAATTGGTACCACATTTGCCCTCTTCCATTCTTGTGGCACTTTCCCCTCTTCCAGTGAGCATACGATTAAACTGTGAATTTTATCCGCCAGTTGTTCTCTGCATTCCTTCAGTACTGAATTAGAGATTCCATCAGGTCCTGGGGCTTTCCTTACATCTTGAGTTTCCAGTAATTTATACACTTCCTGTACCTCCACTTTTATATCTTTTATCACCGGAACGTTTCTAATCACTCCCTCCCCTTCCACAAGCTCCTTTTCTTTAGTGAAAACTGACTGGAAACGTTTGTTCATTATTTCTGCTTGCATTGCCGCATCCTTAAAGACCTCTCCTTCTACTTTCAGTTTGGTGATTCCTTCCTTTTGTTTCACTTTGCCATTAACAAATCTATAAAACAGTTTGGGTTCATCCTTGCATTTGTCTATTATACCTTTTTCAAAATTCCTTTCTTCTTCTCTACGTATTCTTGTGTATTCATTTCTTGTTCTTTTATATTCTTCCTTTGTTCTGTTGTTACCTCTCTTTCTCCAGTTGTTCCACGCCTTATCTCTCTCTCTTTTTTTGCCATCATACACCTTCTATTAAACCACTCCTTTTTCCTGTTTGCTTTCCCTCTTACTCTTGGTACAAGTTTTTCCACTCCCAAATTATACAGGTCTAGAAAGATACCCCACTTCCTCTGTATCTCTCTTGTTTCTCTGAATTTTCTCCAACCCGCATTTTCAAAAAAGTTTCTCAATCCTGTAAAATTTGCTTTCCCAAAGTTGTATCTTCCCTGTCTATGAAGCTCATCTCTTGGCTCGACATTCCCTATTAACATCTGGAACTCAATGACCACATGATCACTTTTTCCTAAAGGACAGAGATATTTCAATGATTCTATTACATCGGGTTCTTTGGTGAACAGTAAATCTAACCTTGCTGGTGTGTCCTCACCTCGAAACCGTGTCTCTTCTTTGACCCATTGCGTCATCACATTATTCATTATTATATTTAATAACATAGTGCCGCATGAATCCTCGCCGCCTCCCGAGTACCATTCCTCCTAGTTCACCTGGGAGTGTGTGTGTGTGTGTGTGTGTGTGTGTGTGTGTGTGTGTGTGTGTGTGTGTGTGTGTGTGTGTGTGTGTGTGTGTGTGTGTGTGTGCACATTCTTACCTAATTGTATCTTTTACAGGAATGAGTCAAGCTCGTACTGTCACGTCTATTAAGTCATTTTTCTCATACTTATCCTTAAATTTATGAATAGTTTTGGCACACACTATTTCATTCCGTAGTACTTTCCAAGTGGTAGGTGGGGGCGCTCACCATCCACTCACTCGATGTAGTGCTGCTCTTGGGTGTCTGCCCTTTCCTCTCCTTCATCCTTCTTTCTTTCCATTCTCTTCTGTCTTGCTTTCCTTCCTTCTTTCCTCATCCTTATGCCTATGGGTGACTTTACACTCCCTCCTCTGTCTTTCTTTCCTTCATTCTTCCTATTTCTTCTGCCTGTGGGTGACTGTACACTGAGTGACAAGCCAAATGGTTTGCTGTACACCAGGAAACCATTTACTACGCTGGGTGGTAACCACATAACTAAATTTTGGCACCTGGTGGTTTGGTTGGTAATTATGGCACTCCAATCGGATTGAGTCAGTGATGGTTTATATGCAAGGGATGGTTGGGGTTTATTGCTCACGTAATGCCACTCAGGGATGAGTGAGGCTGGTCACTCTCATCTTAAATGTCAGGACCAACTTGATGAGCCCTGGGCTCCTATGCTCCTCATGGGGGAACATGGGATTGGATGATGGATGGATGGAAGTACTTTCCACTTATCAATTGCCCTATCTGGGAAACTGAATTACCTTACGTCTTTATCACCTCTCTTTTTAAGCAGTATTTTGCAGTGTCCTCTTGCTGATGCCTTCCCATAGGTAATATACTCAATGATGTATATTTTTCTCTTTCCCTGAGATGCATTTATGTAGTGTAATCATGTCTCCTCTTTTCCTTCTCTCTTGTAATGTTGGTAGGTTCAGTTTTTCTAGTCTTTTTTCACAGCTTAAATCCTTTAAGCCTGATACCCATCTTGTAGTAGCGCTTTGTACTTTTTCAATCTTATCCATGTGTTTTTTGAGATGAGGATTCCAGACCACTGATTCATATTCCAAGGCTAGTCTAGGGAATGATATTATTATCTTTCTCAACATGTCTTCATTTAAGTATGTGAATGCTATTCTCATATTAGAAAGCAGTGTGTGCATTTTTTTTACTTTCTCATTTCTGTGGTCAGCCGGAGATAGTCTGTTATTGATAATCATTCCTAGGTCCTTCTCCTTTTCTGATATGTGCAAGTTTGAAGTTCCTAGCTTATACCCCCAATCTGGTCAGTTTCCACTTTTACCAAACTCAATTACATGGCATTTGTGGCCTTAGGCCACTACACTCCACAAACACCCTTCTTACAGATCTTACACAGAGAGTTTTTGATGGCATGAATTCAGTTAGGCCACCACACAGAACACTCCTAATCACACTAGACATCAGCAAAGCTTTTGATGCCATACCCCGCCACAACCTCACAAACAAAAGACTCGACACAAACATGCACAATAACACAAAAAGACGCTCCAGGTGCACAATAACATAAAAAGAGAACCTGGAGCGGTGGCGTCTTCATCGTGGGTCTACCCCCCAGAGGCTGTCAAAGAGAAGAGGAGGACAGCATGGGGATCAAACCACCGCAAACCTCCCCGGCCCCTCACGGGGCCCGAGTACCTGGGAGTGGCTTCAGTCGCCCGATCAAGTACCACATCTCCCAACACAACACACACAACACCATTTTTTCTACACCAAGAAATGACTCCCCGGCTGTCACTTCTCGACAACTTCTTCTAGCCGGGGACATTGAGAGCAATCCAGGACCCACCAACAAATACATATGTCCAACATGCTCAAAACCAATCACGTCGAGCCGACAGACAAAGGGTTCAGTTCAGTGCAATTCCTGCAAGAACTGGACCCATTACACCTGAACAACACTTGCGCCCAGAAAACATTACACAAACACCTGGACCTGTTCCTTATGCTCCATCCCCCCACTCACTAATCCCCCCAACCAATCCTACTCCTACTTCCTTCAAACCTCCACAGCCAAACCCACCAATCCGTCCCACACCATCCAGTCCCCCAACTCCTCCCATTGCAACCCATCCTAATCCACCTCAACCCTTACCTCCATCACAACCTCCTCCTACCCCTTCCCCTCCACCCACACCACCTCCCCCCCGTGCTGCAGCAGCCAACACACATCGCACACACAACATAAACATCCTTCAGTTAAACATAGATGGCATAAACACCAAGAAACAAGAACTCACACAATTCATCAAACAACAGAACATACACGCTGCCATCTTACAAGAAACAAAACTACATAGAGCACAGAAAACACCGACATTTCATAACTTCACCATCATTTGACAAGATCGGGCCGATGGCGGTGGACTCATCATCCTGGTACACAAATCCATCAACTCTGCAGATACCAGTGCACTAATGAAAAGGAGTCTGTGGAAGTGGAGGTAGTGACTAGCAATGTAGTGATAAAAGATATAAAAGTGGAAGTACAGGAAGTGTATACACTACTAGAAACTCAAGATGTAAGGAAAGCCTCAGGACCAGATGGAATCTCTAATTGGGTACTGAAGGAATGCAGAGAACAACTGGCAGATAAGATTAACAGTTTAATTGTGTGTTCTCTTGAAGAGGGGAAAGTGCCTCAAGAATGGAAGATGGCAAATGTGGTACCAATTTATAAGGGAGGAAACAAGGAAGAACCTCTGAATTATAGACCAGTGTCCCTAACCAGCATGGTTGCTAAATTGTGTTTAAGAATTCTGAAAGATAGATGGATAAAATATCTGGAAGAGATGAATATTTTGGCTGATAGTCAGTTTGGATTTAGAAGTGGAAGGTCATGTGTTTCCAACTTGATGAGTTTTTACTCAAGAGCGATTGACGTGCTTCAGGAAAGAGAAGGTTGGGTGAATTGTGTGTACTGTATTTAGATTTGGAGAAGGCCTTTGACAAGATACCCCATAAGAGACTAATGTGGAAACTAGAGCATATAGGAGGACTGAAGGGGAACCTCCTAGAATGGATGAGAGACTTTTTGAGAGACCCCTGGGGGTAGGGGGGTTTCAAGAATACTCCCCCAGTATCCCTGCTTGTCGTACGAGGCGACTAAAAGGGTTGGTGGTGGGTTAGTGCCCCACCCCGTAAAAAGAACTAACTAAAAAAGCAAATAAAGCGCCTCGGACCCGGACGGACCATACGTTGACGACTAAGGAACGGACAAAGGACATCCTGAGGGTAGGAACGTGGAATGTGAGAGGAGTGAATGATGAAGTGAAAGAGAGAGAGATTGTCCAGGTGCTTGAGGATGCAAAAGTGGATATATGTGGATTGACTGAAACTAAATGGCCAGGTGAAAGGATGAGAGAATGGGAATACGGTGTAGGTATATGTGCGGGAGTCAGTGAGAATGAGAGGGCAAGAGAGGGAGTATGTCTGATGATAAGCAAGAAGTGGAAGGAGAATATAAGACAGTATGGAACAGTGGGTGCAAGGATTGTATGGGTGAGGATGAAAGTAGGTATACAAGCATGGGCGATTGTATGTGTATGCTCCAACAGAGGATCGAGTGGCAAGAGTGAAAGATGAGTTTTGGGCGAGAGTAGAAGCATGTATGGACAAGTTTGAGAGGAGCGAGAGAGTGCTGTTGATTGGAGACATGAATGGCAAAGTTGGGAATGTACGAGTGGATGGAGTGGTTGGTCAGTGGGGTGTGCCAGCTGAAGTAGATGGGAATGGTAGTGCTTTGGTGGACATCTGTGCTGGTAAGGGGTTGGCAATAGCCAACACCTACTTTCGTCATAAGATGATCCACCGGTATACATGGAGAGTAATGAGGAGGATGGATGGTGAACTTGTTGAACGAAAGGCAATGATAGACTACGTGTGTGTGGATGAGCGAATGAGAAGACAAGTGTTGGATGCAAGGGTGTGGAGAGGGTGGGGGAATGGAGTCTCGGACCATCACTTAGTGATGGCCAAGGTAGAGCTGCAAAGAAAGTGGTTGAGGAGACGAAGGGGAAGACAGGAGGAAGCAGCTCCTGTGAGAAGAGTGGAGAAATTGCAAGATAGTGAGAAAAGGACAGAGTATAAGAGCATAGTGGAAGAAAGATTGGGAAGGTATGAGCTAAAGCAGATGGAAGGGGTGGAAGGCGTATGTAAGATATTCATGGAAGAGATAAGCGCAGCGTGTGAGGCGGTTTGTGGAGTGAGGAGGAGATGCAACGGTGTGCAAGGTACAGCATGGTGGAATGATGAGGTGAAACGAGCTGTGGAACAGAAGAAGAAGGCATATGGTGAATGGTTGTGAGTAGAGGTAGGGGGAGAAGATGAGAGAGAGAAGAGAGAGGTATATGTGAGCAGGAGAAGGGAGGTTAAGAGACTAGTGAAGGAGAGTAAGAAGAAAGTGGATGAAGAGTTTGGGAGGAATCTGAGTGTGAAATGGAGGGAGAGTAAGAAATTGTTTTGGAAGGAGGTAAAGAAAGTAAGGCAGTGTGAAAGGGGAAATAGTACGGGGGTGAAAGATAGGAATAATAGATTGTTGGTGGAGAAGAGAGAGAAATTGAGGAGATGGAAGGAGCACTTTGAGGATTTGTTGAATGTAGAGAGTGAGAGCAGTGTGAGTATAAGTGGTTGGGGAATAGCTGGGAGAAGAAGAGATGAGAGGAGGGAGGAAGAGATCAGTAGGTCGGAAGTAGTGGAAGCGATGAAGAAGATTAAGCTGGGAAAGGCCCCAGGAATTGATGGAGTGTGTGGTGAAATGCTTAGGTATGGGGGTGAGATTGTTGTGGAGTGGATATGGAAGTTGTGTAGATTGGCTTGGGAAGAGGGAAGGGTTCCAGAGGACTGGAAATCAGGTATAATTGTTCCTCTGTACAAAGGAAAAGGAGAGAGAAGTATGTGGTAACCATAGGGGTATTTGCCTTCTTAGTGTGACTGGTAAAATATATGGTAGAATACTCATTGATAGGGTTAGGCATATGACAGAGGAGCTAGTTGGAGAAGAACAAGGGGGATTTAGGAAGGGAAAAGGGTGTGTAGATCAGATATTTGTTCTAAGATGTTTAGTGGAGAAGTATCTAGAGAAGGGAAGGAAAGTGTATGCTGCCTTCATGGACTTGGAGAAAGCTTATGACAGAATAGATAGGCAAGGTATGTGGAAGGTATTAAGAAAATATGGAGTGGAGGGAAAATTGTTGAGTGCTGTGAAGAGTATGTACGAGGGAGCTAGGGCTACGGTGCGAGTGGATGGTGAGCTGAGTGAGTTCTTTGATCTCAATGTGGGACTGAAACAGGGGTGTGTGATGTCTCCATGGCTGTTTAATATATATATGGATGGGGTTGTAAAGGAGGTGCAAGGTAGGGCAGTGGATGTGGGGCTGGGCCTAATGAATGAGGGTGAGATTTGGAAGCTTCCGGTGTTGCTGTTTGCTGATGATACAGTATTGTTGAGTGAAGATGAATGGGAGTTGCAAGGTTTGGTGAATGAATTTGGGACAGTGTGTAGGAGGAGGAAGCTGAAAGTTAATGTAAACAAAAGTAAAGTTATAGTGTTTGAGAGGAATGAAGTCACAGAGTGTGTAGTGAGGTTGGATGGTGAGGATATGGAGAATGTGAGTGCATTCAAGTACTTGGGTAGTGTGATGAGTAAGGATGGAACTTTGGGGGATGAAGTACGTGAAAGGGTACAGCAGGGAAGAAAGGTTGTTGGTACACTGAAAGCAGTGATGAGAAATAGGGAGGTGAGTATGGAAGTTAAGAAGTCACTGCATGATGGTATTGTGATCCCTACCCTGACGTATGGAAGCGGCGTGGACCTTGCAAGAGGGGAACAAGTCAAGAGTGAGAGCAGTGGAAATGAGTTACTTGAGAGGAGCATGTGGAGTGACGTGGAGGGACAGGTTGACGAATGAAGAAGTGAAGGAACGTTGTGGGGTAGATGTGGATGTGGTTGAAAAGATTAGGAGAAATACACTGAGGTGGTTTGGACATGTGGAGAGAATGGAGAATGAAAGACTGACTAAGAGGGTGTATGTAGGTGAGGTGGAGGGAGGGAGAGGGAGGGGTAGACCGAGGATGAGGTGGAGGGATGGAGTTGAGAGGTATATGAGGGAGGGGGGGGTGAGTTGGGGGGAGGGGAGTCAAATGGTGGGTGACAGAGTGACTTGGAGGCGTTTTGTCTGCGGCCACCCTTTGCGGGATTAGGGCGTCGGGCTATAGATAGATAGATAGATAGAATAAAGGATAAGATGTCTGGACGGAGGGAAGTAACAAGTGGAGTCCCACAGGGCTCGGTGTTGGCGCCAGTAATGATCCTGATTTACGTAAATGACGGCCATACCACGTTGAGTACACCGTTTCCCGTCCAATCAGCTAAGTTAAGCAACATTGGGTCTGGTTAGTACTTGGATGTGTGACCGCCTGGGAACACCAGATGCATGTTGGCATAACGTTCTCCCTACGTGTCAAGTGGGGTTGGTGGAGGATTAGTGCCCCTCCCTGTAAAACAATTAACTCTAAGCCCTTGGCCACCCCATTTGGGGTACATGGCGTCTGGCAATAAATGAATGAAAAAAAAATATAATAGCTCGAGTGAACAGTTATGCAAGTCTGTTTGCTGATGATGCAAAGCTCATGAGGAAGGTAGAGGTTGAGGAGGATTGCAAAATGCTGCAGGAGGATCTGGATAGGATACACGAATGGAGCCGGATGTGGGAAATGAAATTCAATGCAAAGAAATGTAAAATATTGGAAATGGGTAAAAGTACCAGGAGGCCATCATTGAATTATTTGATGGGTAATGAACCAATCACAAAAGCGAGAGAAGAGAAAGATTTGGGTGTGCTGGTCCAGACAGTTTGTCACCTGAAAAACACATGAACAAGACAGTTAGAGAGACGCATAAACTCCTGACTAATATAAGAGTAGCTTTTCATTATATGGATGAGGAGATGATGAAAAAATTGATAGTGACCATGATTAGCCCCAGGTTGGAATATGCAACAGTAGTGTGGTCAGCACACAAAAAAAAAGATATAAACAAGATTGAGAGAATACAAAGAACAGCAACCAAGATGGTCCCCAGTCTGGCAGATCTGTCATACAGAGAGACGCCAGAAACGCTGGATTTGCCCTCCTTAGAAGAAAGGAGAAAGAGATGTGACATGATTGCAGTGTTCAGGACCATGATGGGAGTAGATAAAATTGACAAAGAAGATCTGTTTTTATGGGATAAGAGAGTAACAAGAGGACACGGGATGAAACTGAGGAAGCCAAGCTGCTTGAAGGATATCAAGAAATATAGTTTTCCTTGTAGATGTATAGACCTGTGGAATAACCTGGACAAAGAGATCATCCAGTCTAAAAACTTAAACGAGTTTAAAGCTAAATTTGACTTATTGAGAAACAGCGATGGGACCCCACGAGCGTAGCTCATTTCCTATATCACAATTATGTAAATACAATTAGGTAAATACACAAAGTCACTTCTCCCCCCACATGACACCACAACAGAAATACAATCAATTAAAATACGCACTGGTAACAAGTCACACATAACAATCACTAACACATACAGTGCTTGTTAGAAGTATCGAGCGCCCAGCGTCCCTCCTACGAAACAAACCTTTCAACAATGAAAAAATATATAAATAATGCATTTTATTTATCTTTAGTGCTTCGTAGAGTATCCTTTACGCTTCTTCACGGACCTGAGACGCCTTGGAAGTGAAAGGGCGAGGTTACTGAGGTGCTGGAAGGGTATTTTGTCCCAGGAGTCACGAATGGCGGCTTCCAGCTTAGGCAGAGAGCTCACGTCCTTCCCTTGGAGATTCTTCTTTACGAGGTACCAGAGGTTTTCAATCGGATTGAGGTCTGGGCTATTTCCTGGCCAGTCTTTCATGAATGATACCTCGCAGTCACGAAGCCAATTGGTGACCGATTTGGCCTTATGAGCAGGTGAACTGTCCTGCTGAAACACTCGTGCACCTATTAGCTCGAAGGACTCAGGTAAATGATCATACAGAAGCTCCAGATAAACATCCTGATTCACTCTGCAGTTCTTGGGAAGCACAACAAGCTTCCTCAAACCTTGACCAGAAAAACAACCCCATACCATGAGTGAATCAGGATGTTTAACTGTGCTTTCAACGTACCGTGGGTCAAGTGGGTCACTATCTTTGCGCCGGTACACACATGCTCCTCTGTTACAGGTTACACTAAACGTTGCCTCATCAGACCACAACACTCACAACCATTGCTCCTCACCCCAGTTAAGGTATTTGTTAGCAAAGGCAAGCCTACGAAGTCGCTGGTAACAAGTGAGAAGAGGCTTTCTCGCAGGCCTGTGACTTGTGTAACCAAGTTCATGGACCTTTCGAGACACTGTGCACACAGAAACCTCACCAAACACTTAAGGGGTTGCTCTCCTTTATTTTCCTTGCACTCACACAAGGATTAGACTCCACTGCATGTTTTAAAACATTAACAGACCTCGGGGAAGGTTTCCTAGGCCTACCAGACCACAGTTTCTTTGTGGGAATATCACCACTGTTTTCCACTCAAAAACGCGAGCACCACCTACGCACTGTTGATCGAGCCACGCCAACCAGTTCACTAATTTCCTTCGTTTGGTGGCCTGCCTCCTTTAGAGCAATGATCTGGGATATGATTTCACTTGATAGTTCATGGGTAGGTGCCATAACAAAGTGGCGAAAGCCAAAACACTGCGGGACACTCGGTAAAAAATGGTGCAAAAAGAGAGGCAGACGCGGCGGACTTCCTCTCTCTCAGGCAGCCCGTAGGCAACTGAGGCGTGAATCAACCAGTGCTTAGGAAGGCCTCAGGGTACTGTGACGTCATGCTAGCGCCACAAACTTCTGGCTCAATTTTTACTACCAAAAACGGGTGATTCTTTTTTGGGCATGAGTATTGTGCACCCGGCCATAGGCGCTCGATACTTCTGACAAGCACTGTACATTCCTCTCCAATCGTCCCCCACAGTACCACACAATTACCCTCCACAGATACACCACATCACTAACATACCCAACATCATCCTGGGTGGTGATTTTAATGCCAAGTCGTCGGCCTGGCATGTCAACAACCCTGACACAGACAGAGGGCTGGTACTACAATCCAAAACAGATTATCTTTTCATACTGAATAATCTAGACCAACATACCCATATCCCACACCAAGCCCTCTTCCTCCTATCATCCCCAGACATCACCTTCTGCTCCCCAAACCTCGCCCCCACTACATCATGGAGAGTGGTCAAAACCCTAGGTTCTGATCACCTCCCAGTCATCATCACTACCAAAACCAGAATCATCCCAGCTGGCCACAAACACACATACACTAATTATAAGACAGCCAACTGGGAGGCCTTTGTAACTGAAACAGAACAACATTTTGAAACACTAAACAGTACACCCATCACAAACATCAACACCGCTGTGCACACTTTCAATACAATTATACAAAATGCAGACAAAAGACACATCCCTAGAGGCAACTGAAAGAGACACAGCCCCAACTTCACACCAGAAATTCAAGGCCTCATCAGACAACGAGACACACTGTGACACTCCCCAACACCCCATACACAAGACACCGTACAACAAATACAAGAACTCAACACTCAAATAAACAATAAACTATCAGAACTGCAAACACTAAACGGAAAAAATTACCTCCAAACACTTGACCACAAAACAAACATCAGCAAACGCTACAAAACACTAAACAGCATCACACTTTCCAACAGCAACACCACACAATCACATGCTGCCATCATAACGCCATACCCTCAAACAAACAAAAAGCAAACACTCACATCAATCACTTTTCACAAGTCAGCCATCTAAACCCCCATCCCGAAGACAGACGTATTCTGTGTTACTTTGAATTCACCCGGGCTTTCAAGTGGTGGCTTGTATCATCTATCAGTACTGCCAATGTCCAACACTAGTCAGCACTCCTAATCTCATCTGTACTCCCATCCATTGTTGACAATTTAGCCATTTCTCCCTGTTCTTGACTCCCCTCCCTACCTCCCCTCCATTACCCTCTCTTCTCACCTGCCCGGCCGCGCTGCACTAAGTAAATCTTCCCCAGAATTTTCCACTGATTTCATCCATTGAAATAAGCCCTATGCCCTATTCTTATACAAAATAATATATACAAAAAAGAAAAAAGGTAAGTGATAGTGCCATTCACCTGGAATTGGCTAATTATCACCTGACAACACCTCACGTGCACTCGTTCGCTAATTTTCCCTGTTGATTTCCCCTTGAAATATGCCGTATAATCTATTCTCGTAATAAAAATATATAAGAAAGGAAGGGAGAAGCCTAGGTGATATTTACATTCACCTGGAACTACCTAATTTATTATGTATTGTCTAGATTTCCTGCCAATCATTTCATAGTGTATATATTAGCAGCTGTCACCACGCTGACACTGGCAGCCTTTCACTGCCCCTTGGCCACCACAGCATTCAGTTTACTGTTGTCTTTCAAGGTGAAACCATGTTGGATTCGTTCCTGTCAAATTCCGCTGCTTTTTAGCCCCGTGCAAAGGGCCCTGTGACCTCTACCCCTACTAAACCTCGTGTGGAAAGGGGTAAAGGGCTAAGTGACTGCTGTGGAATGTGAACTGGCTAATTTATCAATGAAAATGATGGACAGTGACTACGATCTTTCTGGTGACTAAAACAGTGCAAGTGGAAATGTAAATAATGTGTAAACAGCAGGTGAAAGCAATGAATGTAAATATAAGTGAACAGTGGAAAATAGTTTTATAAGTTACTGCATGTGACAGTGCATAACACAGTGTAAATAAAATAGAAATGTAAATAATGTAAATAAAATAGAGAATGTAAATAGAAATGTAAACGAGTAGTAATATAAGAATACGAGTATATATACTAGGAGTAATGAAAGTGAAAGTTACACTCTAGCATATATGAATACTATGAGTTATGCAAGTGAAAGTTAAAGTGACAGATTCGCTCTCAATGCTAGTATACAGGACGAGAAAGTGAATGCTATGTATTTTACTGACAGAGAAATTGACTGCCTACAGTGACAATAAACTACTATTACTGAAGGAAATTAATGGATAAAGACTGCAGATATATATGTGTTATATGGTAATAGAAATATAAAGTGTGAGTGTTTTTATGAATAATAAATGACAGAATACCTGCGGCGAATGAGCGCAAGTGGGAAGCTGGTATGCGCTCATAATTTTCATTGCTTTCACAGTGTTTTTTTTTGGAGTATGGATTCCAAACTATTTGAAAATCATAGAATAGTATTTCTAGTGATAATATCAGGCTGTGGTAATCATATTACGGGGTGTCGGGAAGTGTAAAGTGAAGACTTCGTTACCCAACTTCAGAAGTCTCCACAAGTCCTACGGTACTCGATGAAGGCTCAACAAACATTCCAGGAGAAAGCTAAAGGTATGTGCCATATGCACATGTAATTATAATATTCTAGGACTAATAACTGATTTTTGGCAAATATTTTTACAAAGTCTGTCGGAGTGCGAATATTCCCACGGGACACACAAGGAGCACCAAAACAACCCCTTGGTTTAGGGGTTAAACACCTCGGACCACAAGGCATACAAGCACTCACCAACATATCAAACTACAGCTACTCACACAACATAATACCCAACATCTGGAAGCACGGCATTATCATCACTATCCCTAAACCCAACAAAGACCCCACATTACCATCTTCACACCGCCCCATCACACTCCCCTGCACCCCCTTGAATGTCACTGAACGACTGGTTCTACAACTAGTCACACCTCACATTCCCCTAGTCCAGTCACACCATGGCTTCAGGCCACTACACTCCACAAACACCTATCTTACAGACCTTACACAGAGAGTTTTTGATGGCATGAATTCAGCTAGGCCACCACACAGAACACTCCTAATCACACTAGACATCAGCAAAGCTTTTGATGCCATCCCCCGCCAAAACCTCAAAAACAAAATACACAACACAAACATGCACAATACACAAAAAGATGGCTGGCAAACTACTTTGCAGGCAGGTTGTGAACACGTAACATTTGCCGGTCAGTCTTCTAACATCAGAAACTTCACAAATGGCATCCCCCAAGGATCTGTTTTGTCCCCTACACTCTTTAACGTATTCATGGACAATATACCCACACCCCACATACCACAGATACACACAGCTTCCTATGTAGATGATATAACACTTACAAGTATGCACCAAAATGCAAACACAGCTGCACACATCATCCAACCTTACCTCAACACACTACATGAATGGTTCACCACAAACGCTCAAAATAGCCCCAGCTAAATCTACAGTGACCCTTCTCACAAACTGGACAGCAGACCATAGTCACATTCCACACCTCACCAACAACACTCCCCTACCACACACACCCAAAAGCCTTGGTTTAACATACAATACATCAATGTCATTTAAACAACACACCACAAACATTAAAAATAAAATAACACCAAGACTCAATGCCTTGAGGTCACTTCCCCATACAACATTCAGACACAACAAAGAAACCACCACCACAGTATACAAACAATACATATGTTCAGTGATGAATTATGCAAGCCCTGCCTGGGTTCCTAACCTCATCAAAACACACTATAACACTCTACAGACCATACAGTACAAGGTCCTAAAAAAAATCACAGGCTGCACAGCTACTACACCCATAGACCACCTACATCAAGAAACCAAAGTCCTCAAAGTCAAGGATCACCTAGATATGAGAGGCACCCAGTTTCTTGCTGCAGTCTCCACAAACCCACAACATCCACTATATTACATGGCACCACATCCACCCAAACCAAGGAACATCAAAACAACACCCAGCACGCGACACCATACACAAATACTGTCATCTCTCCCCCCTCGCCCACCTTAGACCAGCTTCCAGAAACATATCCACACTCAGATCACTCGCCACTCCATTCAGTTACTTAAAGACAACATACAGCTGCATGCACGGCCTCCTGACATCCACCCTTCTGAATCCTATCTCCCTCGTGAGGACAGGGTCCACCTGGCCAGGCTGAGATGTGGGCACCATCCAGCCCTCTTAAGCTACCAGAAGAGGCTGGATGACTCTGTCGCTGATGCCTGTCCAGGATGCAACACAGCACCCCATACTATTAAGCACATTATGGAAGACTGCATTGCACACAATCACCTACGCCAACAACACAACATACACTCTTTGAGAGCTCTGTGGGAAAGCCCAGTCTCAGCCATGACCTTCCTAAGGGACTCGGGGCTGTTCGGCCAGACTGTCTAAGGAACAGCTACTACTACTACTACTACACAAAAAGATAGCTGGCAAACTACTTAGCAGGCAGATGTGCACACGTAACATTTGTCAGTCAGTCTTCTAACATCAGAAACTTCACAAAAAGCGTCCCCCAAGGATCTGTTTTGTCCCCTACACTCTTTAACCTATAAGAGTACCTTTTCATTATATGGATGGAGATGATGAAAAAATTGATAGTGGCCATGATTCACCTTAGGTTAGAATATGCAGCAGTAGTGTGGTCCCCACACTAAAAGAAAGATATAAATAAGATTGAGAGAATACAAAGAACGGCAACCAAGATGGTCCCCAGTCTGGCAGATCTGTCATATAGAGAGAGGTTGGAAAAGCTGGATTTGCCTTCCCCAGAAGAAAGAAGAAAGAGAGGAGACATGATTGCAGTGTTCAGGACCATGGTGGGAGAAGATAAAATTGACAAAGAAGATATGTTTTTATGGGATAAGAGAGTAACAAGAGGACACAGAATGAAACTGAAGAAACCAAGCTGCTTGAAGGATATCAAGAAATATAGTTTTCCTTATAGATGTATAGACCTGAGGAATAGCCTGGACAAAGAGATCGTCCAGTCTAAAAACTTAAACAAGTTTAAAGCTAAATTTGACTTACTGAGAAACAGAGACGGGACCCTACGAGCGTAGCTCATTTCCTGTATATCACAATTAGGTAAATACATGCACGACATACCCACACCCCACATACCACAGATACACATAGCTTCCTATGTAGATGATATAACACTTACATGTACACACCAAAATGCAAACACAGCTGCACACATCATCCAACCTTACCTCAACACACTACAAGAATAGTTCACCACAAACAAGCTCAAAATAGCCGCAGCCAAATCTACAGTGACCCTTCTCGCAAACTGGACAGCAAAACACAGTCACATCCCACACTTCACCATAAACAACACTCCCCTACCACACACACACACACACCCAAAAGCCTTGGTGTAAAATACAATACATCAATGTCATTTAAACAACACATCACAAAGATTAAAAATAAAATAACACCATGACTCAATGCCTTGAAGTCACTTCCCCATACAACATTCAGACACAACAAAGAAACCACCACCACAGTATACAAACAATACATGTGTTCAGTAATGAATTATGCAAGCCCTGCCTGGGTTCCTAACCTCATCAAAACACACTACAACACTCTACAGACCATACAGAACAAGGCCCTAAAAATAATCACAGGCTGCACAGTTACTACACCCACAGACCATCTACATCAAGAAACCAAAGTCCTCAAAGTCAAGGATCACCTAGACATGAGAGGCACCCAGTTTCTTGCTGCAGCCTCCACAAACCCTCAACATCCACTATATTACATAGAAGCACATCAACCTACACCAAGGAACATCAAAACAACACCCAGCACATGATACCATACACAAATACTGTCATCTCTCCCCCACGCCCACCTCAGACCAGCTGCCAGAAGCATATCCACACTCGGATCAATCGCCGCTCCATTCAGTCACTTAAAGACAACACACAGCTGCATGCACGGCCTCCTGACATCCACCCTTCGGAATCCTGTCTCCCTCGTGAGGATACGGTCCACCTGGCCAGGCTGAGATGTGGACACCATCCAGCCCTCTTAAGCTACCAGAAGAGGCTGGATGACTCTGTCACTGATGCCTGTCTGGGATGCAACACAGTATCCCATACTATTAAGCACATTATGGAAGACTGCATCGCACACAATCACCTATGCCAACAACGCAACATACACTCTTTGAGAGCTCTGTGAGAAAGGCCGGTCTCGACTATGGCCTTCCTAAGGGACTCGGGGCTGTTCGGCCAGACTGCCTAGGGAACAACTACTACTACTACTACTACAAGGCATTTGTCCAAACTGAATTCCATTTGCCATTTGCTGCTCCATTCATGAAACTTATTTAATTCTTCCAGCTCTCTGGAAGACTCCGTGTTTGTAATTCTCCTCTGTATTTTTGAATCATCAGCAAACATATTTAGACAGCTTCCACTTCCAATGTTCCTGTCTATATCATTTATATATAATAAAAACATAATTGATGCCAGCACTGAGCCCTGTGGAACTCTGCTAGTCACTTCCCTCCATGGTGAGTAATTACCCCTTAGTACTGTTCTCAATTCTTTTTTTCTGAGAAAACCTTCCATCCAACAGAACAGACTTCCTTGGACTCCTCCTTGATGGTACAGTTTTCATAAGAATTTTTGGTGCAGTACTCTGTCAAGTGCTTTCTTGAAATCTAAATAGATACTGTTCACCCATCCCTCTCTTTTCTGTAGTGTTTCTGCAACTCTATCATAACAGCTTAATATGTTTGCAACATGATTTTCCTTTTCTAAAACCGAACTTTATGTTATCATATTGTATTTTTCCAGATGGTTTACTCAAATTTTTCTTATTAACTTTTCTAGTAAATTGCTTACAACACTGGTTGGGGATACTAGCCTATAGTTTAATGGATTATGTATATTTCATTTCTTGAACAGGGGAACAATGCCTGCTTTCTTCCAAATATCTAGTAGTCTACCTTGACATAAGGATTCAATGAATAATAAATATACTGGTCGGTTTAACTCCTCTGCACATTCATGTAGCACCAAACCTGAAATTTCATCAGGACCATTTGCTTTTCCTTTGTCTAATTTACTTAACTCTTCTTGTACCTCTTGTTCTGATAATAGTATATCTGGAAATATGCATGGGCATGAATTTTCCTCATCATCTCTCTCAAAATTACTTTCTTCTGTAAAAACTGATATTTTTGTTATGGACTTCACAAATATCTTTTTCTTAGATATAGGTTATCCACTCATCCATAATAGACTATATTTTACCTTTAACTTTGGTTCTGCTTTGGATGTCGCTGTAAAAACAACTTTTGTTGTTCACTACTTTTATATATAATATCTTCCTCAAATTGCCTTTGAGTTTCTCTCCTTATCCTTGTATAATCATGTTTTGCCTGTTTTTAGTTGTTGTATGCCCTCTCACTACTGTGTCTTCTAAAATACTATAGCACAAGCCGTGTGTGTGTGTGTGTGTGTGTGTGTGTGTGTGTGTGTGTGTGTGTGTGTGTGTGAGTGTGTGTGCGTGTGTGTGTGTGTGTGTGTGTGTGTGTGTGTGTGTGTGTGTATTTACCTATTTGTAGTATACAGGAATTGAGCAATGCTCGTGTTGTCCTGTCTCCATATCCACATTTATCAAGTCTACCTTTACACACATGAATGTTTTTCTCATGCACCACCTCTTTGTCTAAGTCGTTCCAAATATTTATGTATTTACCTAATATACCTAATTGTGATATACACAGAATGTACTATGCTCGTGGGTTTCCGTCGCTGTTTCTCAATAAGTCAAATTTAACTTTAAACTCGTTTAAGTTTTTTGACTGGACGATCTCTTTGTCCAGGCTATTCCATAAGTCTATACTTCTGTAAGGAAAGCTATATTTCTTGATATCCTTCAAGCAGCTTGACTTTTTCAATTTCATTCCATGTCCTCTTGTTGCTCTCTTATCCCATACAAACAGATCTTCTTTGTCAATTTTATCTATTCCCACCATGGTCCTGAACACCGCAATCATGTCTCCCCTCTTTCTCCTTTCCTCTAACGAAGGCAAATCCAGTTTTTCCAGCCTCTCTCTGTATGACAGGTCTGTCAGACTGGGGACCATCTTGGTTGCTGTTCTTTGTATTCTCTCAATCTTGTTTATATCTTTCTTTTTGTGTGGGCACCACACTACCACTGCATATTCTAACCTGGGGCGGATCATGGCCACTATCAATTTTTTCATCATTTCCTCATCCACATAATGAAATGCTAATCATATGTTAGTCAAGAGCTTATAAGTCTCTCCAACTATCTTGTTAATGTGCTTTTCTGGTGACAAACTATCTTGGACCAGCACTCCCAAATCTTTCTCTTCTCTCCTTTTTGTGATTAATTCATTACCCAAAAAATAATTCAGTGATGGTCTCCTGGTACTTTTACCCATTTCCAATATTTTACATTTCTTTACATTAAATTTCATTTCCCACGTCCGGCTCCAATTGTGTATCCTATCCAAATCCTCCTGCAGTATTTTACAATCCTCCTCAACCTCTATCTTCCTCAAGATCTTTATATCATCAGCAAACAGACTCGCATAACTGTTCACTCCATCTACCATATCATTTACGTAAATCAGGAACATTACTGGCGCCAACACTGAGCCTTGAGGGACTCCACTTGTTACTTCCCTCCATCCAGACATCTTTTCCTTTATTACTGTCCTCATTTGTCTGTCTCTCAAAAAGTCTCTCATCCATTCCAGAAGTTTCCCCTTTAGCCCTCCTATATATTCTAGTTTCCACATTAGTGAAAAAGGCCTTCTCTAAGTCTAAGTACACACAATCCACCCAACCATCTCTCTCCTGTACCACATCAATCGCTCTTGAGTAAAAGCTCAACAAGTTAGAAACACATGACCTTCCACTTCTGAATCCAAACTGACATTCAGCCAAAATATTCATCTCTTCCAGATATTTTATCCATCTGTCTTTCAGGATTCTCTCACACAATTTTGCGACCATGCTGGTTAGAGACACTGGTCTATAATTCAGGGGTTCTTCCCTGTTTCCTCCCTTGTAAATTGGTACTACATTTGCCCTCTTCCATTCTTGTGGCACTTTCCCCTCTTTCAGGGAGCATACGATTAAGCTGTGAATTTTATCCGCCAGTTGTTCTCTGCATTCCTTCAGTACCCAATTAGAAATTCCATCAGGTCCTGGGGCTTTCCTTACATCTTGAGTTTCCAGTAATTTATACACTTCCTGTACCTCCACTTTTATATCTTTCATCACCGGAACATTTCCAATGACTCCCTCCCCTTCCACAAGCTCCTTTTCTTTAGTGAAAACTGACTGGAAACGTTTGTTCATTATTTCTGCTTGCATTGCCGCATCCTTAAAGACCTCTCCTTCTACTTTCAGTTTGGTGATTCCTTCTTTTTGTTTCAGTTTGCCATTAACAAATCTATAAAACAGTTTGGGTTCATTCTTGCATTTGTCAATTATACCTTTTTCAAAATTCCTTTCTTCTTCTCTACGTATTCTTGTGTATTCATTTCTTGTTCTTTTATATTCTTCCTTTGTTCTGTCGTTACCTCTCTTTCTCCAATTGTTCCACGCCTTATCTCTCTCTCTTTTTGCTATCATACACCTTCTATTAAACCACTCCTTTTTCCTGTTTTCTTTCCCTCTTACTCTTGGTACAAATTTTTCCACTCCCAAATTATAGAGGTCTAGAAAGATATCCCACTTCCTCTGTATCTCTCTTGTTTCTCTGAATTTACTCCAATCCGCATTTTCAAAAAAGTTTCTCAATCCTGTAAAATTTGCTTTCCCAAAGTTGTATCTTCCCTGTCTATGAAGCTCGTCTCTTGGCTCGACGTTTCCTATTAACATCTGGAACTCAATGACCACGTGATCACTTTTTCCCAAAGGACAGTGATATTCCAATGATTCTATTACATCGGGTTCTTTGGTGAACAGTAAATCTAACCTTGCTGGTGTGTCCTCACCTCGAAACCGTGTCTCTTCTTTAACCCATTGTGTCATCACATTATTCATTATTATATTTAATAACATAGTGCCCCACGAATCCTCGCCGCCTCCCGAGTACCATTCCTCCCAGTTCACCTCTTTACAATTAAAGTCACCCACCAAAATTATATTTTTACTTTTCTCAATTATTTTTTGCAAGTAGCTAGCCATATCTGACAACATCTCATGGTATTCGTCATCCTTCCATGCTCTCATCTTTGGGGGAACATACACTACCGCCATATCTCTCTTAACATTCTCTCCAGTTTCTAATTTCATATATATCACTTCAGCCCTGCCTTCTCCCATTTCCACAGTATCTACATTTATGTTGTTCTTCACTGCTATCATCACTCCTCCTCCCTTTTGTTCTTTTCTATCTTTTCTCCACAGTTTGTATTTACCATCTCCCAAATGAACATCAATATCTTCTCTTAATTTGGTCTCTACAAAGTATATGACATCAGGTTCATGTTCTCTCAAGAAATCATTAATTTCGATCCTTGTCGATATGAAACCATCAACATTAGTATATATCACCTTCAAATTATTTTTGACATTTTTAATACCCTCTTCTCTCCTACTCTCTGTCCATACCACTTCCTCAACTTCTGATCTTTCACAACCATCCCCCTTAGTTTCCTTCACTTCTATTTCCTTAAATACCATTTCCTTATTTTCATATCCAATACTCTCCAAAAAAAAGTATTACATTCTTCCACCGTCCTCTTATCCTTTTTTTCCTTTACTTCTTCCTTTAATGATTTTAAAACTTCTCTTTCTTCTTCATTCAAATCTTTTCTTATTACAATACTTTCCATCCCCGCCTCTTTGCTTAATTTCCAGGTCACTTTAAGTGTCTCATTTATTACGCTTTCTGATGTAAACTTGACTCTCATTGGTCTTGTTTCCCCTTTCTTGTAAGGCCCTATCCTCCTTACTTCCTCAATTTCTTTTACCCACCTGTCTCCTTCGGGGTCAATCTTGCCTAATATTCCTCTCACCAGGTTCGTGTCTCTCTCGAGTCTCACGAACCTAACCTTTTCTTCCTCTTCCCTGTTTCCAAATACTACCACACATCTGCTCCTTTCTACAGTTTCTCTCACTATTTTCTCTTTTTTCTTCAGTATTTTCACTACATTTTCTTACATTCTTTTTCTTGTTCATTTCCCTTTCTTCCTGGATGATCTATCTTAAGCTGACCACTTCTTTCTGTTCTTCTTCTACGTGTGCCCACTTTGCCTTATGTTCTAATACATTACTCACCTTCTCTGTTTTATTAGTACTCTCTTCTAGTTTCTTCCTCAGTTCAACATTTTCCTGCTTCAAATTCCTAATCTCTTCATTGGCTGTTTCATTGGACTGGATCAGACTCTGTATGGTAGTTTCCGTATTTAATGACACATCCTTAATCACTAGATTCTCTACTTTCTTTTCAAGTTCACTAATCCCCATAATTAATGTTTTAACCAGGTCCATGACATTGGTATTAATTTCAAATCCTTGAAATTCTAGTTCCTCATTGTTTATATTTTCGGCCATGTTTGATGTTGGTTAAATACCAAAACAGCTGTTACCGAAAAAAACTACAAACATTCATGTACAATCTAGCCAATGAATCTTTACATTTTTGGTAGTCTATTAACTTTCATTATTTTGAATTTAAAACAAGACCTTAGGAGACAGGACAGACAAAATTCCTGAAACTACTTAAGGTTAGCAGCGATGGCTGGGACGTCTGCTCTCTCCGGCTGTGTGTGTGTGTGTGTGTGTGTGTGTTTTGGGCAGCCAAAACGACACATTCAAATTGCACCAAAATTGGCACAAAAATAGCAAAAAATTCGCTGATGTGAAAAAACTTGGTCCCATCACGATTGAAAAACTTTTACTATATTTAATGAGCAATCACATTTTGACCAAAAAATGCCGCTCCCGGCACCCGGCATAGGATCTCCGTAGAATTTTTTGCCCATACCTACAACTAAAATATACTATAGCAGTAGCTATGTGTGTGTGTGTGTGTGTGTGTGTGTGTGTGTGTGTGTGTGTGTGTGTGTGTGTGTGTGTGTGTGTCTGTGTGTGTGTGTGTTCTTACCTAATTGTATCTTTAAAGGAATGAGTCAAGCTCGTACTGTCCCGTGTCTTAAATCATATTTATCGTACATATCCTTAAATTTGTGAATTGTTTTGGCACACACTATTTCATTCGGTAGTGCATTCCATTGATCAATTCCTCTGTTTGGGAAACTGAATTTCCTTACGTCTTTATCACCTCTCTTCTTATGCAGTTTTTTGCAGTGTCCTCTTGCTGATGCTTCTCCACATGTTAAGTAATCATTTATGTCTATTTTCTCCTTCCCTGATGTGCACTTATATAGCATTATCATGTCACCTCTTTTCCTTCTCTCCTGTAGTGTTGGTAGATTCAGTTTATTTAGTCTTTCTTCGTAGCTTAGGTCCCTTAAGCTTGGTATCCATCTTTGAACTTTTTCAATCTTGTCTATGTGCTTTTTGAGATGAGGACTCCAGACTACTGATGCATATTCCAGGGTTGGTCTAATGAATGATGTTATTATCCTTCTTAGCATGTCTTCATTTATGTATGTGAATGCTGTTCTCATATTTGCAAGCAGTGTATACATGTTCCGTACCTTCTCGCTGATGTGGTCAGCCGGAGATAGTCTGTTATTGATAATCACACCTAGGTCTTTCTCTCTTACTGATGTGTATAGGGTTTTATTTCCTAACTTATAATCCCAATCAGGTCTTTTTCCACTTTTACCAAAATTGATTACATGACACTTGTCCACACTGAATTCCATTTGCCATGTACTACTCCATTCATGAAGTTTATTTAATTCTTCTTGTAGCTCTTTACAAGAGTCTGTGTTAGTAATTCTCCTTTGTATTTTTGCATCATCTGCAAACATATTCAGATAGCTCTCATTTCCAGTGTTACTGTTTACATCATTTATATACACTAAAAACATGATTGATGCCAGCACTGAACCCTGTGGTACTCCACTAGTCACTTCTTTCCATGATGAGTAGTTTCCTCTTAGTACTGTTCTCATTTCTCTTTTTATGAGAAAATCTTGCATCCAACAAAACAGTTTGCCTCGAATTCTTCCTTGATGGTACAGTTTCCATAAAAGTCTTTGGTGTGGTACTGTGTCAAAAGCTTTCTTGAAATCTAAATAGATACTGTCCACCCATCCTTCTCTTTCCTGTATTGTGTTTGTTACTCTGTCATAGTAGCTCAACAGATTAGTAACACATGATTTTCCTTTTCTGTAACCAAACTGTCTTTCTGTTATCATACTGTGTTCTTCTAGATGATTTACCCAAGCTTTTCTTATAAGCTTTTCGAATACCTTGCTTACAACACTGGTCAGTGATACTGGTCGGTAGTTGAGTGGATTTTGTCTATTTTTCATTCTAGAATAAGGGGACAATATTTGCTTTTCTCCAAATATCAGGTAGTTTACCTTGACGCAAGGATTTCTTGAAAATGAAAAATAATGGTTTACTTAACTCCTTTGCACATTCTCGTAGTACCCAACATGAAATTTCATCAGGACCACTTGCTTTTCCTCTGTCTAATCTACTTAGCTCCTCCTGTATTACTTTTTCTGCTATTTGTATATCTGGTAGTATGTGTGGACATGCATGTTCCACATAGTCCCTCTCAAAATTTTTTTCTTCTGTAAAAACTAATTGGAAATTCTTATTTTGTGCTTCACAAATATCTTTCTCTTGTGTATAAGTGATTCCCTCATACGTAATAGATTGTATTATATCTTTTACTTTGGTTTTGCTTCTGATGTAGCTGTAAAACAGCTTTGGTTGATCACTACTTTTATTTATAATATCCTCCTCAAACTGTTTTTGGGCCTCCCTCCTTATTCTTGTATAATCGTTTCTTGCCTGTTTGTAATTATTATACGCCCTTTCACTATTGTGTCTTCTGTATCTATTCCACAACAAATCTCTTCTTTCTTTTGATTTTTTACATTCTGTATTGAACCATTTCTGTATTTTCTTATCTGCTTCTTTGTGCTGTGGGATGTACTTCTGGACTCCTATTTCATAAAATTCACAAATTTTTTATATACAGCATTTAAATCTTGACCTCTAAGCTCATTTTCCCAATCAACTTCTAAGAAAAACTTCTTTAGGTCTTGATAATTTCCCTTTTTATAGTGTAGGCTCTTTTTGTAACTGTCATTGCTGTTTACTATATCATATGCTATCCTGAAGTTATAATTTAGTACTGCATGATCGCTTTTGCCGAGTGGAGGGTGATAGATTAAACTGTCAATATCATTTTCTTGCCTAGTAAATATTAGATCTAGCTCTGAAGGTACATCAAGTCCTCTTTTTCTGGTGGTTTCCCTCACATGTTGCGTTAGGAGAAACTCTTGTATGAGATCCAGGAGCTTTTGGTCCTAACAGCTTTCTTGGCTAATTATATCTAGAGTATTCCAATTTATATTTGTATTAAAATCCCCAGTCAGTATAATTCTTTCCAATTTTTCTTCCATTTTATGTAGTAATGATCTTAAACTCTGAATTGTACTCTCTGCCAGGTCCTCATATTCATCTCTTTCCCATGTGTTTGATCTGGGTGGCATGTACAAATTGGCTACAATTACTTTCCCTTCAGATGTGTTGATCTCTACTGCAATCAGTTCTACTTGTGATGGTATATCTAGTTTTATTTCATTGACTTTTAGATTTTTCTTAGTTAATATTATAATTCCTCCTCCTTTTTTTTAAATTTCTGTCTCTTCTCCATATATTGTATTCCTCTAAGTTTAGTATGTCATTGGATATCCTTGGTGTTAATTTTGTTTCAGTTAGGCATATTATTTGTGATTCATTTTCTCTGACATAATCATTCATTTCTAGTAATTTAGATACCATTCCATCCACATTTGAGTACATCAACTTTATCATCTTGTTTATATACTTGTCATGACATGGTTCTACTACCTTCCTCCTTTTTATTCCATCCTGTTTGTGTACCACTTTTGTACCTGCAATCCTATTACTTTGTAAAAAAATTTCTTCTTCTCCTCTTCTGATCTTCCCTCATTTTTTGTTTTTGCTTCCTCCCTTTTCTCTTTCAGTAATTTCAGTTCCTCTTGTGTTAGGTATCTTTTTATCCATACATTTTTGAACTCCTCTTTTTCCCCAAGATTCTTTGCATTTTTTAGTATATCTTCCACAGTGTTTACACTCTGGAAATTCACCTTTAGAGGTCTTGTCCTGCTTTTCTCATATTTCCCTAACCTTTTGTGTTCCTCTATGTCTTTACTACAGATTTCCTCTGATACTTCTTTCAGTAAGCTCATTACATTTGCCATCTCCTTTTTGTCTCTTGTGATCTTGTTTTTTACTTTTTCCTCTTCTATACCAGTGATTACAATAATTTTGTTTATATCTACTGAATCTCTGACTAACTTTGGATTGTTTTGGATTATTCTTTTCACTTCCTTTTTAATACTTTTTTCCCCCACCCTTGTTTCTAAGTTTTTCTTTACTTTCACTATTTCAGCATACGTGGTTTCCACATCATTTTTGTAGCTATGCACAGCTTCATTCACCTGTGTTATCTTCTCCTCAATATCACTGCTCTGGTCTATAAGACTGCTTACTTGCCTAATTGTCTCTGTCATTTTTGAACTCTTCCATAACACTCTCGTGATTGACTACTGTACTTGCCATTTCACTGATTTTCTTCCTAAGTGTACTCAATTCCACTGTTAGTTCACTGATGGTTGTGTCTTTCTTGTTGGCCTCCCTTCCTAGTTTTTCTGTTTCTTCCTTTTGCAAGTGCATCTGCTTCTTTATTTCATCAATTTCATTTTTGAAAGCCATTTCTAGTTTGTGTACACGTTCAACCAGTCTATTGTGAGTCTCCACTTCAACCAGTTCTTGGTAGAAATCATCATTTTGCTTTTTACCTTTATCCCGTTTCTTTTCCAAATTTGCTTTACTAAAGTATGTATCCATTTTGCAATACTAAAAGTACAGAGTATGTACTTACAATCCCCGTGTTGCTGTAGTCTAAACAAACCTCAGCTGACTCAACGCATTCTTTCGTCTTGGTTCTCTTTCCTGTTTGAACAAGTCTTGTTTAATCTTATTATTTTTTTCCTTTTAATAATGAAAAATCATTTAGTCTAACCTGGTACAGAGCTTGACTCATACAAAGATACTAATTTAGGTAATGCCACTGGCCGTGTTGGTTCGGTACGGAGCGCCGATGTCGCACGTCTGCCTCGAATGACTGTGTGTGTGTGTGTGTGTGTGTGTGTGTATTTACCTATTTGTATTTACCTATTTGTAGTACAGTATACAGGAATTGAGCAATGCTCGTGTTGTCCTGTCTCCATATCCACATTTATCAAGTCTACCTTTACACACATGAATTATTTTCTCATGCACCATTTCTTTGTCTAAGTCATTCCAAATATTTATGTATTTACCTAATATACCTAATTGTGATATACACGGAATGTACTATGCTCGTGGGTTTCCGTCGCTGTTTCTCAATAAGTCAAATTTAGCTTTAAACTCGTTGAAGTTTTTAGACTGGACGATCTCTTTGTCCAGGTTATTCCATAAGTCTATACTTCTGTAAGGAAAGCTATATTTCTTGATATCCTTCAAGCAGCTTGACTTTTTCAATTTCATTCCGTGTCCTCTTGTTGCTCTCTTATCCCATAAAAACAGATCTTTGTCAATTTTATCTACTCCCACCATGGTCCTGAACACTGCAATCATGTCTCCCCTTTTTCTCTTTTCCTCTAAGGAAGGCAAAACCAGCTTTTCCAACCTCTCTCTGTATGACAGGTCTGTCAGACTGGGGACCATCTTGGTTCCTGTTCTTTGTATTCTCTCAATCTTGTTTATATCTTTCTTTTTGTGTGGGGACCACACTACCGCTGCATATTCTAACCTGGGGCAGATCATGGCCACTATCAATTTTTTCATCATCTCCTCATCCTAATAATGAAATGCTACTTTCATGTTAGTCAAGAGTTTGTAAGTCTCTCCAACTATCTTGTTAATGTGCTTTTCTGGTGAAAAACTATCTTGGACCAACACTCCCAAATCTTTCTCTTCTCTCCTTTTTGTGATTAATTCATTACCCAACAAATAATTCAGTGATGGCCTCCTGGTACTTTTACCCATTTCCAATATTTTACATTTCTTTACATTAAATTTCATTTCCCACGTCCGGCTCCAATCGTGTATCCTATCCAAATCCTCCTGCAGCATTTTACAATCCTCCTCAACCTCTACCTTCCTCAAGATCTTTACATCATCAGCAAACAGACTTGCATAACTGTTCACTCCATCTACCATATCATTTACATAAATCAGGAACATTACTGGCGGCAACACCAAGCCTTGAGGGGCTCCACTTGTTACTTCCCTCCACCCAGACATCCTATCCTTTATTACTGTCCTCATTTGTCTGTCTCTCAAAAAGTCTCTCATCCATTCCAGAAGTTTCCCCTTTAGTCCTCCTATATATTCTAGTTTCCACATTAGTCTCTTATGAAGTACCTTATCAAAGGCCTTCTCTAAGTCTAAGTACACACAATCCACCCAACCATCTCTCTCCTGTACCACATCAATCGCTCTTGAGTAAAAGCTCAACATGTTAGAAACACATGACTTTCCACTTCTGAATCCAAACTGATATTCAGCCAAATTATTCATCTCTTGCAGATATTTTGTCCATCTGTCTTTCAGGATTCTCTCGCACAATTTTGCGACCATGCTGGTTAGAGACACTGGTCTATAATTCAGGGGTTCTTCCCTGTTTCCTCCCTTATAAATTGGTACTACATTTGCCCTCTTCCATTCTTGTGGCACTTTCCCCTCTTCCAGAGAACACACAATTAACCTGAATTTTATGTGCCAGTTGTTCTCTGCATTCCTTCAGTACCCAATTAGAAGTTCCATCAGGTCCTGGGGCTTTCCTTATATCCTGAGTTTCCAGTAATTTATACACTTCCTGTACCTCCACTTTTATATCTTCTATCACTGGTACATTTCTAATCACTTCCTCCCCTTCCACAAGCTCCTTTTCATTAGTGAAAACTGACTGGAAACGTTTGTTCATTATTTCTGCTTGCATTGCCGCATCCTTATAGACCTCTCCTACTTTCAATTTGGTGATTCCTTCCTTTTGTTTCAGTTTGCCATTAACCCCTAATACGCGGGCAATGGACAGCCGACCCCCCCCCGGGTGGTGGCGTTGTATCGCGGTCTGAGTACCTGTAGGAAAATATTAGCCAAAAATCAGAGATTAACCCTAGAACATTATACTTGGTATGGCAGATAGTACTTACATTCAGCTTTCTCCAGAGACAGGTGTTGAGCCTTTGTGGACTACCCAAGGACTTGTGGAGACTTGCAAAGTTGGGTAACAAAATCTTCACTTTCACACCTCCAGCAACCCGGTTTCCCCTCTACCACAGCCTCATTCTGTCACAGTAAACTTTATACTACAACGTACAGATAGTTAGGAATCCGTATTTGTACAATAAGCACTGAAAATAAGGCTAAAATCAACGAAGCATACGGCCGACATGCAGCGCGGCGGCGGTCTTCCCGTCACTCAACAAACATTTCCATTTTCACAGCTAAAAACACGTATACTACATTATTTTCAATCATATTACTTCTCAAAAGATCACTGCGGCGCGCTTTTTATTCTGCCTTACGCCCGTCACTTTATTCTCGTTCCTGTCGGCCGCTCACACTGACTCGGAAGACCTAGAACTCGCCATAATGTCACTTTGAAAGCCTGCGGTAAACTGACGCTAAACAGGGGCAAACCGTGCGAAAAAAAGCTAGTGTGACAACTGGGGAAACAAGCGTTTCCTAGTAGCATAAACTGTTTGTGAGAGGAGAGTGCAGATTTACAGTTCTGAGCAGTCAGAGCGCTGCCATGTATCACAGCCAGGTAGCCGGGCCGTGGTGGGGGGGGGAGGGGGGAAAAACGCGATACTTGGCAACAACGGAGGTCAGTAGTACAAAGGTAAAGTATGCTAATTGTAGCTAAAGGGTGGTGGTACTGATAGACAATACCAGCTGGAACATCCTTGCTCACGTTTATTCAAAATTAACTCGAATCGCAAAAGCGATGCTCCGCCGTTATGTCCCTTTTCGGAGAGCGCCGCAAATGCGACGCCCCGCGTTTTAGGGGTTGACAAATCTATAAAACAGTTTGGGTTCATCCTTGCTTTTGTCTATTATACCTTTTTCAAAATTTCTTTCTTCTTCTCTACGTATTCTTGTGTATTCATTTCTTGTTCTTTTATATTCTTCCTTTGTTCTGTTGTTACCACTCTTTCTCCAATTGTTCCACGCCTTATCTCTCTCTTTTTTTGCTATCATACACCTTCTATTAAACCACTCCTTTTTCTTGTTTTCTTTCCCTCTTACTCTTGTTACAAATTTTTCCACTCCCAAATTATACAGGTCTAGAAAGATATCCCACTTCCTCCGTATCTCTCGTTTCTCTGAATTTTCTCCAATCCGCATTTTCAAAAAAGTTTCTCAATCCTGTAAAATTTGCTTTCTCAAAGTTGTATCTTCTCTGTCTATGAAGTTTGTCTCTTGGCTCAACGTTCCCTATTATCATCTGGAACTCAATGACCACATGATCACTTTTTCCTAAAGGACAGAGATATTTCAATGGTTCTATTACATCAGGTTCTTTGGTAAACAGTAAATCTAACCTTGCTGGTGTGTCCCCACCTCAAAACCGTGTCTCTTCTTTGACCCATTGCGTCATCACATTATTCATTATTATATTTAATAACATAGTGCCCCACGAATTCTCGCCGCCTCCCGAGTACCATTCCTCCCAGTTCACCTCTTTACAATTAAAGTCACTCACCAAAATTATATTATTGCTTTTCTCAATTATTTTTTGTAAATAGCTAGCCATACCTGACAACATCTCCTGGTATTTGTCATCCTTCCATGCTCTCATCTTAGGGGGAACATACACTACCGCCATATCTCTCTTCACATTCTCTCCAGTTACTAATTTCATATACAGTATATCACTTCAGCCTTGCCTTCTCCCATTTCCACGGTATCTACGTTTATGATGTTCACTGCTATCATCACTCCTCCTCCCGTTTTTTCTTTTCTATCTTTTCTCCACAGTTTGTATTTAACATCTCCCAAATGAACATCAATATCTTCTCTTAATTTGGTCTCTACAAAGCACATGACATCAGGTTCATGTTCTCTCAAGAAATCGTTAATTTCGAGCCTTGTTGATATGAATCCGTCAACATTAGTATATATCACCTTCAAATTATTTTTGATGTTTTTTATACCCTCTTCTCTCCCACTCTCCGTCAGTACCACTTCCTCAAATTCTGATCTTTCATAGCCATCCCCTTTAGTTTCCTTCACTTCTATTTCCTTCAATACCACTTCCTTACTTTCATATCCATTACTCTCCAAAAAAAAGTATTACATTCTTCCTCTGTCCTCTTATCATTTTTTTCCTTTACTTCTTCCTTCAATGATTTTAAAACTTCTCTATCTTCTTCATTCAGATCTTTTCTTATTATAATATTTTCCATTCTTGCCTCTTTGCTTAACTTCCAGGTTACTTTAAGTATATCATTTACTACACCTTCTGATGTAAACTGACTCTCATTGGCCTTGTTTCCCCTTTCTTATAAGGCCCTATCCTCCTTACTTCCTTAATTTCTTTTACCCACTTGTCTCATTCGGGGTCAATCTTGCCTAATATTCCTCTCACCAGGTTCGTGTCTCTCTCGAGTCTCACGAACCTAACCTTTTCTTCCTCTTCCCTGTTTCCAAATACTACCACACATCTGTTCCTTTCTACAGTTTCTCTCACTATTTTCTCTTTTTTTTTTCAGTATTTTCACTAAATTTTCTTCCATTTTTTTCTTGTTCATTTCCCTTTCTTCCTGGATGATTTCTCTTAAGCTGACCACTTCTTTCTGTTCTTCTTCTACGTGTGCCCATTTTACCTTCTGCTCTTCTAATACACTGCTCACCTTCTCCGTTTTATTAGTACTCTCTTCTAGTTTCCTCCTCAATTCGACATTTTCCCGCTTTAAATTTCTAATTTCCTCATTCGCTGTTTCATTGAACTGGATCAGACTCTGTATAGTAGTCTCTATTTTCAGACACGTCCTTTATCACTAGATTCTCTACTTTCTTTTCAAGTTCACTAATCCCCATAATCAATGTTTTAACCAGATCCATGACACTGGTAGTTCTATCAAATCCTGGAAATTCGAGTCCCTCAATGTTTATATTTTCGGCCATGTTTGATATTGGTTAAAGTACCAAAACAGCTGTTACCGAAAAATACTACAAACATTCAATTATACTCTAGCCAATAAATCTTTACATTTTTGATAGTCTATTAACTTTCATTATTTTAAATTTAAAACAAGACCTTAGGAGACAGGACAGACTAAATTCCTGAAAACTACTTAAGGTTTGCAGCGATGGCTGGGACGTCTGCTCGCTCTGGCTGTGTGTGTGTGTGTGTGTGTGTGCGTAATTCACCGGGTCGGTCAGGATCACTTGATGGTGGTGATCGTCAGCTTTTTACCCTCCCAGAAGGGAGCTGAGAGCTCATATAGTCCGATCTAAGGGCAAGGCTGTGACCTTCACACACGCACACCCGTCCCCTTGCTCAAGGGGGACAGTAACCACCCACTTCGTCAGTGAAACTTTTCGCAACCTGAGCGAGGCGCGAACTCCCGTCCACCAGTTGGCAAGCGAGAACGTTACCACTGCACCAGCGAGCGGTGTGTGTGTGTGTGTGTGTGTGTGTGTGTGTGTGTGTGTGTGTGTGTGTGTTTTGTGTGTGTGTGTGTGTGTTTTGTGTGTGTGTGTGTGTGTGTGTGTGTGTGTGTGTGTGTGTGTGTGTGTGTGTGTGTGTGTGTGTGTGTGTGTGTGTGTGTGTGTGTGTGTGTGTGTGTGTGTGTGTGTGTGTGTGTGTGTGTGTGTGTGTGTGTGTATTTCAGACTTGCGTTTGGACAACTTGGGTTCCATTCCCGAAGCTGCCAATAACACGATCAATTGTTTAGCTACAAAAAATTAAAGTGATAACCTTAGACTAGAACAGCACATAAATGTGACTCAGATTACCTGAAATCGTTGCAGCGCGAGGAAACGAGTGAGAAGCACAAGGAAACTAATGCAAAGCATGAGTAAGTGAGTATGCAGCGCGAGAGCCCTCTGCAGGAGTAAGTGAGAGGGCCCTGAAGGGCCCACGAGCACTTGTCTGTATCTATGCCACAGCAAGTCTCTTTACTCTTTTGATTTTTTACTATCTATCTATCTATCTATTGCCAGAAGCCTCAATCCCGTTCAGGGATTCTTTTTTCTCATTACCGTTTCTTTGTGCTGAGGGATATAATTTTGGACTCCTGTTTCATATAATTCACAGAATTTTCTATATAGAACATTCCTCTAAGCTCGTTTTCCCAACCTATTTCTATGAAGTACTTCTTTAGGTCATGGTACTGTAGTTGCCCTTTTTGTGGATTAAGCTCTTTTTGTAACTTTTATTACTGCTAACCATATCATGTGCAATTCTGAAGCTGAAATTCAATACTACATGGTCGCTTTTGGCGAACAGAGGTGATACACTATGTTGTCAATATCATTATCTTGCCTTGTAAATATAAGATCTAGTAATGATGGATCATCAAGTCCCCTTTTTCTGGTGTTGACCTTTACATGTTGTGTTACGAAAAAATCCTGTACAAGACCTACGAGCTTTTTGATACCAACAGCTTTCATAGCTTCTTACATCTGGAGTACGTACTCCAATTTATATTTGTATTTAAATCTCCACTTAATAAAATTCTTTTAGATTTCTCTTCCATTCTATGTACAGTAAAAGCTCGATTAACCGGAATGCATGGGGATTCTTCCATTCTGGATGTGGAATTTTCTGGATAATCAAATGTTACTCTTAGAAATTTTCTGGGAAGTCAACCAAATGAAATAGTACCAAACATGGGACTTTACTTTATTTCATAAAGTACACCCACAAGCAGTAATCGGTAGCCCCCTTAGCTGCTGAAACCAAAGGAAGGATAGACCGGGGAAACAAACACGGCCTCACCCCCCCCCCTCCGACCCTATCGCACCCCTCTCTACCCAACCCCTGTCTAAACATTGCCAGGTAGGTTTGTAACATTCATGGTTGGCGATGTTACGTTTTGCCCATGTCTACATGGATTAACATTCACATGAGTTACCACTAGTGTTAATAACATACCATGAAGTAATGTGCAATAATGTGTTACCAGCTGGCATATGAACGTGGAGAAGCAATGTGAAATAAATAAAGGCAAGAGTATGAAAAAAGCTGAGCAAGTATAATTTTAATGCATTATAATAATATAGGCTTATTAACATCAAGTAAATAATACTCCCATTTCAAGTGCATGAATCTGTTTCAACCACATTAACGATATCTGTTACCCTGCGGCGGTGCTCCAGGTTGTTAGTATTTCAAAAATGTTTTCTGGTTATTTATATTTATGCACAGACTCAAAAGCATCTATGAATAATATTCCCTTTATATGAGAGACTCTGCTTCAGAGATTCGAGTCATCCTCTGGTATGAATAGCGCGCGCGCACGCACACACACACACGTGCACACACACACACGTGCACACACACACACACGCGCACACACACACACACGCGCACACACACACACACACACACACACACACACACACACACACACACACACACACACACACACACACACACACACACAGGGAGTCAATCGAGGCAGACGTGCGACATCGGAGCTCCGTACTGAACCAACACGGCCAGTGGCATTACCTAAATTATTATCTTTGTATGAGTCAAGCTCTGAACTAGGTTAGACTAAATGATTTTTCATTTTTAAAAGAAAAAAAAAAAAAATAAGTTTAAACAAGACTTGTTCAAACAGAAAAGAGAACCAACATGAAAGAATGTGCTCAGTCATCTGAGGTTTGTTTAGACTACAACAGCATGGGGAATGTAAGTACATACTCTGTACTTTTAGTATTGCAAAATGGATACATACATTAGTAAATCAAATTTGGAAAAGAAAAGGGATAAAGGTAGAAAGCAAAATGATGATTTCTACCAAGAACTGGTTGAAGTGGAGACTCACAATAGACTGGTTGAACATGTACACAAACTAGAAATGGCTTTCAAAAATGAAATTGATGAAATAAAGAAGCAGATGCACTTGCAAAAGGAAGAAATAGAAAAACTAGAAAGGGAGGCCAACAAGAAAGACACAACCATCAGTGAACTAACAGTGGAATTGAGTACACTTAGGAAGAAAATCAGTGAAATGGCAAGTACAGTAGTCAATCACGAGAGTGTTATGGAAGAGTTCAAAAATGACACAGAGACAATTAGGCAAGTAAGCAGTCTTATAGACCAGAGCAGTGATATTGAGGAGAAGATAACACTGGTGAATGAAGCTGTGCAAAGCCACAAAAATGATGTGGAAACCACGTATGCTGAAATGGTGAAAGTAAAGAAAGACTTAGAAACAAGGGTGGAGGAAAAAAGCATTAAACAGGAAGTGAAAAGAATAATCCAAAACAATCCAAAGTTAGTCAGAGATTCAGTAGATATAAACAAATCTATAGTAATCACTGGTATAGAAGAGGAAGAAGTAGAAAACAAGATCACAAGAGACAAAAAGGAGATGGCAAATGTAATGAGCTTACTGAAAGAAGTATCAGGGGAAATCTGAAGTAAAGACATAGAGGAACATAAAAGGTAAGGGAAATACGAGAAAAGCAGGACAAGACCTCTAAAGGTGACTTTCCAGAGTGTAAACACTGTGGAGGAGATACTAAAAAATGCAAAGAATCTTATGGAAAAAGAGGAGTTCAAAAATGTATGGATAAAAAGATGCCTAACACAAGAGGAACTGGAATTACTGAAAGAGAAAAGGGAGGAAGCAAAAACAAAAAATGAGGGAAGATCAGAAGAGGAGAAGAAGAAATTTTTTTACAAAGTAATAGGATTGCAGGTACGAAAGTGGTACACAAACAGGATGGAATAAAAAGGAGGAAGGTAGTAAAACCATGTCATGACAAGTATATAAACAAGATGATAAAATTGATGTACTCAAATGTGGATGGAATGGTATCTAAATTATTAGAGATGAACGATTATGTCAGAGAAAATGAACCACAAATAATATGCCTAACTGAAACAATATTAACACCAAGGATATCCAATGACATACTAAACTTAGAGGAATACAATATATGGAGAAGAGACAGAAATTAAAAAAAAGGAGGAGGAATTATAATATTAACTAAGAAAAATCTAAAAGTCAATGAAATAAAACTAGATATACCATCACAAGTAGAACTGATTGCAGTAGAGATCAACAAATCTGAAGGGAAAGTAATTGTAGCCAATTTGTACATGCCACCCAGATCAAACACATGGGAAAGAGATGAATATGAGGACCTGGCAGAGAGTACAATTCAGAGTTTAAGATCATTACTACATAAAATGGAAGAAAAATCGGTAAGAATTATACTGACTGGGGATTTTAATACAAATATAAAATGGAATACTCTAGATATAATTAGCCAAGAAAGCTGTTGGGACCAAAAGCTCCTGGATCTCGTGCAAGAGTTTTTCCTAAAGCAACATGTGAGGGAAACCACCAGAAAAAGAGGACTTGATGTACCTTCAGAGCTAGATCTGATATTTACTAGGCAAGAAAATGATATTGACAGTTTAATATATCACCCTCCACTCAGCAAAAGCGATCATGCAGTACTAAATTATAACTTCAGGATAGCATATAACATAGTTAACAGCAATGACAGTTACAAAAAGAACCTAAACTATAAAAAGGGAAATTATCAAGACCTAAAGAAGTATTTCTTAGAAGTTGATTGGGAAAATGAGCTTAGAGGACAAGATTTAAATGCTGTATATAAAAAATTTGTGAATTTTATGAAATAGGAGTCCAGAAGTACATCCCACAGCACAAAGAAGCAGATAAGAAAATACAGAAATGGTTCAATACAGAATGTAAAAAATCAAAAGAAAGAAGAGATTTGTTGTGGAATAGATACAGAAGACACAATAGTGAAAGGGCGTATAATAATTACAAACAGGCAAGAAACGATTATACAAGAATAAGGAGGGAAGCCCAAAAACAGTTTGAGGAGGATATAATAAATAAAAGTAGTGATCAACCAAAGCTGTTTTACAGCTACATCAGAAGCAAAACCAAAGTAAAAGATATAATACAATCCATTACGGACGAGGGAATCACTTATATACAAGAGAAAGATATTTGTGAAGTAGTAAATAAGAATTTCCAATTAGTTTTTACAGAAAAAAAAAATTTTGAGAGGGACTATGTGGAACATGCATGTCCACACATACTACCAGATATACAAATAGCAGAAAAAGTAATACAGGAGGAGTTAAGTAGATTAGACATAGGAAAAGCAAGTGGTCCTGATGAAATTTCATGTTGGGTACTACAAGAATGTGCAAAGGAGTTAAGTAAACCATTATTTTTCATTTTCAAGAAATCTTTGAGTCAAGGTAAACTACCTGATATTTAGAAAAAAGCAAATATTGTCCCCTTATTCAAGAAAGGAAATAGACAAAATCCACTCAACTACCGACCAGTATCACTGACCAGTGTTGTAAGCAAGGTATTCGAAAAGCTTATAAGAAAAGCTTGGGTAAATCATCTAGAAGAACACAGTATGATAACAGAAAGACAGTTTGGTTTCAGAAAAGGAAAATCATGTGTTACTAATCTGTTGAGCTACTATGACAGAGTAACAAACAAAATACAGGAAAGAGAAGGATGGGTGGACAGTATCTATTTAGATTTCAAGAAAGCTTTTGACACAGTACCACACCAAAGACTTTTATGGAAACTGTACCATCAAGGAGGAATTCGAGGCAAACTGTTTTGTTGGATGCAAGACTCTCTCATAAAAAGAGAAATGAGAACAGTACTAAGAGGAAACTACTCATCATGGAAAGAAGTGACTAGTGGAGAACCACAGGGTTCAGTGCTGGCACCAATCATGTTTTTCGTGTATATAAATGATATAAACAGTAACACTGGAAATGAGAGCTATCTGAATATGTTTGCAGATGATGCAAAAATACAAAGAAGAATTACTAACACAGACTCTTGTAAAGAGCTACAAGAAGAATTAAATAAACTTCATGAATGAAGTAGTACATGGCAAATGGAATTCAATGTGGACAAATGTCATGTAATCAAGTTTGGTAAATGTGGAAAAAGACCTGATTGGGATTGTAAATTAGGAAATAAAACCCTGTACACATCAGAAAGAGAGAAAGACCTAGGTGTGATTATCAATAACAGACTATCTCCGGATGACCACATCAGCGAGAAGGTACGGAACATGTATACACTGCTTGCAAATATGAGAATAGCATTCACATACATAAATGAAGACATGCTAAGAAGGATAATAACATCATTCATTAGACCAACCCTGGAATATGCATCAGTAGTCTGGAGTCCTCATCTCAAAAAACACATAGACAAGATTGAAAAAGTTCAAAGGGCCGCTACAAGATGGATACCAAGCTTAAGGGACCTAAGCTACGAAGAAAGACTATATAAACTGAATCTACCAACACTACAGGAGAGAAGGAAAAGAGGTGACATGATAATGCTATATAAGTGCATATCAGGGAAGGAGAAAATAGACGTAAATGATTACTTAACATATGGAGAAGCATCAGCAAGAGGACACTGCAAAAAACTGCATAAGAAGAGAGGTGATAAAGACATAAGGAAATTCAGTTTCCCAAACAGAGCAATTGATCAATGGAATGCACTACTGAATGAAATAGTGTGTGCCAAAACAATTCACAAATTTAAGGATATGTACGATAAATATGGTTTAAAACACGAGACAGTATGAGATTGACTCATTCCTGTAAAGATACAATTAGGTAAGAACACACACACAAAACTTGTTGCATAGTTGCACACATACATATACACACAGAGCTGCAACAAAATGTCAATGCATAGCGACTGGATCTAAAGATGATGACTACAGTCCTGTTATTTGCTGAATCAGTTATCACTTCCCCCATCATCGTATCCTTCATCCTAATCACAGTAATAATTACATCAGCATGTGTAAGTGTAATGACTGCACCGTGGGATTATGTCACTTTACAGCAAACAGTTAAACTCCTAGTCCGATGGGGAATAATTTTGTTTGGCCGCTGCAGTAACGCCTAGAGCAAAATGAGTCTTCTAAAGACAGGCTGCATACAAAGGTCGTAACACCCATGCAATCTGCTAGCAATACACAACTTTATGGCCTTGTGACACTAACACTGGAAATTGCTGGGTGTATTTCACCTACCAGTTTAAATCACAGAGAACTCACTCCTATTGCATATGATTTGCAATATATATGTTTAAAAATGTGTGCTCAAATCGTGTTAGATGTTTCATTCGTGTTCTGGGATTTGTTGGTTTGCACTAAGGTGAAGTGGCAACAAAGGGTGCGGGTGGTGAGGAGTGCAGTGACAGGCGGTAACAGCTACCATAAATGTGGGTGAAATAGTTTCATACACTTGAAATGTGAATATTATTTACTTGTTATTAATATGAATGTATTAATAAAATGCAATAAAATTATATTCACTCTGCTTTTTTCATTCTTCTGCCTTTATTTTACATTGCTTCAATTTACTATGCTAGCTAGTAACACATTACTGCACATTACTCCATGGTATGTTATTAACGCTAATGGTAACTAACGTAAATGATAAATCATGCAGACATGGACACGATGTAACATCACCAGCCACGATAGTTATAAACCTATCAACAACGTTTTGACTGGGGTTGGGTAGAGAAGGATGGAGTGGGACGGGGTGGGGGTGGAGGGAGAGGGGAAGGCCGTGTTCGTTTGCCTAGTCTATCCTTCCCTTCACTTCAGCTACTATGGATTATTGCTTTTGGGTGTACATTATTCAGTATTAGATACAGTACAGGTAAAACACAGTACAGGTACACTACAATACACAAAAAAAGAAAGCAAGAGAAATTGTACAGGGTTGAACACAAACCAGTAAAGATTATCAAAAATTATTTTAAGAAAATTTTGCATACGTTACAGGCCAAAATAATTTTGAAAACTTAGCTGCATACACTACTTTATTCTGTACTCTACAGAACTAATCAAGAATTATAGGGGGATGACCAGTATCCAAAATATTTTCGACCCCATGCCGGATCGAATTTGCGTTCCAGTTATACAGATGTGTCGATGCATCAGATGCCGGTTAATCAAGCTTTTACTGTAGTAGGGCTCATATACTCTGAATTGAACTTTCTTCCATGTCTTCATATTTGCCTCTTACCCAGGTGTTTGTTTTGGGTGGCATGTACAAATCTGCCACAATTGTTTACCCTTCAGATGTGTCATTCTCTAATGCAATCAGTTCTACTTGTGATGGTATGTCTAGCTGTATCTCTTTGACTTGTAGAAACTTCATTGTAAATACCAGAACTCCTCCTCCTTTTCTCAAACTTCTGTCTCTTCCCCATATACTGTAATCCTCAAAGCCTAGAGTGTCATTTGATATCCTTGGGATTAACTCTGTTTCAGTTAGGCAAATAATATGAAGTTCCATTTCTTTGGTATGGTCCTTTCATCATCATCATCTAATCCTGTGTCGCCCCATGAGAAGTGAAGGAGCCCAGGGTTAGGCAAGTTGGTCCTGACATTTGAGATGAGAGTGATCAGCTTCACTCATCCCCGAGTGGCATTACGTGGGCAATAAACCTCAACCACCCCCTGGATAGAAACCTGCACAGGCTCAATCAGACTGGAGCGCCTTAAT
This sequence comes from Coenobita brevimanus, assembly GCF_032717465.1. NCBI lineage: Eukaryota > Metazoa > Arthropoda > Malacostraca > Decapoda > Coenobitidae > Coenobita > Coenobita brevimanus. The sequence continues at coordinate 27,206,465 of NC_137046.1, forward strand.
TGCCCACTAAACCACCAGGCACCATAATTTGGTTATTCGGTTACCACCCAACATAGTAAGTGGTTTCCTGGTGTACAGGAAACCATTTGGCATGCCATTCAGACTAGGGTCACCCATAGGCAGAAGAAGAAGAGAGAATGAAGGAAAGAAAGACAGAAGAAAGAGGGTAAAATCTCTAATAATTTGGACACCATTCCATCTACATATAAGTACATCAACATAATCATGCTGTTTACATATTTGATATCTGAGTCTCCTATCTTCCTTTTTCTTTGTCCCTGTTGTTTATGTACCATTTTCTTACTTGTACTCCTACTACTCTGTAAAAAAAAATTTGCTTTTCTTCCTCTGGAATTTCCTCATTTTTTGTTTTTCCTTCTTCCCTCTTTTCCATTAGTGATCACCATTCCCCCTGAATTAGGCATTTTTATATCCAGACTTTACTAAATTCCTCTTTCTCCATGAGTTTATTAGCATTTTTCAATATTTCCTCTACAGTGTTCACACTATGGAAGGTAACTTTCAGGGGCCTTGTCTTATTTCTCTCATATTTCCCTAGCCTTTTGTGCTCCTCTATACCTCTATCAAAGATATCCTCTGATACTTCCTTCAATTTGTTCATTATCTTTACCATCTCCTTTTTTGTCTCTCGAGATTCTGCTTCTTATTTTTTCTTCATTTATATCGGTGATTACTAGAGATTTGTTGATATCTGCTGATACTTCGACCAGTTTTCGGCTGTCTTAAATTATTTCTTTCTACTGTTTTTTTTCTTTGACTTTTGTTTCTAAGTCTTTCCTGACTTTCACCATTTCAGCATATGTTTGTACTTCATCTCTGCAATTTCTTATAATTTCATTTACCTGGGTTATCTTATCTTCAGTATCGCTGCTTTGGTCTATCACACTGCTTGCTTATTGTCTCTGTTTCATTTCTGAACTTCTCCATAATACGCTCATGGTTGACACCTACTTGCCATTTCATTAATCTTCTTTCTAAGTGAAACTACCTCAACTGACTGCTCATCTATTGTTGTCTTTTTTGTTTAATTCCTTTGCTGTGTGTGTGTGTGTGTGTGTGTGTGTGTGTGTGTGTGTGTGTGTGTGTGTATTTACCTATTTACCTATTTGTAGTATACAGGAATTGAGAAATGCTCGTGTTGTCCTGTCTCCATATCCACATTTATCAAGTCTACCTTTATACACATGAATGTTTTTCTCATGCACCACCTCTTTGTCTAAGTCGTTCCAAATATTTAAGTATTTACCTAATATACCTAATTGTGATATACACAGAATGTACTAAGCTCGTGGGTTTCCGTCGCTGTTTCTCAATAAGTTGAATTTAACTTTAAACTCATTTAAGTTTTTAGACTGGACGATCTCTTTGTCCAGGCTATTCCATAAGTCTATACTTCTGTAAGGAAAGCTATATTTCTTGATATCCTTCAAGCAGCTTGACTTTTTCAATTTCATTCTGTGTCCTCTTGTTGCTCTCTTATCCCATACAAACAGATCTTCTTTGTCAATTTTATCTACTCCCACCATGGTCCTGAACACCGCAATCATGTCTCCCCTCTTTCTCCTTTCCTCTAACGAAGGCAAATCCAGTTTTTCCAGCCTCTCTCTGTATGACAGGTCTGTCAGACTGGGGACCGTCTTGGTTGCTGTTCTTTGTATTCTCTCAATCTTGTTTATATCTTTCTTTTTGTGTGGGGACCACACTACCGCTGCATATTCTAACCTGGGGCGGCTCATGGCCACTATCAATTTTTTCATCATTTCCTCATCCATATAATGAAATGCTAATCATATGTTAGTCAAGAGTTTATAAGTCTCTCCAACTACAGTACAGTATCTTGTTAATGTGCTTTTCTGGTGACAAACTATCTTGGACCAGCACTCCCAAATCTTTCTCTTCTCTCTTTTTTGTGATTAATTCATTACCCAACAAATAATTCAGTGATGGTCTCCTGGTACTTTTACCCATTTCCAATATTTTACATTTCTTTACATTAAATTTCATTTCCCACGTCCGGCTCCAATTGTGTATCCTATCCAAATCCTCCTGCAGTATTTTACAATCCTCCTCAACCTCTATCTTCCTCAAGATCTTTACATCATCAGCAAACAGACTTGCATAACTGTTCACTCCATCTACCATATCATTTACGTAAATCTGGAACATTACTGGCGCCAACACTAAGCCTTGAGGGACTCCACTTGTTACTTCCCTCCATCCAGACATCTTTTCCTTTATTACTGTCCTCATTTGTCTGTCTCTCAAAAAGTCTCTCATCCATTCCAGAAGTTTCCCTCTTAGTCCTCCTATATATTCTAGTTTCCACATTAGTCTCTTATGAGGTACCTTGTCAAAGGCCTTCTCTAAGTCTAAGTACACACAATCCACCCAACCATCTCTCTCCTGTACCACATCAATCGCTCTTGAGTAAAAGCTCAACAAGTTAGAAACACATGACCTTCCACTTCTGAATCCAAACTGGCATTCAGCCAAAATATTCATCTCTTCCAGATATTTTATCCTTCTGTCTTTCAGGATTATCTCACACAATTTTGCGACCATGCTGGTTAGAGACACTGGTCTATAATTCAGGGGTTCTTCCCTGTTTCCTCCCTTGTAAATTGGTACCACATTTGCCCTCTTCCATTCTTTTGGCACTTTCCCCTCTTCCAGTGAGCATATGATTAAACTGTGAATTTTATCCGCCAGTTGTTCTCTGCATTCCTTCAGTACCCAATTAGAAATTCCATCAGGTCCTGGGGCTTTCCTTACATCTTGAGTTTCCAGTAATTTATACACTTCCTGTACCTCCACTTTTATATCTTTCATCACCGGAACATTTCTAATCACTCCCTCCCCTTCCACAAGCTCCTTTTCTTTAGTGAAAACTGAGTGGAAACGTTTGTTCATTATTTCTGTGTGTGTGTGTGTGTGTGTGTGTGTGTGTGTGTTGGGACGCCATGCTGGTCGGTATTTCCTGTGCACATACTCTTTTACAGAATGAAAATTTGTTTAATGAACATAACATTCAGCCAGCTCAAGGTGGTCATTAAAACCAAAATTCATTTAAAGAGGGTTCTGTATATCGAGGGTTTACTGTACAGGTGTTCCTCCCCTAACGTGGTTTGCTGTAGTGCGATATTGCTCTAATGTGGCATGATTTTGGGGAAGGAATTAAACATTCTAACACAGCCACTGTTAGCATACGCGGGGACTATTAGCATAACGTGGCAATTTTAATCCTGAGTCGAGCTGAGTCTCTCAAGGAATTCATCTTTGACAATGACCCTTCCCTGACACATGGTAATGACGTGCTTAAGCAGATTGTTGATGCAGTCAGCATCTACGATCGTATGCACATTGACCAAGTAAACCGCCGTGAACAGTCAATGACCACTCGTTACTTTGCCAAACAATCTGCCTCTGGTCTACAGCAAGAGGATATCCAGCGACAGCAGGATGAAGAAGCTATGGAGGACCCAGAAAGTGATGTTTGAGTGTTGCTAGTGAGACAGACTTTGATGGATTTTAGTGTGTTTTCTCCCCCTCTACCTCATCTCCGGCAACATGTGTCTGCTCTTCTCCTCACATAAGGTACAGTACAATATATAAAAAAGTCCTGTATTGACCTAACGTATTTTTTATAACCATAATAACGCTTTTAGGAGGTTTAACTGGGGGGTATGAAAAAATTTTGTACCACAAGGGGGGAAAAAGTGGATTTGGGGCAGGGGTGCGGAAGGAAATTGGGGTTTTCAAGAGTCCCTCTAACACGACATTTGCCTAACGCGAGGTCGGCGCATAAGCAAATGCCTGAATTAGGGGAGGAACACCTATACTTGTATGTACAGCATTTCACAGGGCTTGTTCCGTGAGCAAAAAAATACATAAGTAAATAAATACAGTCAATAAAACTCACTGTCGATGGTCTATCTATCTATCTATTGCCAGACGCCTCAATCCCGTTCGGGGTGGCCACAAACAAATCACCTCCACGTCGCTCTGTCCCCTGCCATTTCACTGCCCTGCTCCCAACTCACACCCCCTTCTCTCATATACCTCTCCACCCCATCCCTCCATCTCATTCTCGGCCTCCCCCTCCCTCTCCCCCCCTCCACCTCAATCACATACACTCTCTTCGTCAGTCTTTCAGCCTCCATCCTCTCCACATGGCCAAACCACCTCAGTGTATTTTTATATTTTCGTATACCAAACTGAATAAATGATGACGTACATTTATCCATCAAGTTTACTAAATATGGTACTAGGTTAAATTTCCGGTGATACTAAACAAAAAACACATATGGAACTGAATCCCTTCAAACTAATTACTTTCATTTTGTCTACGTTTTCTGCAGCCAAACTACTTTTGTTAACTGCCTGGAAGTAATGTAGTTTATAAAAGTTGTATCTAGCCTTCCATCTTGACGTCTATCTTGAGCTGAATAAAATCATGTAGAGGTAGCAAGTATAATATGAAAATACTTGCAAAAACATTTAGCCCTAACATGAATTAGTATCCAATATCTATACACCTCCATGAATGCAATGTATTATGAATCAAAGGAGAAAATTAACAGCATAGTACTATACAGTATAATGGTCTCGACATTTCTGTTGACACTTCATACAGTAATAATACTTACAAGATCTCTTTTGCGTACGCACTGGAGGATCTCAGCAAACAGTTTCTCAGCCTGGGCTGTCCTCAGCTCAAACACTCGCTCCAAAGCCAAGATGACAGTGTCCCGGTTGGATTCAATCACACTGAGTCCTGAGCAAGTGTATCTGGAAAGTGTGAATTAAATGGAACCATAAAATATGAATATTATTTATACATGCACTACACTTCTCAGAGAACAACGAATGTACCAGTACATGTATAAACATCAAATTAGAGCTAGTGCCAGAAATCAAGCAACTCCTTCAGTCCAAGTACTGTACTGTATATCTTTTTCACTGCTATTCTGGTTAAAGCCAAACAATTTTATTCAGTCAAGAGGGACACCCACATGATACAGCTAAGGGTTAACACTGCATACTGATACTGTATAAACACTGTGGCTGAATCTAAAGTAGAGCACCTAAGTGTTATATAAAGTATAACGCTGACACAAAAAGAGAAAGCATGGGTAGGGTAGAAGAGGATTGGAGAGAAAAAAGAAATATAAATCATTAAGTAAAAAATAAAAACAGTATGGTCAAAAAAGATGAAGAACACTGGGGGAAGTGTTAAAAAATAAAAACACACACAGAGACACAGATAAAAAAAAAAAAAAAGGACAAAAGAGAGAGTGGAAAAATAACATTCAAGAATGGAAAGTGCAAAATAATATGGAGAGAATTTTGAAGAGATGCAAGAGTGACAATCATATAATGTACATAATGTACAAAATGTATAGCCTGTGTTGTGGGGTGGATAATTTAAAAGACCTGAAAAGTGCAGAAATGTTTGGCCCTCTCAGTGGGGCACCACTCATAATTCTACATGAAATGAGCACTCAGCAGTCAGGGAAGATGGTAGCCAAATGGTAGAGCAGTGGACTGCTGACAAAGAACATGTAAATTCCATCCCTCACTTGGGTTGGGAACTGTTGGATGATATGGATTTCATTACAACAGTTTAAACCAGGGGTGCCAATATGCCAATCACAATGTAGTGGGTGTTGGGGTGGCTAAACTCTAGACTGAAGTCAACTGGGCAATCAGAAGCCACATGACCTAGTTCAATCTCAGTTACATTTAGAAGCAATGCATATTTCACACATTTGCACAATGTTCCCTGACAACACAGACCTAGCTAATCCCACAAAATTAATCACCAATCTAGCATAACTCAAATAATTTTTATACTAGTGTGATAGCTGTGGTAACCAATACTCTCATATCAACTCTGGTTACTTGCATTCCTCAGCCTGTATTTCCCTCTCTCCACAACATGCAGTATTTTTAAAGGCAATGAATCCATGATCCATCCATCCATCCATCAGCCATTCCTACATTGCCCCGTGAGAAGCATAGGAGCACGGGGCTAGGCAGTTGGTCCCGACATTTAAGATGAATCCATTAATCTAAAAATAATGGATCTAGAATTTAGCTCTCTTTTGTTTAGTTTTCCTGAAGACCATTTTTTTTTTTTTTTTTCAGACTTCCAACCTTTGGTTGTTTCTTCTTTTATAAAGAAAAAAGTATGTTTCATATCATAAGAATATTATGCTAGACACAAAAAGATGCTGCAAAATTTAAAGGCTGTGCAAAGATTAAAGTTGCTGTTGCAACATGCTGTAGGATAGATTTATATGCAAAATGGTCCCTCATTATTCACAGACTCTTCTAGTGATGGCCTTGGTTATTCATAAGTTAATAAACCATCTATCTATCTCTCTATCTACTGCCAGAAGCCTTAATCCCGCAAGGGGTGGCCACAAACAAATCGCCTCCATGTCCCCGTCCCCCACCGTTTCACCGCCCTGGTCCCAGCTCACACACCCCTCTCTCATATACCTCTCCATAATAAACAATCTCAATAAATACTACCTTAAGGTGTATTTTGAGATGATTTTACTACAGTGTTGTTAAAGCATCTGAAATTACACTCTAAACATGTAGTTTCTAATATCTGATGATGATTTGAGTTACTGCAAATGGCTTTTAGACAATTATCATACCTTGTTAAATTATGACTGTAGGGGCACATTTATGGGGATTTATAATTACTCATGGGGTTTGTGTCCTCCTTCCCCCATGAATAATGAGGGACCATTGTACTGTGTTATTTGTATGGGTGTGTGCCCTGAAAACACCATGCAGTACAAATAATTACATTAAGATTGGGTCTTGTCTCATGCTCTTCAATGCATAAAATTAATCTCTTTATATATATACTTAATGACTGAGGTGGAGTTAAGGATTAATACTAGGTTAGTATATCACATCAGGGAAACTACAGAACAAGGAAAAATGGTCACACTTCAACTTGGCCATTCCTATTTTAAACCGACCTATTTCCCACTGCACTTCAACTTTGCTACTTATAGATTAAACTGATCTACAAGACCCTCTGATATTTCACTGAAGCACCTCTGCTAATACTTATGCACCAGTTCTAAACGAGATACCCATAGCACATATTCAGCATGGATGGTGGGCATCAGTTCCCAAGCAGTGAGATGGGAAGGGGTGTGGTAAGACTGCATCATTGCAACAGTTCCTCCTCCTCCTCCTCCTCCTCCTCGACTTTCAGAAAGCATTTGACACTGTCCCTCACAAGCGTCTCATGAGAAAAATAGAAGCACATGGCATAAAAGGAAATACGCAAAAATGGTTACAAGACTGGCTTTCAGACCGAAAACAGTGAGTTGTGATAAACGGAAAGGAATCCAAATGGTGTAATGTGGTCAGCGGCGTTCCCCAAGGCTCAGTACTTGGACCGATACTTTTTATTATCTATATAAATGATACTGATGAGGGTCTAAATTGTAAAGTATCCAAATTTGCAGATGATACTAAAATAACCAGTAAAGTCACTTCAAAACTACAGTGGCAGCAGTTACAAAATGACCTTAATACTTTAGCAAGCTGGGCAGAAAAACGGCAAATGAAATTCAACACAGAAAAATGTAAAGTACTTCATATTGGAAGTAACAATGTCCATGCGAATTACAAAATGAACAATATTCAGTTATCAAGTACAGACAATGAAAAGGATCTTGGTGTGATTATATCAAATGACCTAAAACCAAGCAAGCAGTGTACCGAGGCAGTTAAAATTGCAAACAAGCTGGTGGGGTTTATTGGAAGAACTTTCGAGTTTAAATCGGAAAAAGTCATACTTGCCTTGTACAACTCGCTAGTGCACTCCCATCTTGAATATTGTGTGCAATTCTGGCCTCTGTACTACAGAAAGGACATTGAAAAATTAGAGAAAATTCAGTGAAGAATCACAAAAACGATACCACGACTTAGAAACAAACCATATGAGGAACGCCTTGAAGAACTTAAATTATTTAGCCTAACGAAGCGAAGGTTAAGAGGGGACCTGATTGAAGTTTTCAAATCATGAAGGGATATGACAACTTAGACATGAATAAATATTTTGATATAGACCAGTCGAGTCAAACCAGAAGTAATGGCTGCAAAATTATGGGAAGGCGATTCCAATCCCACGAAGCAAAATACTTCTTCTTTAACAGAGTTGTAAATATCTGGAACAGATTACCCTCAGATACTGTGAACAGTATCTCAATTGAGACATTCAAAAACAAATTAGACAAGTATTTGCACGAGAATCCTCAGCTGACTCTTTTTCTGTCCGAATAACTTGCTTTTATAGCTATGGTACATGTAAGTTCATGCCCCTTTTATCTAAAAGACATCCCATAAACAACATACTCATACATAGTGTTGCGTCACGTTATTATACATTTTTCAATTTATTCAGTGCAAACAAAGCAATATAAGCACAGATTAGGATCTGTACAGATAACTCTGAGTTAACGGTCACTACTCTTACTTAAGACCTGTGATGGGCTGTGGATCACTGAGGGTCCCTGTTAGTCAAGCGACCACCATCGGGATTTTTTAATGTACCAGGGGTCACTGCTTCAGGATGAAACTTGTGTACTTGTCCCATATGGGAGAGTTCCTTGTCTCAGTGGAGTGAACAGAGCTAGAGCCTGATTGACTGCTGCCTACCTTAAAAGCGCCAGGCAAGGCTGCCGCACCACCCCTAAACATCCACACTATGCAGTCCCCTCATGTCTACAGGACACCCCGTAAACTTAACATAGCGTCACGTCATGTCATTATACGTTTTTCGATTAACCCAAAGCAAATGAGGTAATATACAGTAAGCACAGATTAGGATCTGCACAGATAACCCTGAGTTAACGATCACTACTCTTACTTTCGACCTGTGATGGGCTGTGGATCACTGAGGGTCCCTGTTAGTCAAGTGACCACCATTGGGATTTTTTTAATGTACCAGGGGTCACTGCTTCAGGATGAAACTTGTGTACTTGTCCCACATGGGAGAGTTCCTTGTCTCAGTGGAGCGAATGGAGCTAGGGCCTGATTGACTGCTGCCTACCTTAAAAGTGCCAGGCAAGGCTGCCGCACGATCCCTAAACATCCACACTGTGCAGTGTGTAGCTTCCACGTTATTTCCACAGACTTCTCATTAACTCAATATACCGGTTTATAATGTCATGCCGTAACTATTATTTTATTTGTTTACTTTCTCTTTCAGGTTACTCAATCGGGTAGCTTATAGATAAAGTATTATAGAATGTGATTTTTCTTTTCCAGTGTTTCCTATAAAATTTCCATGTCAGTTTTTCCATGCTGCATGGTGGTTTTTCTCACTTTTTCCTGGAGGGTTTGGTGGTGGGGGAAGTCTGCTTGCTTTACTATCCTTATCCTTCAGCATGTAGAGTTAGATCTTGTAGTCATAGTTTTCTCTGTAACAAGCAGCCTCGAAAGGACCATAAAATCTGTTGCTGTTTGCTTTCCTGTGTAATCCTCCTCCTCCTCCTCCTCCTCCTTCTCCTCCTCCTCCTCCTCCACAAAAAAGGAAACAAATGGAAAAAAAAAAATGGAAAAAATTAAAAGTTTTTACAATAAACAGTAAAAGCTGCCATACCATGACTCCATGCAGTTGTAGGGTGTATTCCAGGCATGGAGGAGAACTTTTGGTAGTTTTTGGAGGTGTTAGGGGGGCTCAAGATCACTTCTGGGCTCACCTTTACTGTACTGTACTTGACACTGTACACTATGTAAAGCACAATTAACACTATAAAGGCCATTAGTGTATTGTATTTATTACTTGTACTATACTGGGGAACTAAACACTTAAACATTACCGTACAACTCGGCATCTTACCGAGTTGGGGGGATTTTGCTGACTCTCCTCCTCTCACGTGCGCATTTTTGGGAATTTTTGAATTTTTATTTTTTAAATGAATATTTTGAAGCCTTCCCGAGTTGTAGAGGTTTCCGACTTGAAGGATGACGAATTGTAGAGGTTTTACTGTACTATATCTTATGCAGCTGTATGGTCTACACAAGAAGAAGAAGAATAAGAAAAAGGAGGAGGAGGGGGAGTCTGTTGCAATGATGCAGTCTTACTTCTCAATTCATATGTGTTTTGCTGATCTCAATATGTGTTAACCAATGCAGCCAATGCAAACCCAGATTATCAGCAATTTAACGTGCAACTGGGAATGGTGTTAGCCTATCTGTATAATTTTTATGTTGATGATACACACCCTTATGTGAAAACAACAAGCTTTAAGGACTCTGAGGAAATCATTTCTTACAGTAATCGGGTGCCTTACAGCATCAAGCAGTTCACTGGACATGTGAATGAATCACTGGAGGCTGCCACAGTGATCAATAAAATCCTGGATCATCATGAAACAGCATCATGCACTCATCTTTGCCCAAAAGAATGACTGATCCTATTATCTCTTTGAGAATACAGTTTCATTCATGAGATCTCTCTCTCTCTCTCTCTCTCTCTCTCTCTTCCTTCACACTCACATACTCTCCCAGTCAATATCTCACTCTCCTGGGATGCAGATAAGTGTTGGGAATCACATCCACGAGTGTATATCCATGCCCCTGTCCCAGATGTCAGGATCACTGACGAAGGGGCTCCACAGAAACAACACGTGAGAGAAGATGGAAAAGACTGTAGAGAGCATAAATCTGAAAGCATCCGGACACATGATCATATGACCCCCTTATGTGGGAGGAGGAAGAACCCAAGAAGGATGGTGATTATAAAAAAAAAAACAAAAAAACTCTGAGAGAGGGCACCAGAGAGCAAAGTAAGGCCTGAATCTGAAACTTGGCCAAAGGCATCTAACAAATAAGAGCCCTGCTGGGAAGCACCAGGTGACACAAGATGAAACTTAAGTGTCAGAAACCAAGGGAAGGCAAAAAAGACCAGCAACAAGACTCATGCCGCATCAGAGACGGGCACAGACCATGACTGCCTTGGAGAGATTTCCAACATACTTAAACCTTTCCTTATAACTGATCCTTCTGCTTACTCTGTCGATCATTTCAGTCTCTCTCCTGGGCTCTTCCAATCACAACCTTATCACCTTAACCAGTCCCCTCGCTCCAATAAGGCCTATGGACCCTCCCAAGAAGTAGCAACTGTGGCACTTAAGGTCTGCTGATTGGGAGGTCCTCAGGGAGTGCTTCTTTGAATTTACATGGAAAGATTGCTGTTTCCATCACCAACAGCCATCTGTGTATGCCTCTCACATTTATGGAGGAAAAAATTCATACAAAACCAAAAATCTACAGCTGCAATGATGCTAGGAAAAGAGGAAAGCACTGAGAGACATGGCAAAAAAAAACAGGCATGCTGTGGTAGTGACTCGCTATCTATGGCTGACTGGCAAAGAATGTGTATTTACATCAAAACAAAAGCCCAGTGCTGAGAGTCAGGCTTCAGCATGCCAAGCATCATGAGCTAAGCCAGATTTTTTTTTTTTCTATAGTGGTTTATTTTACTTGGTTAAATATTACCATGCTAAGACCTTCCAGGGCCAGGTATGGACATGCTAGCTAATTAACCCCTTAACTGCGGGGTTGTTGGGAGTGTGCCGTGCGTGTCCCGCGGGGATGTTTGCACTCCGACTGACTTTTTAAAAATATTTGCCAAAAATCAGTTATTAGTCCTAGAATATTATAATTAAATAAGCATGTGGCACATACCTTCAGCTTTCTTTTGGGATGTTTGCTGAGCCTTTGTCGTCTACCGTTGGACTTGTGGAGACTTCTGAAGTTGGGTAATGAAGTCTCCACTTTACATTTCCCGATATCCCATCATATGGTTACCACTGCCTGATATTATAACTACAAACACTTTTCTATGAATTTCAAGTAGTTTGGAATCCATATTCCAAAAAAAAAAAACCCACTGTGAAAGCAATGTAAATTACAAGCGCATACAAGCTTTCCTCCCGTGCTCATTCCCCGATGGTATTCTGAGGCGGAGCTGTCATTTATTATTTATAAACACACTCACACTTTATATTCCTAGTTCTTTATTACACTTATATATATATACAATATTTATCTATAAGTTTCTTTCAGTACTAGTAGTTTATTTTCACTCCAGGCATTCACTTTCTCGTTCTGTAAACTAGTGTAGAGAGCGAAGCTGTCACTTTCACTTTCATTACTCCCAGTATTTATACATGCTAGAGCGAAACTTTCACTTTCACTTTCATTACTCCAGGCATTTATACTCGTAATCTTATATTACAACTTATTTACATTTCTATTTACATTCTCTATTTTATTTACATTATTTACATTTCTATTTTATTTACACTATGTTATGCACTGTCACTTGCAGTAACTTAAAAAACTATTTTCCACTGTTCACTTATATTTACAGTCATTGTTTTCACTTGCTGTTTACACATTATTTACACTTCCACTTGCACTGTTTTAGAGTCACCAGAAAGATCGTAGTCATTGTTCATCATTTTCATTGATAAATTAGCCAGTTCATGTTCCACAGCAGTGTCATTCAGTCCTTTACCCCTTCCCACATGAGGTTTAGTAGGGGTAGAGGTCACAGGGCCCTTTGCATGGGGCTAAAAAGCGGCGGAATTGGACAGGCGCGATTCCAACGTGGTTTCACATTGAAAGACGACAGTAAACTGAATGATGTGGCCTAGGGGCAGTGAAGGGTTGACAATGACAGCGTGGTGACAGCTGCTAATTTATATGTTATGAAATGATTGGCAGGAAATCTAAACAATACATAATAAGTTAGGTAGTTCCAGGTGAATGTAAATACGAAGGGTGATCAGAAAGTAATGACAGTTCCTGCTATAACATGAAAACCTTGAATGATGGGAGGTAGGGGAGCAAGGAGAGTGCAGAGTTGCCTGTCCTTACGAGTTTGAACTTGTCGCCGTATGCCTGACTTTTCTTGTTTTATTGTTGTGAGTGAATGCTTCACTCTTGTTTTTGCTCTCTGGCCAGAAACATGGATTACTCGAAAGAAGTCTGCAGGTTCTACATTTTTACGAGGTGGAAACTGGGAAAGAAAGCAACAGAGATTCGAGGGGAATTATTACAAGTTTATCCAGACACTACTCCTTCCCTGGAAACTGTTTCCCGCTGGATTCGTGCTTTCACAGCAGGAAAAACTGAACTGAAAGATGAACAACGCTCTGGACGCCCCCGGACATCCGTGACCGAAGCAACAACTGTCCGTGCACGGTCCATCATTGACGAGGATCCAACTGTAACTCTTAGGTTCTTAGCCTTGGAGCTTGATATCAGTTATGGGAGTGCATATGACATCGTGCATGAACAATTACACCTGAGGAAGAAGTGTTGTCGATGGATACCCCATTTGTTGACTGATGAGCAAAAGGCTGAACGGGTGAGGATTTGTCGTGTCTGGCTCGCTGAATTTGAACCAAATGGTCCAAAACGGTTCTCAGATGTTGCTACTGGAGATGTGTGTTGGATTTCATTCTTCACAACCCGTGACAAGCAGTCAAACATGGTGTGGTTGGGCGATGAAGACCCTCGACCTCAGATTTTGAAGGAAGGATTTCGCAGCCGGAAGCGCCTTTTCACCATCTTTTTCAATTCTCAAGGACCAATATGCGTGGATGTGATGCCTGAAAAGTCCACTATCACAGCCCAATACTACACAGACCAGGTCCTTCCACAAGCCTTGGAACACAAGGCCAACACCGCACTAACCCGCCGTCGGTCTCGCCTTTTGCTGCACCACGACAATGCTGCACCCCACAAAGCTCGCCTCACTACTCGTATGCAGTACCTGGAACAACAAGGTATAACTCTGCTCCCCCACCCACCCTACTCCCCTGACCTGGCTCCCTGTGACTTTTGGTTGTTTCCAAAAATTAAATCTGCCATCGCTGGGAAGCAATTTCATCGCATCCAAGACTTGGCACGAACCGTCAATTCAGAACTCCGAAGTATACCGTCTTCAGAGTACCACGCTTGCTTCATGAAGTGGAGAAAGAGAATGGAACGCTGCATAGAGGTCGGAGGGGAGTACTTTGAAGGAATGTGAGTCATAGTTTGATAGTTCTTCATGCTAATAAAAGTTTATGGACTCACTGTCATTTCTTTCTAATCACCCCTCGTATCACTTAGGCTTCTCCCTTCCTTTCTTATATATATTTTTATTCATACGGCATATTTCATGGGGAAATAAACAGGGAAAATTTGCGAACGGGTGCACGTGAGGTGTTGCCAGGTGATAATTAGCCCATTCCTGATATATTGCAGTATCAATTACCTTTTTTCTTTCTTTTATATATTATTTTGTATAAGAATAGGGCATAGGGGACATTTCAATGGATAAAATGAGTGGAAAAACCCATCCAGGATTTGTGTAGCGCAGCGAAATGGTCAGGCGGGAGGAGAGGGTAATGGAGGGGAGGTTAGGAGGGAAGTCAAGGACAGGAGAAAAATGGCTAAATTGTCAACAGTGGATGGGAGTACAGATGACATTAGCAGAACACTGATAGATGATACATGCCACCACTTGAAAGCCCGGGCGAATTCAAAATAACAGAATCACAAAAGTGACGCCCCGCAGTATGATCCCTTGCTCCCGAGCATCACGAAAGTGACGCCCCACGGTTAAGGGGTTAAGCACTACACTCCAACTGAGGTCAATTACAGATTACTCAGAATAATATAGGTGGATGATGCAGAGGGGCAGAAAAGGGAAGGCAGCTTGAAACAGTGGGGTGGAAGTGGTAAGATGTGATGCACGAAGCTAAGAAGAATTAATATTTTAGCCATGCTGTACGAGTTCTGATTGGTTATCTGATGACAGATTGACAGACAAATGAAACTGCCACAGGCAGAGCATTTGCAAGATGGATTGGACTGGGGTTTGGATATAGACCTGGAACTGAACTGAATTTTATAGCAGGTTTAGGGGAGATCCGATGAGAACTGACGGAGATATGAATTTTTGAAAATCTGCCCCATGTTGTGCTTCCTGGTCTATGTTTCTCTCTCTCCAGGATTAATACTCACTATCCTGCTGAGATCACTCTACAGGTCTTACTGTAAAAATTCCACCATTGAGGGGCTTGAATCCCCCACCCAGCCCAGGGGCTTTGACCAATTTTGATTAAAAATAATAGGCTTCCATTGTTTATGGATACCTACTGTTTGAATTTTTTTCAGAATAATTGGTGCAAAATTGTGACCTGTACAGGGCAAACAAACAGAGAGAGAGACAGACAGACAAACATACAGAACTGACCAACATGCTTGCCAAATCGAAAGATTCTGGCAAGCGATAAGACTTACTTATGAACAAATGCAAGTATGTCAGCTGCTCGACCTGTCCCATCACAAACAATAACAGGGACGGGAGGGGAGTCAGTGACGTACTCAAGCACTTGTCTGATGGTCTGTGGGCCTCCCTCTATCACTACACAGACCACTGGAGTTGCCAGACCTCCACCTGGTATAAAAAGTATATATCAGTATATTTATCTGGGCTGTAAAATTATGGCTAGTCAATAATTTATATCACGAAGCTGACACAAACATCATAAATGTCAAATATCTAATAACCATTCACATACAAAAAAAAATAACAATTCAGTCATTCATAAACCATGAAAAATTCCCAATTTGTAAAGTTCTGTTTCTGACTAATTCCTAAATATTGTACATAAATATCCCTTACTTAAAAACAAATTACTGAATAATAATACAGATTAATGCTAATTTTTTAAAACTCCCTCATACATAACAAGCACATTTAATGATAATTTGGAGGAAAAATAAATCCAGTGATCCCTTACTTTTCACACACTCGGTTATAGCAGTTTTCATTATTACTGCTAGATGAAAATCTGCCCTCCTGCCTTTATTGTGCATTTTTTGGCTTTTTTTTTTTATCGTGCACCTGAGTAGGTTTCTGTTGAAAATGAAGATGCAAAACCTGTGGTTCCTGATGGTCTTCAGTGATTCAGAGATGAAGCCTAACTCTAGGAGTTAATCCCAGGTGATGGACATCACTAACTCTCCACCTCCAAACCTCAGAACCCATTACCTCAGGCCCGTCTCAGATCTCTGTGTGGTACAAATTTCTTCCATATTGTGCCCTTCTCATAATTTTCCATGAATCTAACCATGCCATGTGTTTCTGATACTGTACTCACCATAACAGTATGTATGTATTTAGTGGATCTAAAGTGCTGTAAATGGAAAAATTTGGGTTTACAAGTGGGGTGTCCAGTACCAATTAGGATAAATTCCATAGGTTCTGCAGTTTTCTTATCATGCAATTTAATCATCCCACACTAGGCAAGGTATCAATTATGTGCAATAACCAAGGTTCACTGTAAACAAAAACAAATCCAAGGTAATGACTGCTTGGCATCAGACACAAAACTCAGCTCTGATCCTCCTCCTCAAGACAATGTGTACTATACAATATTTATCCTTAACCCTCTCACACACCAAAAGTTTCCAGTAGGCTTCCAGCCAGGCTGGCTCCACTCACACGGAAAGGAAAAAAATTCTAAGGCCAAATTTACACTTGGAAAATGCTTATACTGTATTGTTACAGTATAAATTGTAGCCCCTTTGGACTGGTAATCCAATTACTTTGTAAAACAATTTACACTTTTCTTCCTCTGATCTTTCTTCATTCTTTGTTTTTGCTTCCTCCCTCTTCTCCTTTAATATTCCCAATTCCTCTTGAGTTAGGCATCTTTTTATCCATACTTTTTAAAATTCCTCTTCTTCCATGAGTTTGTTTGCATTTTTCATTATTTCCTCCATATTTTTCACACTCTGGAAGGTTACTTTCAGAGGCCTTGACTTATTTCTCTCATACTTCCCTAGCCTTTTGCATTTCTCTATGTCTTTATTAGAGATTTCCTCTGGTACTTCTCTCAATATGCTCATTACATTTGCAATCTCCTTTTTGTCTCTCACAATTTTGTTTTTTATTTCTTCCCCATCTATACCAGTGATTACTATAGATTTGTTAATATCTGCTGAATCTTTCACCAATTTTGGGTTTTTCTGATTATTTCCTTCACTTCCTTTCTAGTGCTCTTTTCTTCGACTCATTTCCAAGTCTTTCCTCACTTTCACCATTTCAGCATAAGCAGTTTCCACATCATCTTTGTAACTCTGCATCACTTCGTTCACATGAGTTACCTTCTCTTCAATATTATTGCTTGGTCTATCAGATTGCTTGCTTGCCTAATCGTCCCTGTATCATTTCTGAACTCCTCCAAAATACTCTCGTGGTTTACACCTGTACTTGCCATTTCACTAATCTTCCTTCTAAGTGAACCACCTCAACTGACAGCTCAACTATTGTTGTGTCTTTTTTTGTTTAATTCCTTTATTAATTTTTCATTTTCTTCCTTCTGCATGTGCCATTGTTTCTTAATTTCACCCATTTCACTCTGAAAAGCCTTCTCCAGTTTATTCACCCTCTCTACTAGTTTGTTATATGTTTCCATTTCAACCAGTTCCTGGTAGAAATCATCATCCTGTTTTCTACCTTTATCCTGTTTCTTAACTCCATCAACATTCACTTTACTAAAGATGGTGCTCATCTTGTGGTATTACTTAGAAAGATTCTACTTACAAGTATGTATCTCTTTGCTACTCGCCTGGCGATAGACGATGCTCAGCTGTCGATGTCGATCAGTGCATTCTTGCACTAAGTGGATGTATTCTGTTATTTGGACCAAACTTTTGCTTATACTTGCTCTACTATATTAGAACACCATTTAGTTTAACCTGGAACAGAGTCTGACTCATATAAAGATACTATTTAGGTGTGGCCAGTGCGGAGTGGGGTCATAGCGTCTTGTCTGACGCCTCAACTCTGTGTGTGTGTGTGTGTGTGTGTGTGTGTGTGTGTGTGTGTGTGTGTGTGTGTGTGTGTGTGTGTATACAGGAATTGAGCAATGCTCGTGTTGTCCTGTCTCCATATCCACATTTATCAAGTCTACCTTTACACACATGAATGTTTTTCTCATGCACCACCTCTTTGTCTAGGTCATTCCAAATATTTAAGTATTTACCTAATATACCTAATTGTGATATACACAGAATGTACTATGCTCGTGGGTTTCCGTCGCTGTTTCTCAATAACTCGAATTTAGCTTTAAACTTGTTTAAGTTTTTAGACTGGACGATCTCTTTGTCCAGGCTATTCCATAAGTCTATACTTCTGTAAGGAAAGCTATATTTCTTGATATTCTTCAAGCAGCTTGACTTTTTCAATTTCATTCCTTGTCCTCTTGTTGCTCTCTTATCCCATACAAACAGATCTTCTTTGTCAATTTTATCTACTCCCACCATGGTCATGAACACTGCAATCATGTCTCCCCTCTTTCTCCTTTCCTCTAATGAAGGCAAATCCAGTTTTTCCAGCCTGTGTGTGTGTGTGTGTGTGTGTGTGTGTGTGTGTGTGTGTGTGTGTGTGTGTGTGTGTGTGTGTGTGTGTGTGTGTGTGTGTGTGTGTGTGTGTGTGTGTGTGTGTGTGTGTGTGTGTGTGTGTGTGTGTGTGTGTGTGTGTGTGTGTGTGTGTGTGTGTGTGTGTGTGTTTCTTACCTAATTGTTCTTACCTAATTGTATCTTTACAGGAATGAGTCAAGCTCGTACTGTCCCCTGTCTTAAACCATATTTATCGTACATATCCTTAAAATTGTGAATTGTTTTGGCACACATTATTTCATTCGGTAGTGCATTCCACTTTTCAATTGCTCTATTTGGGAAACTAAATATCCTTATGTCTTTATCACCTCTCTTCTAATGCAGTTTTTTGCAGTGTCCTCTTGCTGATGCTTCTACATAGGATAAGTAATCATTTAGGTCTTATTTTCTCCTTCCCTGATATGCATTTATATAGCATAATCATGTCACCTCTTTTCCTTCTTTCCTGTAGTGTTGGCAAATTCAGTTTCTCTTGTCTTTCTTCGTAGCTTAGATCCCTTAAGCTTGGTACCCATCTTGTAGCAGCCCTTTGAACTTTTTCAATCTTGTCTATGTGTTTTTTGAGATGAGGACTCCAGACTACTGATGCATACTCCAGGGTTGGTCTGACGAAAGATGTTATTACCCTTCTTAGCATGTCTTCATTTATGTATGTGAATGCTATTCTCATATTTGCAAACAGTGTATACATGTTCCGTACCTTCTCACTGATGTGGTCAGCCGGAGATAGTCTGTTATTGATAATCACACCTAGGTCCTTCTCTCTTTCTGATGTGTGTAGGGTTTTATTTCCTAAGGTATAATCCCAATCAGGTCTTTCCACTTTTACCAAACTTGATTACATGACACTTGTCCACATTGAATTCCATTTGCCATGTATTACTCCATTCATTAAGTTTATTTAATTCTTCTTGTAGCTCTTTACAAGAGTCTGTGTTAGTAATTCTCCTTTGTATTTTTGCATCATCTGCAAACATATTTAGATAGCTTTCATTTCCAGTGTTATGTCTATATCATTTATATACAGTAAAAACAAGATTGGTGCCAGCACTGAGCCCTGTGGTACTCCACTAGTCACTTCTTTCCATGATGAGTAATTTCCCCTTAGTACTGTTCTCATTTCTCTTCTTATGAGAAAATCTTGCATCCAACAATACAGTTTGGCTCAAATTCCTCCTTGATGGTACAGTTTCCATAAAAGTCTTTGGTGTGGTACTGTGTCAAATGCTTTCTTGAAATCTAAATAGATATTGTCCACCCATCCTTCTCTTTCCTGACACCCACTTGGCTCACTTATAATTAGTGTATGTGTGTCTGTGGCCAGCTGGGGTGAGTCTGGTTTTGGTACTGATGATGATTGGGTGATCAGATGCAAGGGTTTTGACCACTCTCCTGGATGTTGTGGGAGCAAGGTTTGGGGAGTAAAAGGTGATGTCTGGCGATGATGGGAGGAAGAGGGCTTGGCGTGGGATATGGGTATGTTGATGGAGATTATTCAATATGAAAAGATGATCTGTTTGGGACTGTAGTACCAGCCCTCTGTCTGTGTCAGGGTTGTTGACATGCCTTGGCATTGAAATCACCACCAAGGATGATGTTGGGTATGTTAGTGATGTATTAGACCTTAGTGAGACTCCTCTGTTTCTGTATTCTGAAAATCTATCTATCTATCTATATACCTAGGCTGCTTCCCCCAAGGAAAGGGAGGTAGCCGAGACAGGACGACTCACTCTCCATTTACTCATCCATTCAAACACATTCATTCGCAGCTTAGCCCCAAAGGGGAGAACGGAAAATGGTTTTCAAATAAAAATTTTACACACAACATAGAGTAGAATGCATCCCTTTCAATGGACTGTGGTGTAGACCCCAGATGAATTCTTCACTCCATTAGCACTTCTATTAGTGGAGAGTGGAAAATGAATAACTTAGGTACCAACATAACTCCAAGGCGTTGTTGTTCAGTAACACTGGTCTGTTTGGCTGAGCAAATCCATCAACCACAGGGAAGCAACCCATCACTGTAGGGCCATCCTGTGCAGTGAAACAATGTCCCTGGAAATAGACAACACCTCACCAATGCAAGGAATGGGGAAGCGTGTGTTTGTTATGGATGAACATCACAACTTTTTCCATCTAGTTAACATGGGGACCATTGCAAGCTCCACATCACCCTGTTATGTGACTATATACAATGGTTACCACCAAGCAATGTAAATGGTTTCCTGGGTTACAGGAAACCATTTTGCTTGTCACTCAATGCAGAGCCACCAGAAATGGAAAAGGCAATAAAAAGTAACAGGACACACGGGAGAAGGAAAAGGGGCCAGACACAGAAAAAGAACAAAAAATGTGAAAGAAGAAATGGGCAGCATTACTTCAAATGTGTGGATGATGGTCACCACCACCTACAACCTACCCCAAGGAGTAAACTAAATATGCAGTGGGCTCGCACAGTATGCGTAATCAGTGCGCAAATCACATCATAGTACATGAGTGACCAAAATCACAACCATAAAACTCTGACTGTGCAAGTTTAGCCCACAATACGCGAAGATAAGGCAAGGAGTGGCCCAAAACCGCTATTTTCCCAAAGTATGTGACCCCCCCCCTCCCCCTGCACAACGCACCCATCTTCTGATCCATTTCCTGTGGAGGAAGAAGAGGATGCAATGTCAGTTGTGTTAACACTGGACTTCAAAGGGGTTTTTGGCCGAAGTGACTGAGTTAGAGGCTCGTGGGGAAGGTGCTCAGGAGAAGTCTAGTTGTGAGCAAAAAGTGTTGGTGTGTTGGGTGGTGCAGCAGTCAGTGTGGCAAAGGCACTCTAAGTGTGTTGCCGTGCCTTGGAACCCCTGATATTTAAGTATAACAGGCCTGTTTTGTACTGTTTTTAAGGTGACTGACCATATTTTTGTTATTTTAGCTGTATCTGTAGTATATGTCTTAAAAATTTTCCCTTTACTTTGTCTCTAACATTAAAAAAAATTTCAAGATTTGAGGGGGTCCCACCCATATGTTATTTTTCTCACAACTTTCCTGTAAGCCAAGAAACCATTTACAACGCTGGGTGATAACCATATAACCAAACAATACGTGCTCCCTATGTGTCAACAACTGGGTTGGTGGAGGGCTAGTGTCCCTCCCCGTAAAATAAATAACTCAAAGTCAAATGCCCATCCCTTACGGGATTGTGGCGTCTGGCAATAGATAGATAGAAGGTTATGTACTCACAGTATGCAAAATCACAGTACGTAAGGTTGTGGACTGCCCATTCACTCGCGTACTGTGCGAGCTCACTGTACATACTGTACATACATACATCATCTAATCCTGTGTTTCCCCATGAGGAGTGTAGGAACCCAGGGCTAGGCAAGTTGGTCCTGACATTTAAGATAAGAGTGACCAGCCTCACTCATCCCTGAAAGGCATTACGTAAGTAATAAACTCCAACCACCCCTTGGATATAAGCCTGCAAGGGCTCAATCCAGCTGGAGTGCCTTAGTTACCCACTAAACCACCAGGCACCATAGTTTGGAAATATGGTTACCATCCAGCATAGTAAATGGTATCCTTGTGTACAGGGAACCATGTGGCTTGTCACTCAGTGCTATAATATTAATATTTCATTCAAAGAGGTCCATCCTAAACTGGTGCTAGCCAGGACAAATACATCTCAACAACTTACGTGTTTCAATTCTCTGTTTTGATATGTAATTTTCAAGCTTCCTTCTCAAAATCAGCTCAGGTCCATACTTTCCAACAGTTCCATTATCCACAAGCAGGAAATATGTGTGATGTTTGTTCAAGGCAACAAATCTGGAATTAAAAAGTCACTCTCAGTAACATGCTTTCACCCATGAGGTGTATCATATATGTATATATCAATCTATACTGCTGTATACATATGGATAATATAGCACAAAATAAATAACTGTTCTGGTTCTGTAGGTAAAAACCGCCATATTCTAAGAAGTCTCATAAAGCATACTTTTAACAGAGTAATATTCTGGCTTGTGTGAATTCACTTCCCTGATACACAGTTTGATGCCTAATGTCTATATACTACAAGGATTTCCCCTATCAAGTTCTTTACTCAAATGTAAAACTGAGTACAGAAAAGTTGCAACAATGACTCATTACCATGTACCAAACCCAATATCAATAATAACCATCATTCTCATGACATGATAGTGGGATAACATCAAGAGTGTGACCAGTGAAATGGTCCACACAATCAGATCATTTAAGTCCCCCCGTGTCCTGGCACCCTCTTTATAAATTTACTGTACCTGACATACACTTTACTGATGTACAGTGATCCCTTGGTTATTGCGGTTTTCGTCATCACGGCAAGATGAAAATCTACGGTATATTCCTGTTGTTATCACACAATTTTTTGGCTCTAAAACATTGTTATCACACACCTGGGCTGATTTCTGTTGACAATGATGGTAAAATGTCTGTGGTTTCTGACAGATCTGAGGGATTCAAAGATGAGACCCTACTGTACGGGGTTAATCCCAGGCGGGTGGTGGACACCTGGGATTAACTCAGAGTAGGGCCTAATCTATGAACCCCTCAGAGCACCCCCTTGCCTCAGAATCCCTTATACCAAGCCCATCTAAGATCTCTCTATGATATGTATTTCCTCCTAACTGTGCTTTTTTCATCACTTTATTTTTCCTAACTGTGCCTATAGTTTTGATAACAAAACAGCATTAACTGTATGTACTGAGTGGGTCTAAACTGTTGCAAAAAAGGATATTTGGACTTGCACTTAAGGTGCCTGGTACCAATTAGGATAAATTAAATAGGTTCCATACTTTCATAATCAGGCAATTTTGTTATCACATGCCATGCTTGGTATGAATTATGTGTGATAAACGGATCACTGTACTGTACTTCACATACATCAGTCAGGTCACCATTTTGCCAACTACAGTCAACTCTCGTATAACGCAACGTCGCCTAACATGGATTTGTACTTATGTGGTCACCTGTAGTGTACGTAAAAAATATATACCATGGTCACAAACATATATACCGCAGTGAGTTGTCAGGTGTCAGAGCTCAGATGGCCTGCCGAAAGTCAAATGTCGCCCATGATGATGTTAGGCTAGCAGTGCACTGTGACATACAGGAGCTTCTTGCCCCAGACCCCACCCTGGACACCAAGAAACTGTTAGACCATCTGCAGGAAAAGAGTGAAGAACAGGAAAAGCCTGAGGAAAGGCCACTGGGAGGGATAGTAACAAGCACGCTGAGAGAAACTGTGAAATTGTACAAGAGGTTCACCTTCGTCATCACCAACCAGGACACAGATAAGGACTGAGCCAAGCAAGCAAGCTACTGCATTAGTGGCCAGTGCTGTGGGGCAGTACACAGAGATGATTAGGGAGACAGTGAATGCTCGCCGAGAAGATGATCACAGACTTTTTTCGAGTTCGACAGGAAGTTTCACAACAACCATCTTCTGGCGCTGACTCTAGCCCGGAGGACAGAGCTGAACCTGACGAAGAGGCTATGACCATCGTTTTCTCCACTGACATTGAAGGGTGTGACTCCGATGACGAAGGGGACCAGCCAACCACATCTCGACAGTGACTACAGAGAATGGGGTCTAGGGATGCCGGGGACAGCAAATGTGGCCAGCACAGCCGGTCAGGTTAGTGACCTAAAGTATTTTTTAATAACATCTAGGAACCTTTCTTATGCATTTTTAATAATATCCTGTGTATGAGTAGCAGAGTGATGTCAGTACGGTGTTTTTTGGAGGGTTTGGGTGGGATTTGAGGTGAAAAGGACAACTTTGGAAAATGTCCAATCTAGGTTAGCCCTTTATCATGGAAACATATGGAATGTATCAGGTGGAAAATTATAGTGTGGCTTGTTGTCAGCCCATATTAGCCAGGTTATAGGAGGGAGGACTGTATTAGGTAAAAGAAAAGAAAAAGTAGTACCAAATCCTTGTCATGTGCTGCTTTACTCATAATTCACCTAGCCAACTTAATCACCTTTTAAATTCTATCCTCAACTAAGCTAACACCTTGCTATCCCATACAGACATTTCCCAAATCCATCTAGAAGGTATACTCTTCTTGACCTTCCATGAATTTTTTCCACCTTCAAACTCACTTGCATATATATCCATTTCACCATACTATAATTCTCCATTCTCTATCACAGTAACATCTATGCAGCACCATCTACTCCATAATGAAAAAAATTTTATACAATGACCCCTACATATGCATGGATTCTCAGTGCACAGATGAAAAATGTGGGAGCAGGAACATGTTATCATTTTGTTTTGTTTCATTTAAAAAGGCTCCAAACATGCTTGCATGCAAACAGGCTTGGCCAGCTAATGGCGGCTCTCCATGCAGATTGATTTCTGACAGCCTCCCTATTAAATCCCCTATCCCTGAGATCACAGTCTATGATCGTGTCCCAGGTCTTTTTTGGTCCTCTTCCAACCCTACCCCCAACGTTAACTCATTTTCTGCACACAACTGTCAACCATCCTCTCCACTTGCCCAAACCATCTCAATCTACCTCTCAACACAACACCAATGCACTCCAGTCCCATCCTTCTTCTTAACTCTTCCATCATAAACCTAACCTCCCCAGGTCTCACATTCAAGAATGCACTACACATCCACCAAATCATTGTCATCTCTATATGTCGGAGCCTGCAAATATCCTCTTCCTTTACTGCTGAGGTCTCACTGCCATACAGCATTACACTTCTAACACAAGCTGCATACATCTTATGGGGAAAAAAAAAGTGAGCTAAGTGCACAGCAGTGCTGAGTCCTGTTATGGGACAGAGGTTCCCGACAGATGAAACTACCCACACGGTCAGTCTTTTTCCACTTCTTTTATTCCTATAAACCTTTTTGTCGCACGCTGATTGCATAACTTCTATAAAGTAGGCTAAGCCATTAGGTAATAATCTGTAATTTAACTGAGGTAACAGGAGGTTTTACAAACAGGCAGAAAGCTTGCCGACAGCAACAAAGAAGACCCTGCGGCAGGCGCTTGTACAGTGTCACACAGAGTATGCGATATCAGCATGGTACTCTGCCCTCAGAAAAATCAAAACAGAAGCTCCAAGTCCTTCAAAACAAACTACTGTACATAATAAGGTACCTTTACACTGTATACTTAACCTAGAACCTAGGTCACTTGTAGGCTGTCATGAATTAAATGAACTTGGAATGTTATGGGTAGCAGACAGGGCTAAACAACTAAGACTACACAATACCTATCAAACCTATTATGATGCTGCACCTGAATATCTAAGGGAAAATTTTGTAAAATCTAGGGCTTGTGCTCGCCATATTATGAGAGACAATGTTAAATTTTGATATACCAAGAACTAAAGGTTAGGAAGTGTGTACATTCTTCTATGCAGCAACCAAAGACCAGAACAGTTTGCATTACAGTATAAAAGCAAACAGAAGTCTTTATTCTTTCAAGAAAAATCTGAAAAGATACCTTCAACAGGCAGCCTCTGTCTGAGATGCTGACGTATTTTTGTATTACTAGACACTTCAAAGTCAGTGTCGGTTTTAAGTATGTTGCCAAAGAGATAATATTTTTTAATTATTATATTCTTATGTCTGCAATTAACATAATTTAAGCTAAGATTACCTTTAGAATAAGACTAACTACTCCCCCTTGCCCCCAGCTAATCCTGATCCCCAAAGGACCCTAATAGAAATATGATGCAGAGGCCTTCTTGAGTTATCCTTGGCTGGTTTCAAGCATGGCTGGTACTTATAAACTCTTGTTCAATGTTTAATGTGCCACTGTGATTGTATATGCCACCAAATACACTTATTATTATTATTATTCATCTAATCCACTGTTGCTCCGTGAGGAGTGTGGGAGTCTGGGGCTGGGCAAGGTGGTCCTGGCATATAAGATGAGAGTGACCAGCCTCACTCATCCCAGGGTGGCAGTACGTGAGCAATATACCCCAACCATCCCTTGGATGTAAACCTGCACCAGCTCAATCCAGTTGGAGGGTCTTAATTACCCATTAACCACCAGGTGCCATAAGTTGGTTATATGGTTACCACCCAGAGTAGTAAATGGTTTCCTGGTGTACTGTACAGGAAAACGGTTGGCTTGGCACTCAGTGTAGAGCCACCAGTAGACAGAAGGAAGAGGAAGGAATGAAGGAAAGGAAGACAGAAGAGGAAGGAAGGAAAGAAGGAAGGAAGAGAGGAAAGGCAAGCACCTGCTTGTTATTATTATTAGGCATGCTGGGCAGTATCAGTTACTTTTATCCCACTTCTTTTTCCTATAAACTTCTTCAATGTCACAGCTTTACATCTGTTTTGCCTCCAGACAGTAGGTTATACTCTGAGGAATCGTATCTGAAGTCTAGCTGCGGTTTACAAAGGGCCTTTAGTAGAAGAGTTGAAGTTAGGCTAGAGGTTGGTTAACATGTAAGATTTTTATAATGGGGTGAAAATTATGAGAATGCACATCCCTCTAGCTTAAAACCTTATTTGCACATTCAGAGGGGTCACCGTATAATGAATTAATTGAAGGAAATAATGGAATGTTAAATCTAAAGCTGCTGAATCTGATCTGTCACTCACCTCAGTCTTGTACTCAGGTTCATTATATACCTACCCTAGTTTGTTTGATACATAAGTACTGTGCATCTCATTACTGTATACATCCATTTATAATATAATCCATTAAAATTCTTGAAATTGTGATAAATTTCAGTTGTAAACAGCTTGGACTTGGTGATGTGCAGACAAGGAATCAGTTACTGAAAACTGTTACACTGGAAGAGATGAAAAATGCTGTCAACAGACAGGAAAATGGGAAGGCATCACGTGTTGATGAAGTATATGAAGAGATGATCAAGGGAAGTGAAGAAACTGGAATAAAGTATTTGTTGGAAATATGTAAGACAGCCTGAATGACTGTAAATCCTGAGCTGAAAGATAAGACTGTGCCCATGTACAATAAAAGGTGACTGAAGTTAGTGCAGAATTAAAATGGAATGCAGGTTCGCCTGTTGAGTGTTAATGAAAAGATAAGAGGAAGAATTTGCATAGAGAATACGAAGTACACAGGTCTGGTGAGTGAAGAACAGAGACGCTTTAGGAGTGATAATGCCTATGTGGATCGCATATCTGCAATGAAACACAGTGGACAAAAGCTGTGAGTAGGGCTATTAGGTATGTTTTGTATTTAGTCCAATCCCTGGCAGGAAGAACTGTGAAACTGGGTATATGGAAGGTTTTTGATGATTTTGATTTCTTTGAATGGTAGAGAATCAGGATTTTGGACATTTTTTGCTATGTCAGGCTTTCATACTGTCTCTTTTGAACTTTCTGTATACAAAAATTAAGGGGTAAAGGAAACATAACTGCTTATTGCTTAAAAACTACTAAGCATATATTTTTACTTTTGGTGTCAAATAATAGGTATTAGTCTGTTTTATGACAACAGTGTATAATTAGGTCAGTAGTATTTGTATGTGGGTCACTAGACATTAAAATGTCATGGAAATACAAGAATTATGTATTTTCTACAATTTCTGCTGATGTTAACCATGAAACTGGGTATATGGATTTTTTTTTTTTTTTTTTTTTTTTTACTTGAGGTCAACAGGGGTCCAGAATACAAATGTGATAGGCGCTAAGTTGTCAACCTTGTTTTTTTTTTTTTTTTTCAAAGATCATATTTCGTCTGTTACACTGCTAGGTCAAAAATACATAAATTATTAATAGTAAAGGAATCAAAATTGTGTTGTGACATTAATATTTTATGTAGAAAAATAACACTGGCATCAGATAAAAACTACTTACATAAGTAATTAAAAATAAAAATTTTGTGGGCAGTTATTTAACCCCTAAAGTACTAATACGATTGATCGATCCTTTTCCAGAATTTCGCTAGATGCCAAATATGATTGATAGAGGAGCCTTTGTAAAAAACTATTAGAGTAGGCTTTAGCCCAATTGTGAGGTATATCGATGCAAACCAGTGAGAACTAACAGCCGTAGTCTTAGACTGTGGGAAGGCATTCACCTTGCCCTATCTGCATCTTTTGGTAGTCTTAAAGCACGAAAGGGAGAGCGTTCCCCGGTGAAGGGGAGAGGATTAACACAGTGTAGTACTGGAATCTGCGGGGAGTCTCATAACACCCCTTCGCATGCCCCGTCGTCATATTATAGCAGCCTTGTGCAGAGAAAACTATGTAGAATTTGAAGGACTCTATGGCATGTGTGATAGGTCTATCTATCTATTGCCAGACGCCTTAATCCCGTCTGGGGTGGCCACAAACAAATCGCCTCCAAGTTGCCCTGTCCCCCGCCATTTCACTGCCCTGCTCCCAACTCACACTCCCCTCTCTCATATACCTCTTCACCCCATCCCTTCATCTCATCCTCGGCCTCCCCCTCCCTCTTCCCCCCTCCACCTCACTCACATACACTCTCTTCGTCAGTCTTTCGCCCTCCATCCTCTCCACATGGCCAAACCACCTCAGTGTGTTCCTCATGACGCTTCCTATCACATCCACATCCACACCACAACGCTCCTTTATATCCTCATTCGTCAGCCTGTCTCTCCATGTGACTCCATAGGCTCCTCTTAAATAACTCATTTCCACTGCTCTCACTCTTGACTTGTGTTCTTCCAACAACGTCCAAGCTTCACTTCCGTACATTAGAGTTGGTATCACAATACTGTCATGTAGTAACTTTTTCACTTCCATGCTCACTTCCCTGTTTCTTATCACTGCTTTCAAAGAACCAGCAACCTTTCATCCCTGCTGTACCCTTTCAAGCACTTCACCCTCCAAACCTCCATCCTTACTCATCACACTACCCAAGTACTTAAATGTACTCACATTTTCCAATTCCTCACCATCCAACCTTGCTGTACATTCACTGACTTCACCTCTCTCAAAGACCATCACTTTACTCTTCCCTACATTCACCTTTAGATTCCGTTTCTTACACACTCTCCCAAATTCATCCACCAGGCCTTGCAGCTCCCCTTCGTCTTCACTCAACAACACAGTATCATCTGCAAACAACAGTACAGGAAGTTTCCAAACACTATCCTCTCTCACTAGGGCCACTCCAACATCCACTACCCTACCTTGTACCTCTTTTATTACCCCATCCACGTACAGATTGAACAACCATGGAGACATGACACATCCCTGTTTCAACCCAACTTTCAAAGAGAAAAATTCACTTAGTTCACCATCCACACGCACTGCAGCCTTCGCACCATCACACATACTCTTCACAGCATTCAACAACTTCCCATCTACTCCATATATTCTTAACACTTTCCACAATCCTTGTCTATCCACCCTGTCATATGCTTTCTCCAAATCCATGAAAGCTGCATACAACTTCTTTCCCTTCTCTAGAAACTTTTCCACTAAAGATCTAAGAATGAATATCTGATCTACACAACCTCTTCCCTTCCTAAAGCCTCCCTGTTCTTCTCCAACTAATTTCTCTGTTCTTTCTCTAACTCTATCAATAAGTATCCTACCATACACTTTTCCTATTATACTGAGAAGACAAATGCCCCTATGATTACCACACACTTCTTTTTCCCCTTTTCCTTTGTACAAGGGAATAATTATACCTGACTTCCAATCCTCCGGGACTCTACCTTCCTCCCAGGCCAATCTGCACATTTTCCACATCCATTCTACTACTATCTCTCCCCCGTGCTTCAGCATTTCACCACACACTCCATCAATTTCTGGGGCTTTCCCCGATTTAACTTTCTTCATTGCTTCCACAATTTCTATCCTACTGATTTCTTCCTGTCTTCTCACCTCCCTCCTTCTCCCAGCCATTCCCCAGCCACTTATACTTGCATTACTTCCATCCTCTATGTTCAACAATTCCTTAAAGTGTTCTCTCCATCTGCTCACTTTTTCTCCCCTCTCCACTAGTAATCTACCATTTTTATCTTTCACTCCCCTGCTAACTTCACTTCCACCCTGTCTTACTCTTTTCACATTTTCTTATTTTTTCTTACAGTCCCTCCACTTTACACTCAAATTCCTTTCAAATTCCTCATCCACTCTCTTCTTACTTTCTCTTACGAATCTTTTCACCTCTCTCTTTCTTTCTACATATAACTCTCTCTTCCGCCTCTCAACTTCTTCCACGCCCCTATTTCTCATCCATTCATTGTATGCTTTCTTCTTTTGTGCCACAGCCTGTTTCACCTCTTCAGTGTGATGGGTATTTTAATTTAATGATAAAAATATCGTGTAAAGAAAAATGTAAGCGTTTAATATTTTTATCGTTTTAAAAGACTTCACCACTTCTCTGGGGATGGTTAATTTGCGACGAGACGAAAACAAAGATGAGATACTGTATCCACTTCCATTTCATTTCCCAATATTTCTACCAAGCTGTTTATCAGATATAGTGCACGATACTTTTATAATTAGTTTGATTAGTACGTGAAATAATTCCTACGGTAAAGAATGGCCGAGTACTGCCTAAACAGACGACTGGTGCACAGCCAGTTAGTTTGAATTACGAAGTCTTATGTTTGCGTTCGGTGAGCTTTTACAAGTGCGCACTATTTTGTTTTGGCCAAGCAATATATTTTTCTGGTGTATCTTGGTGTGATTTGAACAAATTTGGTTTTTATTTTCGGTGTTCGTGATTGGTTTTCAAATTAACCCCCCCACCCCTTGTCTTGGGGGGTGGGATTTTGGTCTTCTGGGTGGGAAGAATGGCAAAAACAAGCATTTGAGGTAGAAACAGTCAAAATCGGTATGACCAGCCAAGGCGTCTTCATAGGGTTATTATTGGCCGCAGGAACCCCTTTGAAGCTATGTCTGACACCGAATTTTTCCTGCGGCACAGGTTCTCCAAATCCTTTATGCATACTCCAATACAGAGTATTTTAGAACAAATGCCAGTCTTTAATAATTGAAGAGGTAAGAATTGCAAACATAAATAGATTATTTGTGTTGAAACTTAGAAACTGTCATATGTATTGTTTTTATCTTAAGATTTTGAATTTTAAAATTAATCAGTGTTACCAACTCCTTGCCACGCCTACCCACACGAAGGGGTGTGCTCTTCCACTTTCAAGATTACCACTTACGTTGAAGGTGTGAGCTTCCACCTTGCGCGGGGTGCGGGAAGGGTAACCCCTGCCCTTAGTTTCAAGACAACGGGCGTAAGTCCTGAGCAGGGAAGGGGGAGGATCCGGACCCCTACCCATAGTGGGGAGGGGGGTGATTTCCCCACCACCCTCTACCCCAATACCTTTGTTCCCTCTCCTCCTCCCTCACCTCTGACCACCTCCTGCTCCCTCCCTCCTCCTCCTCCATCAAGCCACCATGGTTCCCCCCCTTTCCCCCCCTCCCCATCTCCCTGGGGAGGGTTTTATTGTTTTATTCTCCCTACCCACACACCTCTGTACTCACCCTCTGTCTTTCCTCTTCGTCTTGTGGTGTCTGTCTCCCACCTCTATACCCCCATACCACCCCTCAAGGAATCACCCCATCCCACACCCATCCCCCACCCCCTGTAGCATGCCATCCGCTTACCTCTCCCCCCCCATCGCCTAGAGTATTGTGCATCACTGTTACTATTCACGTCGCGTGTTTTCATTCAATATCAGATTATTGTTTATGCAATTGCATACACCGATGCACGAAACACAGAATGTGTGTTTTTTATTTTGACAGCTACACAGCTATGAGCAAAGGGGACAGGGGGAGGGAAGGTGGGGAGGAGAGAAGTGTTGGGGGGGAATGGTGTTGGGTGTGAGTAACACCAACAAAATTATTTTGTATGCTATTGTTTGGGGGGGGGAAAAAAAAAAAAAGCTGGAAAATTTTGAAGTCGGGTAGGGGGGGAGGTGGGTAGTTCCAGCTTATTTTTCCCCTTGAAATTCTTAGTTACTTGAACTGACAGCACTGAGGGGAGGGGATGGTGGGGAAAGGGTGAGAGAAGAAGGTGCTTGAGTGTGTGAGTAACAGCAAGAAAAAGATTCTGCAAGCTTTTGCTCAATTTTTTTTTTAATCTGGACAGCTACACAGCTATGAGTGAAGAGGATGGGGGGAGGGAAGGTGGAGAGGGAGAAGTGTTGGGCCAAACGATGTTGGGAGTGAGTGAGGAACACCGGCATAATTATTGTGCATGGTATTGTTAAAAAAAAAAAATAAAAAAAAAAAAAAAAAAGGAGCTGGAAAATTCTGAAGGGTGGGGGTAGGGGGTAGGGGGGTATGGGGAGGGGAGGAAAAGAGGGGGGCTGATGGATGTGGGTAAGGATGGTCATGGGAGAGAAGGAATGAGGGAGGAATGGGGTGGGGATGCATAGAAAACTGGAATCACCCCATCTGGAAGGGTAATTTTTTTCAACTTTGATGGGCTATAGCTCATGAACCAGTTGTCTAAAATGCACTGGTTTGTGGCATAAGGTGTGTAAATTCAAACTCTAAATCTTGAGCATAAAACTTTTTACTTCTGTAAGAATCGAAAATACCACGTTGAGTACACCGCTTCCCGTCCGATCAGCGAAGTTAAGCAACGTTGGGTCTGGTTAGTACTTGGATGGGTGACCACCTGGGAACACCAGATGCTGTTGGCATAACGTTCTCCCTACGTGTGTGGGGTTGGTGGAGGATTAGTGCCCCTCCCTGTAAAACAACTCTAATCCCTTGGCCACCCCGTTTGGCATACATGGCGTCTGGCAATGAATGAATGATGAAGAGTCCAAAATTTGGCTCCATACACATGTTTTCAGGGAATTCGGTTGATCGAATTGCGTATCCTAGGGGTTAATGTACCTGAGGGGCATGGCAGCTCAGTGGTAAAGTGCCTAACTTGGGACTGAAGAGTCATGAGTTTGACCCACACCCGGGTATGCTACCTTGCCGGGAAAGGTAATGCTCTCCTGTTACCTAGCTGGTTGTAGCAGCTGTGGCTCAGTGGGTTAGAGCGCTCTGACCGGAGGGCGAGAGGTTCGAGTCCACCCAAGGGTCACTGGTAGACATCTTGAAGGGCACCTGGTTATAAAGTGCTACATGCTTCAAAATCAAAGTCCTCTACCCAGGGGCAATGCCTTAGCCCTTATTGAATAAGGGGGTCACGGTGTTATATAAAAAAAAGAAAATAGATAATCCGTGTCACAAGGGGTGAAAAGGTCACATATATTTTCCCTACTAGTAATTTACATATACCTGTATTGGTGTTGTGATGTAAGCATAAAATTAATGTTTTAGTTATTCAGGTTCCCCTAGATTCTATTATCTGCCATAAGGATGGCATAAGTTTAGAACACATCATCATCATCAGATTCAGTTCCATCTTGCATGGCACTGTCATGTTTTGAGTAACCATTGTGACATGTCTTCTGTACCACATTTACAGAATGATGTACATAATAGCCCAAGTCCAGCAACATTACAGCCGCAACTGTCAACAAGAACATGGTTTATCTGTTCCACACCCACATGTCACAGTTTTCAACAAGTCATCTGGTGCTACCTGGGAAACGCCAGTTATAGGTGACAGAGTACACTCCTTCATTTCCCATCCCCACCCAGTGGGGTCCACTTTTGGAGGATTCAATTTCACTGTTGACTTCCACATCATTACCTGGATGTGGCAGTGCATCAGGTGCTGTTGCAAAGCATCATCTGTTGGTGGCAAATGCTTAATGCATAGGTTTGTTTTGCTAGTACTGAACACTTTGTACCTGTGTTGATTCATTTTTACTGGTACTTGTGAACCATATAGCTAACAAAAGATTTTTATCTCTGATTCTATTATCCCTTTTCTGCTGGATCCCTGTTCACCAAATACCTCAAGACCAAGATCAAACTCTTTCTTTAAGACACTGATGCCAGTGTTTTTGTCTTTTCCAAAAGGACAGGAAGTACTGTCACAGACAGTCAATGCATGCAGTGCTAGGATATCCCTGCATTTTGCTCCCAGTTTAGTAGCAGATGCACTGATACCAACAACTTTCAGATCCACACACTCTATTCATACCCGGACTCAGACGTGACTTCACCTGTATCAGTTCCTTCCTGTGCCACTCCAGCATCATTCAGAACAATAATACAGTAACAACTGAAATGTGTACAACAGACCCTCATTATACGATGAACTGGAATGCGATGAATCAATTAAACACTTACAAAAAAGTTAGGACCTTTTCTGATGCACAATACAATATATGCTTATAATTATGATAACAATGATCCCAAATGAAGCCTCATCAGTGGAAAAACAAATGTTATTTTCATTTATATGATCAACCTCATGCAAGCCTACAATCACTTGTTTGTTCAAAGTTGGCCTTTGCATCTGTCACTATTGGGTATGTTAGCATCAGCAACGGAACGATAGTGTGGAGTTGGAGTTCAAGCAGCAAGCGAAGTGCAGCAAAGTGAAATAACCATTACAGGTGAGTTGGAAACCTATTTTACGACTCTGGGTTGGTGACCCTCGGCCAATAACATATCACAGAACCCAAGCATTATACAATAATTCTTTATGCGATGGATTTTTAAAAATGCATCCTCATCACAAAACAAAGATATGCTGTAATGGACTCCTGGTGCCAGGTATCAATGACCATAAGGCATTAATTCAAAGCAAAAATATATACTGTAACCAGCAGAGGAACAGAAATGGGGAAGGTGATGAAGTGGTTTTTTGTGTAGAAGTGATCTTGTTGCAGAAGTGGCCTTGGTATGGAAGTGGACTGGCATGGAAGAGTTTGTGTGTGTGTGTGTGTGTGTGTGTGTGTGTGTGTGTGTGTGTGTGTGTGTGTGTGTGTGTGTGTGTGTGTGTGTGTGTGTGTGTGTGTGGATTTACCTATTTGTATTTACCTATTTGTAGTATACAGGAATTGAGCAATGCTCGTGTTGTCCTGTCTCCATATCCACATTTATCAAGTCTACCTTTACACACATGAATGTTTTTCTCATGCACCACCTCTTTGTCTGAGTCGTTCTAAATATTTAAGAATATACCTAATTGTGATATACACGGAATGTACTATGCTCGTGGGTTTCCGTCGCTGTTTCTCAATAAGTCGAATTTAACTTTAAACTCGTTTAAGTTTTTAGACTGGACGATCTCTTTGTCCAGGCTATTCCATAAGTCTATACTTCTGTAAGGAAAGCTATATTTCTTGATATCCTTCAAGCAGCTTGACTTTTTCAATTTCATTCCATGTCCTCTTGTTGCTCTCTTATCCCATACAAACAGATCTTCTTTGTCAATTTTATCTACTCCCACCATGGTCCTGAACACCGCAATCATGTCTCCCCTCTTTCTCCTTTCCTCTAACGAAGGCAAATCCAGTTTTTCCAGCCTCTCTCTGTATGACAGGTCTGTCAGACTGGGGACCATCTTGGTTGCTCTTCTTTGTATTCTCTCAATCTTGTTTATATCTTTCTTTTTGTGTGGGGACCACACTACCGCTGCATATTCTAACCTGGGGCGGATCATGGCCACTATCAATTTTTTCATCATTTCCTCATCCATATAATGAAATGCTACTCTTATGTTAGTCAAGAGCTTATAAGTCTCTCCAACTATCTTGTTAATGTGCTTTTCTGGTGACAAACTATCTTGGACCAGCACTCCCAAATCTTTCTCTTCTCTCCTTTTTGTGATTAATTCATTACCCAAAAAATAATTCAGTGATGGTCTCCTGGTACTTTTACCCATTTCCAATATTTTACATTTCTTTACATTAAATTTCATTTCCCACGTCCGGCTCCAATTGTGTATCCTATCCAAATCCTCCTGCAGTATTTTACAATCCTCCTCAACCTCTATCTTCCTCAAGATCTTTACATCATCAGCAAACAGACTCGCATAACTGTTCACTCCATCTACCATATCATTTACGTAAATCAGGAACATTACTGGCGCCAACACTGAGCCTTGAGGGACTCCACTTGTTACTTCTCTCCATCCAGACATCTTTTCCTTTATTACTGTCCTCATTTGTCTGTCTCTCAAAAGTCTCTCATCCATTCCAGAAGTTTCCCCTTTAGTCCTCCTATATATTCTAGTTTCCACATTAGTCTCTTATGAGGTACCTTGTCAAAGGCCTTCTCTAAGTCTAAGTACACACAATCTACCCAACCATCTCTCTCCTGTACCACATCAATCGCTCTTGAGTAAAAGCTCAACAAGTTTGAAACACATGACCTTCCACTTCTGAATCCAAACTGACATTCAGCCAAAATATTCATCTCTTCCAGATATTTTATCCATCTGTCTTTCAGGATTCTCTCACACAATTTAGCGACCATGCTGGTTAGAGACACTGGTCTATAATTCAGGGGTTCTTCCCTGTTTCCTCCCTTGTAAATTGGTACCACATTTGCCCTCTTCCATTCTTTTGGCACTTTCCCCTCTTCCAGTGAGCATACAATTAAGCTGTGAATTTTATCCGCCAGTTGTTCTCTGCATTCCTTCAGTACCCAATTAGAAATTCCATCAGGTCCTGGGGCTTTCCTTACATCTTGAGTTTCCAGTAATTTATACACTTCCTGCACCTCCACTTTTATATCTTTCATCACCGGAACATTTCTAATCACTCCCTCCCCTTCCACAAGCTCCTTTTCTTTAGTGAAAACTGACTGGAAACGTTTGTTCATTATTTCTGCTTGCATTGCCGCATCCTTAAAGACCTCTCCATCTACTTTCAGCTTGGTGATTCCTTCCTTTTGTTTCAGTTTGCCATTAACAAATCTATAAAACAGTTTGGGTTCATCCTTGCATTTGTCAATTATACCTTTTTCAAAATTCCTTTCTTCTTCTCTACGTATTCTTGTGTATTCGTTTCTTGTTCTTTTATATTCTTCCTTTGTTCTGTCGTTACCTCTCTTTCTCCAATTGTTCCACGCCTTATCTCTCTTTTGGCTATCATACACCTTCTATTAAACCACTCCTTTTTCCTGTTTTCTTCCCTCTTACTCTTGGTACAAATTTTTCCACTCCCAAATTATAGAGGTCTAGAAAGATATCCCATTTCCTCTGTATCTCTCTTGTTTCTCTGAATTTTCTCCAATCCGCATTTTCAAAAAAGTTTCTCAATCCTGTAAAATTTGCTTTGCCAAAGTTGTATCTTCCCTGTCTATGAAGCTCGTCTCTTGGCTCAACGTTTCCTATTAACATCTGGAACTCAATGACCACGTGATCACTTTTTCCCAAAGGACAGAGATATTCCAATGATTCTATTACATCGGGTTCTTTGGTGAACAGTAAATCTAACCTTGCTGGTGTGTCCTCACCTCGAAACCGTGTCTCTTCTTTGACCCACTGCGTCATCACATTA
This sequence comes from Coenobita brevimanus, assembly GCF_032717465.1. Taxonomy (NCBI): domain Eukaryota; kingdom Metazoa; phylum Arthropoda; class Malacostraca; order Decapoda; family Coenobitidae; genus Coenobita; species Coenobita brevimanus. The sequence continues at coordinate 27,244,349 of NC_137046.1, forward strand.
TTCATTATTATATTTAATAACATAGTACCCCACGAATCCTCGCCGCCTTCCGAGTACCATTCCTCCCAGTTCACCTCTTTACAATTAAAGTCACCCACCAAAATTATATTATTGCTTTTCTCAATTATTTTTTGCAAGTAGCTAGCCATATCTGACAACATCTCATGGTATTCGTCATCCTTCCATGCTCGTCTTTGGGGGAACATACACTACCACCATATCTCTCTTAACATTCTCTCCAGTTTCTAATTTCATATATATCACTTCAGCCCTGCCTTCTCCCATTTCCACAGTATCTACATTTATGTTGTTCTTCACTGCTATCATCACTCCTCCTCCCTTTTTTTCTTTTCTGTCTTTTCTCCACAGTTTGTATTTACCATCTCCCAAATGAACATCAATATCTTCTCTTAATTTGGTCTCTACAAAGCACATGACATCAGGTTCATGTTCTCTCAAGAAATCATTAATTTCAATCTTTGTCGATATGAAACCATCAACATTAGTATATATCACCTTCAAATTATTTTTGACATTATTAATACCCTCTTCTCTCCTACTCTCTGTCTGTACCACTTCCTCAACTTCTGATCTTTCACAACCATCCCCCCTAGTTTCCTTCACTTCTATTTCCTTAAATACCATTTCCTTACTTTCATATCCAATACTCTCCAAAAAAAAGTATTACGTTCTTCCTCTGTCCTCTTATCATTTTTTTCCTTTACTTCTTCCTTTAATGATTTTAAAACTTCTCTTTCTTCTTCATTCAGATCTTTTCTTATTATAATATTTTCCATCCCCGCCTCTTTGCTTAATTTCCAGGTCACTTTAAGTATCTCATTTATTACACTTTCTGATGTAAACTTGACTCTCATTGGTCTTGTTTCCCCTTTCTTATAAGGCCCTATCCTCCTTACTTCCTCAATTTCTTTTACCCACTTGTCTCCTTCGGGGTCAATCTTGCCTAATATTCCTCTCACCATGTTCGTGTCTCTCTCGAGTCTTGCGAACCTAACCTTTTCTTCCTCTTCCCTGTTTCCAAATACTACCACACATCTGTTCCTTTCTACAGTTTCTCTCACTATTTTCTCTTTTTCTTCAGTATTTTCACTACATTTTCTTCCATTTCTTTCTTGTTCATTTCCCTTTCTTCATGGATGATCTCTCTTAAGCTGACCACTTCTTTCTGTTCTTCTTCTACGTGTGCCCACTTTGCCTTGTGTTCTTCTAGTACATTACTCACCTTCTCCGTTTTATTAGTACTCTCTTCAAGTTTCCTCCTCAGTTCAACATTTTCCCTCTTCAAATTCTTAATCTCTTCATTGGCTGTTTCATTGGACTGGATTAGACTCTGTATGGTGGTTTCCGTATTTACTGACACATCCTTTATCACTAGATTCTCTACTTTTTTTCGAGTTCACTAATCCTCATAATTAATGTTTTCACCAGGTCCATGACATTAGTATTAGCATCAAATCCTTGAAATTCCATTCCCTCATTGTTTACATTTTCGGCCATCTTTAACGTACCGGTAAAGTACCTAAACAGCTGTTACCGAATAAGCCACAAACATTCATGTATACTATTGCCAACAAATCTTTACATTTTTGGTAGTCTACCAACTTTCATTATTTTAAATTTAAAGAAAGACCCTAGGAGACAGGACAGACAAAATTCCTGGAACTACTCAAGGTTAGGAGCGATGCCTGGGACGACCTCTCTCTCCGGCGGTTCGTGTGTGTGTGTGTGTGTGTGTATTTACCTAGTTGTGATATACAGGAAATGAGCTACGCTCATGGGGTCTCATCTGTGTTTCTCAGAAAGTCAAATTTCGCTTTGAACTCATTTGTTTTTAGACAGGACGATCTCTTTGTCCAGGATATTCCACAGGTCTGTGCGTCTACATGGAAAACTATATTTCTTGATATCCTTCAAGCAACTTGGCTTTTTCAGTTTCATTCCATGTCCTCTTGTTACTCTCCCATCCCATACAAATAGATCTTTTCTGTCAATTTTATCTACTCCCATCATGGCCCTGAACACTGCAATCATGTTGCCCCTCTCTCTCCTTTCTTCTAAGGAAGGCAGATCTAGCTGTGTGTAGAAGTACAGCAGTGTGTGTGTATTTTTACCTAAATCTTACCTAACTGTATCTTTACAGGAATAAGTCAAGCTCATACTGTCCCATGTTTTGAACCATTTTTATCATACATGTCTTTAAATTTATGAATTGTTTGACTCACACTATTTCATTCAGTAGTACATTCCACTGATCGACTGCTCTATATGGGAAACTGAATATCCTTACGTCTTTTTCACCTCTCTTCTTGTAGTTTTCTACAGTGTCCTCTTGATGTTGCTTCCCCATAGGTTATATACTCATTTACATCTATTTTCTCTTTTCATGTGATGCATTTATATTACATAATTATGTCTCCTCTTTTCCTTCTCTCCTGTAATGACGGTAGGTTTAATTTTTTGAGTCATTCTTCACAGATTAGGTCCCTTAACCCCTTAACCACGGGGCGTCACGTTCGTGACGCTTGGGAGCAAGGGATCATACCGCGGAACGTCACTTTTGTGATTCTGTGTTATTTTGAATTCGCCCGGGCTTTCAAGTGGTGGCTTGTATCATCTATCAGTACTGCCAATGTCCAACACTAGTCAGCACTCCTAATCTCATCTGTACTCCCATCCATTGTTGACAATTTAGCCATTTCTCCCTGTTCTTGACTCCCCTCCCTACCTCCCCTCCATTACCCTCTCTTCTCACTTGCCTGGCCACGCTGCACTAAGTAAATCTTTCCTGGAATTTTCCACTGATTTCATCCATTGAAATAAGCCCTATGCCCCATTCTTATACAAAATACAAAAAAGAAAAAAAGGTAAGTGATAGTGTCATTCACCTGGAATTGGCTAATTATCACCTGACAACACCTCACGTGCACTCGTTCGCTAATTTTCCCTGTTGATTTCCCCTTGAAATATGCCGTATAATCTATTCTCATAATAAGAATATATATAAGAAAGGAAGGGAGAAGCCTAAGTGATATTTACATTCACCTGGAACTACCTAATTTATTATGTATTGTCTAGATTTCCTGCCAATCATTTCATAGTGTAAATATTAGCAGCTGTCACCACGCTGACACTGGCAGCCTTTCACAGCCCCTAGGCCACCGCAGCATTCAGTTTACTGTTGTCTTTCAAGGTGAAACCACATCGGATTCGCGCCTGTCCAATTCCGCCACTTTTTGGCCCCATGCAAAGGACCCTGTGACCTTTACTCCTACTAAACCTCGTGTGGAAAGGGGTAAAGGGCTAAGTGACTGCTGTGGAATGTGAACTGGCTAATTTATCAATGAAAATGATGGACAGCGACTACGACTGACTGCTGTGGAATGTGAACTGGCTAATTTATCAATGAAAATGATGGACAGCGACTACGATCTTTCTGGTGACGAAAACAGTGCAAGTGGAAATGTAAATAATGTGTAAATAGCAAGTGAAAGCAATGAATGTAAATATAAGTGAACAGTGGAAAATAGTTTTATAAGTTACTGCATGTGACAGTGCATAACACAGTGTAAATAAAATAGAAATGTAAATAATGTAAATAAAATAGAGAATATAAATAGAAATGTAAATGAGTAGTAATATAAGAATATGAGTATATATACTAGGAGTAATGAAAGTGAAAGTTTCACTCTAGCATGTATAAATACTATGAGTTATGAAAGTGAAAGTGACAGATTTGCTCTCAACGCTAGTATACAGGACGAGAAAGTGAATGCTACGTATTTTACTGAAAGAGAAATTGAATGCCTACAGTGACAATAAACTACTATTACCGAAGGAAACTTATGGATAAAGACTGCAGATATATATAAGTGTTATATAGTAATAGAAATATAAAGTGTGAGTGCTTTTATGAATAATAAATGACAGAATACCAGCGGCAAACGAGCGCAAGTGGGAAGCTGGTACACGCTCGTAATTTTCATTGCTTTCACAGTTTTTTTTTTTTTTTTTTTTTGAGTATGGATTCCAAACTATTTGAAAATTATAGAATAGTGTTTCTAGTGATAATATCAGGTTGTGGTAATCATATTACGGGGTGTTGGGAAGTGTAAAGTGGAGACTTCGTTACCCAACTTCAGAAGTCTCCACAAGTCCTACGGTACTCGATGAAGGCTCAACAAACATCCCAGGAGAAAGCTTAAGGTATGTGCCATAAGCATATGTAATTATAATATTCTAGGACTAATAACTGATTTTTGGCAAATATTTTTACAAAGTCTGTTGGAGCACAAATATCACCGCAGGACACGCAAGGAGCACCAAAACAACCCCGCGGTTTAGGGATTAAACTTGGTGCCCATATTGTAGCAGCTCTTTGTACCTTTTCAATCTTATCTATGTGTTTTTTTAGTTGTGGATTCCAGACTACCGAAGCATACTCAAAAGATGGTCTGATGAATGATGATATCTTTCTCAGCATGTCTTCACTTACGTATGTGAATCCTAACCTCATATTGGCAAGCAGTTTGTACTCATACATGTTCCTTACTTTTCATTTCTGTGGTCTGCCTGTGATAGTCTGTTAATGATAATCACTCCTAAATCCTTTTCCCTTTCTGATGTGTGTAGGGTTGAATTTCCTTCCTTATAGTCCCAGTCTGGTCTTTTTCACTTTTACAGAATTTGATTACATGACACTGTCCACACTGAATTCCATTTGCAATCTATTGCTCCATTCATGAAGCTTATTTAATTCTTCTTGTAGCTCTATGGAAGAGTCTGCATTTGTAATTTCCCTTTGTATTTTTGTATCATCAGCAAACATACAGTATTTAGGTAGCTTCCATTTCCAATGTTGCTGTCTATGTCATTTATATATACTAAAAACATAATTGGTGCCAGCACCGAGCCATGTGGAACTTCACTTGTCACTTTTCTCCCTGATGAGTAATTTCCCCTTAGCATTGTTCTCATTTCCCTTTCACTGAGAAAATCTTGCATCATATTGTATAGTTTACCTCGGATCCTCCTTGATTGTACAGTTTCCATAAAAGTCTTGTGTGGTACTCTGTCAAATGCCTTCTTGAAATCCAAATATGTGCTGTTGGCAGCCATGTCTTTTCTGCATTATTTCTGCAATTTTATCATAGTTTTATTTGCTAGTGACACATGATTTTCCTTTTCTAAAACCAAATCATCTTTCTGTTATCATGTTGTGTTTTTCCAGGTGTACCCAAATTCTTCGTATCATTTTTCCAACATCTTGCTTATGACACTGACCAGTGATACTGGTCGGTAGTTAAGTGGATTTTGTCTATTTCATTTCTTGAAAAGGGGCATAATGTTTGGTTTCTTCCAAATATCTGGTAATTTACCTTGTCTGAAGGATTCTCTGAATATTAACTGTAATGGACCGCTTAGCTCTTTTGCACATTCCTGTAATACCCAACATGAAATCTTATCGGGGACACTGGCTTTTCCCGTCTAATTTTCTCATCTCTTCCTGGACCTCTTGTTTTGTTCACATATATTTGTTAATATGTGTGGGCATGCATGTTCGTTTTCATCTCTCGCAAATCTACTTTCACTGGTAAAAACTGACTGGAAATTTTTATTACTTCACAAATATCTTCTTCATTTATAAGGATTTTCCCCTCATCCATGAAAGATTGTATTTTAACTTTTGCTTTGCTTCATTATGTAGCTGTAATACAAATTCGGCTGATCAGTACTTTTATTTGCAATGTCTTCCTCAAACTGCCTTTGAGCTTCTCTCCTCATCCTTGTATAAACATTTCTTGCCTGATTGTAGTGGTTATATGCTCTCCTACTTTTATGTCATCCGTATCTGATCCACAGCAAATATCTTTTCTCTTTAGCATTTTCACAATCAGTATTAAACCAGTTCTTTATCCTTATTTCAGTGTCTTTGTGCACCGAGATATAATTTTTTTTTTTTTTTTTTTTTTTTTTTTTTTTTTTTAATGCGAGGAAGAAGGAACCAAAGGCCATGAGCCCGCAGTAACAGTTCCCTCCAAGAGAAAAACAAAATACAATATAGAGCCAAATTCAAGATCCAATCATTTTGAGATGCCTGGACACACTGCGTTTGAAAGACTGGAGATCATAGGCAGCAGGAAATACAGACAGAGGGAGACAGTTCCAGAGCTGACCTGTTGCATAAATGAAAGACTGGGAGTAACGGTTAACTCTTGCATTAGAGAGTTGGACAGAAAAGGGATGAGAGTTTGCTGCCAGACGGGTGCTACGCGCCCGTCGTAGAGGTGGAGGAATGCAAGCAGACAGTTCAGAGGAGCAGTGACCATTAAAGTAGCGATAGAAAAGAGATAAAGATGCAACAGTGCGGCGAAGAGACAGAGGTTGAAGGGAGTCAGTAAGAGGAGGAGAGTTAATGAGACGAAAAGCCTTTGACTCCACCCTATTGAGAAGAGCTGTATGTGGGGAGCCTCCCCACACATGAGAGTTGTACTCCACACAGGGGCGGATAAAACCCCTGTATAGAGTCAACAATTGTGCAGGGGTAAAGAAAGAGCGGAGTCGGCTTAGCACGCCCAATCTCTTGGAAGCAGATTTTACAAGAGATGCAATATGATCTCTCCAAGATAAGTCCCGAGTAAATGAAACCCCAAGCATGTTCAAGGATGATGCAGGATTAAGCTGAATATTATTAAACATTAGTGGGTATACCTGTGGAAGATTTTGTCGGGTTGATAGGTGTAAGAACTGAGGTTTAGATGCATTAAAGACAACCATATTATTTTTACCCCAGTCAGAGATACGAGTCAAATCAGACATTAGGTGTGCCACAGCCTCATCCCTTGCTTGTTGAAGTAACTGTTGAGATGGGCGTTGCGGGAACCGAATGGAAAGGTGAAGGGTGGAGTCATCAGCGTATGAGTGGATAGGGTTAGATGTACAGCTTAGAAGATCATTGATGAATAAAAGGAAGAGAGTTGGTGATAGGACAGAGCCCTGAGGAACACCACTGTTGATAGATCTAGGAGAAGAACGATGGCCGTCTACAACAGCGGCTATAGAACGACCAGAAAGGAAGCTAGCGATGAAGGCACATATAGAAGGATAGAAACCGTAGGAAGGCAGTTTGGAAATTAAAGATTTATGCCAGACTCGATCGAAAGCCTTTGAGATGTCAAGTGCAATGGCAAAGCTTTCGCCAAAGTCCCGAAAGGAGGATGACCAGGAGTCTGAAAGGTAGGTGAGAAGATCGCCAGTGGAGCGTCCCTGACGGAACCCATACTGACGATCGGAAAGAAGGTTGTGATAGGAAAGATGCCTTAAAATTTTTCTATTAAGAATTGACTCGAAAACTTTTGAAATACAGGACGTTAAAGCAATTGGACGATAGTTGGAGGGTTGGGAGTGGTCACCCTTCTTTGGGACTGGCTGAATGAGAGCAAACTTCCAGCAAGAAGGAAAGGTCCAAGTTGACAGACAAACGCGAAAGAGTTTGCCTAGGCAGGGTGTAAGCACAGAAGCACAGTTCTTGAGAACAACAGGAGGGACCCCATCAGGACCATATGCCTTGTTAGTACTGAGGCCAGTGATGGCAGAAAATACATCAACTGAAGAAATTTTAATGTCAGCCATGAGGAAGTCAGAGGGGGGAAGTGATGGAGGAACAGCACCGGAATCGTCTAAGGTAGAATTGGAGGAGAAAGTCTGTGCGAAGAGATCTGCTTTATCAGTAGAAGAAATAGCTACAGAACCATCAGAGTAGAAAAGAGGAGGGAAGGATGATGAGGTAAAGTTGTTAGAAAGATTTTTGGCAAGATGCCAGAAGGAGCGGGAAGAATTCGAGTCGGAGAGTTGAGAGCATTTAGTATGGATGAAATTATTTTTAGTAGAGCGAAGAACAGACTTAGCACGATTCCAGGCAGAAATGTAAAGATGATGTGATTCAGGGGTGGGTTGGCTCCGGTACCTTTTGTAGGCCCTCTCCTTGTTGCGGACAGCATTAGAACAAGCGTGATTAAACCAAGGCTTTCTTGCATTAGTCAAAGGATATGAGAAAGGAATGTATGCTTCCATGCCCGAGAGAATAACCTCCGTAATGCGCAAGGCACACTCAGATGGCTCCCGGCCACGGAAGCAATAATCATTCCAGGGAAAATCAAAGAAGTACTGCCTGAGGGCCTCCCAGTCCGCGGCTCCAAAATGCCACAGACGACGTTTCACTGGAGGGTCCACAGGCCGTACCGGAGTGATAGGACAGGTTAAGGTAATAAGGTTGTGATCGGAGGAGCCCAACGGAGAGAAAAGATTAACAGAGTAAGCAGAAGGATTAGTTGTGAGGAAGAGGTCAAGTATGTTGGAGCTCTCTCCAAGGCGGTCAGGGATACGGGTAGGGTGCTGTACAAGCTGCTCTAGGTCATTAAGGATAGAAAAGATGTAGGCTTGTTCACCAGGTGGATCCGTGAAAGGAGAGGAGAGCCAAAGGTGGTGGTGAACATTGAAATCTCCAAGAATGGAGATTTCAGAGAAAGGAGAAATGGATAGAATGTGTTCCATCGTAGAAGTATGATAGTCGAAGAATTTTTGATAGTCAGTAGAATTAGGGGATAAGTAAACAGCACAGATATATTTAGTCAGAGAATGACAGGAAAGCCGAAGCCAGAGTGTGGAGAATTCAGAAGAATCAAGTTCAGGAACATGAGAGCAAGATAAGTCGTTGCGTATATATACACAACAGCCACCTTTGGCTTTGAAATGAGTATAGAGAAAGTAGGAGGATACAGAAAAGGGTTTGCTGTCAGTTGCCTCAGACAGCTGAGTCTCCGTTAGAAAAAGAAGGTGAGGTTTAGAGGAGGAGAGGTGGTGCTCAACAGAGCGAAAGTTAGAGGAAAGGCCGCGAATGTTGCAGAAATGAAGAAGAGAGTCAGACCGTGGTTCCAGGCACCTTGAGTCGTCACCGGGAGATGGGCAGATGGTGGGGGCATTTATGGTCCCCCCCCCTGGGGACTCCGAGGCTTGATAAGACGACGCCATTTTGGTAAATTTTGAATAGGAAGTGTAGTGTGTACTGTGCATGTAGTGTGGTGAAGATAGTTAGAGAAATTTGTACTGGAGAGCATGCTGGCCTACTCTCTGTGCAACTGAGACACTGAAAAAATTCAGCAAAGGGGGATGGTCAGAAACTAGTCCTGAGGGCTGATGAAACGGGAGCTCCAGCACTCCCTGTCATCAGCTTTCCATCCACCTCGGGAGTACTGCCCTGCTCGACTGGTGCTACAGTCTACTCCTGTTTCATAAAGTTCATAAAAATTTTTGATATGTAACATTTACATCTTGTCCTCTTAGCAGCTTTTCTCAATCTATATCGTTGAAGCACTTTTTTAGGTCATGAGTTGCTCTTTTTGTAGTTTGGCCTCTTTTTGTAAATTCCATTGCCTCTAACTACAGTAGTGCACCAACTTTCGCTAGAGCATGATTCGCGCAATCCACTTTCGCGGCATGCACCAAATATTCCCTAACTTCCACTTTCGCTTGAAAAAAATCGATTTTCGCGCACAAATTTTGGGTTTGGGACAATATTTTGAATTTTGAATTTCCTGCACCGCCCGCCCGCAACCCACCGCCATCTTGAATGACGTCATGTCAACACTCTGTCCACCCATTCCCGCCATTGTGTACGAGCGTGCTAGCTCCATTGTGTTGGATTCTCACGGTTCAATGGCCTCTACTATACCTGGTAGTGTGGGGAAAGGGCCTGGTGGTGTGGGGGGAGGGCCGGGAGGCAGTGGTGGTGATAAAAAGTGGCCGGGACATTCAAAGTCGGGAGGAAAGGCCAAGGATAAAAGAGAGTATCGTGTTGGAGTGAAGAAACGGCAGTATAATAATGAAATGAAAAGGAAGATAGTTGAGCACATGGACAAGGGCGCAAAAAACAGTGAAATCTGCCGTATATTTAACATCCCAGAATCGACAGTGTGTAGTATGAGGAAACAGCATGGTGGTAGCGAGGCAGCAAGAGGTGGCGCCAATACGTCTGGCGTGGCTAAATAAGCCCGCCACGCACCTCGGATACTTACCCCCAGCATCCATTAAACACCTCAACCTGGTCTCTGTGGTATGTTTCTCCTCATATAATGTGTACTGTACAGTTTTTATTGTTTGTATCTCACAATGCAATGTACAATAGTGATTTGATGTACTGTATTGCAAGTGAAAATGAAAATCTGATGTTACTTTAGGATAACCGGGAACCAATTAGCCTTTTTGCCATAAAGACAATGCCCCAATTTTCGCTAATTCTACTTTCGCACATTATTTTTGGACCCAATTAGGCATGAAAATTGGTGCCCCACTGTATGTCATATGCTATCCTGAAATTGTAATCTAGTACTGCTGGTCGCTTTTGCCGAATGAAGGGTGACAGATTATACTGTCAATTTCATTTTCTTGCCTAGTAAATATGAGATCTAATAATGGGGGGTCTTCTGGTCCTCTTTTTCTGGTGTTCTCCTTTACATGTTGTTAGAAAAAATCCTGTATACAATCCAAACGCTTTTGATCCCAACAACTTTCAAGGCTTTTTTTTACATAAAGTATTCTAGTTTATATTTGTGTTATAATCTCCCGTCAGTGTAATTCTTTCAGGTTTTTCTCCCATTCTGTATAGTAGGGTTCTTAAACTCTGAACTGTTTTTTCTGCCAAGTCTTCATATTCACCTCTATCCCATGTGTTTGTCTTGGGTGGTATATATAAATTTGCCACAATTATCCCTTCTGATGTACTAATCTCTACTGCAATTAATTTTACTTGTGAGGGTTTGTCTACTTCTATCTATTTTACTTGAAGTCTTTTTTGTTAGTATCATAACTCCTCCTCCTTTGTTTAAGTTTGTCTCTTTGCCAAATATTGTACTCATCCAAATAATGAGTCATCTGATATTGTTGGAGTTAATTTTGTTTCTGTTAGACACATAATATGAGGCTCACTTTCTATGATAAAGCCTTTTATCTCTAATAATTTGGATACCATTCCATCTACATCTGAGTACCTCAACTTAGCCATATTGTCCACATATTTGACATTGGCTGAGTTCACTGTCTTGCTTTGATTTAGTCCCTGCTGTTTATGTCTCATTTTTTAACTTGCAATCCTACTACTTTGTAAAAAAAAAATAATAATAATAACTACTCTCTTCATCTGATCTTCCATCATTGTTTTTGCATCTTCCCTCTTTTCCCTTAATAATCCCCTTTCTTCTCGAGTTAGGCACCTTTTTATTCACACTTCTTTGTACTCCTCTGATAACTTAGGTTTATCATTATTTCTTAATACCTCTTTTACAGTATTCACATTTTGAAAGGTTATTTTCAGGGGCCTAAAATTCCTAATCTCTTAAATTCCTCTACATCTTTCTCACAGATTTTGTCTGATATTATTTTCAGTATGTTCATTATATTTACCATCTTGTTATCCCTGGTGATTCTGTTCTTTATTTCTTCTTCACATTTACCAGTGATGACTATAGACCTGTTAATCCCAGCTGTTTCCTGTGTGTGTGTGTGTGTGTGTGTGTGTCTGTGTGTATACAACTTGGAGGCAGAAGTGGGGGTGGTTAGTTTTATAAGCTAATGTTTTTAATTTTATTAGAAGTGGTGTGAAGAGAATGAGTGTTTTTACTATATGTATTCCAAATGGTTAATAATACTTTGCTAATCTTGATGCTGGGAGGCATGCAGGAAACTCGCAATGATACAGAATGGAGGAGAAAAGGGTAGAGACAGCTGTCTACCCAACTCCTGAACAGTCTCACTGTAATGGACTCCTGTTGTAGAGTGGGCTAATCATTGTTGCTTAATGTTTTGTGTGCATTTACGATACGGGTTTACAAATTTTTTGTGTTGGTATTTAGGGTCCAATGCAAGTGCATAGTGGGTGACAGGGATGAAGTGGGATACCTCTGATAATGTGCTGTGGCAGTAAGCTGAGTGGTAAACAGACATGTCTCATTCACTTTGTTAATGGTACAGTATTTCTTTTTATTTTTTACAGAAACAAGTGTTTTCTTTGCATGTAATGAGATGTCAGAAGTAAGGTGGTCTCAGTCAAGCCGAATGAGGGAGAAAAAACACAGGAGCAGGGAGTGTAAAAGTTGAATAGGTCACAAGATGAATGATTTCCACTGAAATGACAATTAGTGGAAAGCTGGTTTAAGATGAATTCTCACAACCCCCCATGCTGTGACAGATATTAAGGACAAAATTCACATTATATGCAACTAGACTGTATATCTTTTACATCATCCATAACCATATATACACAAAAACAGCAGACCCTCAGCTTATACGTCCTCTGATTGCATGGAATATGATTCACATGGCAATATAAACCTCTACCCCATTCCATTCACAAGGTTCCAATTCCATCTGCACAGAAAAACTGATGACTGATTTTTTATTACTGCATACAAACAATGAAAATATTTGCTGACAAAAGTCTCTGATGAATCTGGGTAGAATGATTTTTGAGGGCTCCTAGGCCAAGTTTCAGCCCTTGAGGGGTTAGAGGAACTGCTCAGTCCCCTTACTTTGGTCCCTAAGCCTCCGTTACTAATACTCCCAAACAAGTCACTTTTTCATCCATCAAGGTGAATTAAAACTCCACTTAGAATATTTGGCTTACACATAGCCTCCTCTTAACTCCCTTGTTCCACACCAATCAATTCTTTGGGTCTATCCCTAACTTTGTCGACAAGTATTCTGCCATACTGTATTTCAGGGAAATACCCCTATGATTGCCACACACTTATCTCTCCCTTTATACAAAAGAACTAAAGTATTATACTTGATTTCCAGTCCTCTGGCACACTACCCTCATCCCATGCCAATCTGCACATTTTCCAGATCCACTGAATCACTATCTATTCCCCATATTTCAACATTTTTTCACACACTACGTCAATTCTTGGTGTTTTTTTCATTTTGTTTCTTCACTACCACACACACTTTCATTCGCCAGAGCACTTCCTCCCTTATTGCCTCTCTTTGTTTCTAACCATTTCCCAGCCAATCACGCTATCAATGCGTTTTTTTTTTCCATATTCAACAGCTCATTAGAATGTTCTCTTTATCAAAATCACTTTCTCTTTCTTTACCAATATTCTGCCATTTTCTTCTTTCACCCCTATCTTACTTTCATGTAAGACAGGGAGTGAAAGACAGCTTCTTACAATCCCTCTCATTTACATCCAGTCCCTGGCTAACTAAGTAAACTAAGTATTTCCAACAAGTCTAGATTAGGTCCCTTATTACCTCAATACTCCAATATAAAACTCACAACAATGCTTCAAAACACAAGGAAGCATTCAACAGATATTCTGGCCTCCTCCTCCTCCACTGCTGCCATGGACCTTTCCTACCTTATCTCCAAATCCTAGTCCTTTTGGATACTATTTGTCCACTAAAGTATATGTGTTTGTGGTATTTTGATCATTTCTTCTGGGGTGACCACTTTTTCCTCTGTTTAATTTCCATTCTTTCCTCTTCTTAATTTTTTTGTGAACTCTCTAGCTTCAGTTGTTGCAGTCACATAGGCTTGCTCCTCTATGTTAAGCTTTTACTTCCATTTCTAAGTTTTCTGTTCTTCCTTGGGGCTGGTTTGGCTCATTCCTTCCTTTCTACTTCACCCATGCAGTTTTTAGCTGCCAGATTCTCTCTCTCCCTCTCTCTCTCAAAAGTTGAAAAATCAAGGCTAACAATATATGTGCTAACTCACTCACTCACTCCTTCTTCCTCCCTCTTGTGTGCAAGTATATGTAATTACTCTCATTTTTTGTTGTAATTTGTCTACTCTCAACACATGGGCAGCAGTAAACACTGGGCCCACAACTGCTGATGATGTCGAGATGGCGACAGTCGCTCAGTGGACGACATAGCCTTCTCTGACGACAACATCCTTCATGGTGAAGATCACGATGCCGTTAAAAGAATGGATAACCCCGCCCAACTACAATTACCAACCTTTCAGTCCGGTCCCCTCAGACAGAGGCCTGGGCAGAGGTGGAGTGCGGAAGGAGAAAATGAAAGAAGTGAAGACAAAGAAGAGAGTGGAGAAGAGGATGGGTTGGCCATGGAAAGGATGCATCGTAGGATGCTGAAGGAGGCATATAAGACTCTTCAACGTACGCACTGTGAAGAAATTCGGGTGAGAGCGCAGGAGGCATGAGAGATTGGCGGCAAGGCCAGAGGACGACGGGGAAAGAGGAAAATTGAGGAGGAACCGGGTGAAACGTTAAGTTAGGTAAACATATAAGAACACATTGAGAGAAGGAAATCAAATGGATAATGGGCAAGTGCACTTAGCGTAAAAGATACGCAAGGACCATTTGCATGGGTCATAAAAAATAACTGCTGGGTTAACTTTGTGGGGTATAAAGACAAGGTCAGTAGCACTGGTCCATAAGGGCTGACATTTCCAAAAAAAAGAGCAAAAGCCCCCAGAAAAAGGAAGTGAAAGTTAAACTTATGCAAAAGCTAGCAAACACAAATTTAGCATCAATAACGTATCAAAGACGTAACAGTGACGTGAACAAAGGGGCGTAACAGTGCCCCATGAAGGGTATATAAGAATGATTGTAGGAGTAGCAGGCACAAGGAACTGATAAAGTGCCCAGACAGGACAGTGCCAAGGAAGGCAGATGCACACAGACACCCACAGGTCATAGGCATTGCAGATTTGGTGTGTAGAGGCAGCTGAAGTTGTAGTAAATTGCAAAGTATAAGGCAAGATATCTATTTTCTCAGAAGCCAGCAATATATCTGGCCACATTGTCCCCGACCATGGGATAAGATTGTTGTCGATTTAATTCCGAAATACAATATATAGTTATAAGTAAACATTAAAATACTCAACATATGGGTAGTTAGTCTAGTAACTGTGCTGTATTCATGTGTGAATAGTTTATTATATTCAAGTAACTGTGTTATACATAACCAATGAGTTGTACTTAAGCAATACATAAGTACAGTACTGTATTTAATATGGTAATATGGATTAACCTCTTGGTGTTGAACTGCACTCCCATATGCTAACTACAGTACTTGGTACACCTGTAATAACCTGTTTGATACTCTGTACACAGTACTAATATTAAAATTAGAAAGTTGTCTTTGTGTTTTGGAACCTCAGTGTGTGGAAGAGTGATCTGTGGTGGTCCAAGGAGGAATAAGGACACAAAGGGAATACAGTATTTAGTGTCATATTATCCTAACTGTACAGGTTCTTTCTGGGCTTGTCTCCCCACTCTCTACTGTTATTGTAAAGCAACCAAAAAACATATTAATAGCAGTCACTCTTCGTACTTAGCCTTGCTGAATACAAAGCACACCACAGGTTGTTGTGGGAATGGAGAGCACGACAGTGTGGCAGATACAGCAACCCACATGAAGATGCCATGATCTGAGTGTGGTATGTTGGGCTAGAAAGATGAACTAGTAACAGCATCATTCACACAGCCACGAGTGGAGGGTAAGGCAGAGGTTGGTGTGAATAGCAGTTTTTGTTGTTCTTGTTTTTGCTCTTACTGAACAGGATTATATATAAAAACAACAACAACAACAACAACAACAGCTATTCACACCTCCTCCCCTTCCCTGCACAGGTAGCATCATCAGCACTGCTGCAGGATTAGTTTGCCTTCCCAGCTCCACACACCACTTTCAGGCTGTGGTACAGTACTGTACATTCATACAGAGTCAAGTTTACATCAGTGCCTTGGAAAAACAGTAGCATTACCACCTGCCCATGAAACAGTCTGTTCATCTCATACTAACTATAGCATTACAGTGGTTGGAAATTCGTCAGATGGTAGGAAACCGGCAACTCCCCAAGCATGAGAGGATCGTTTCTGAATCTGATTGAGGCAGGGCAAGACAGTGGCAGAGTCAATAGAGCAGTGGTTTGCTGTTCCATTGGTTGCAGTTTTACAGGATTTGAATTTTGTTAAAAGTTGATTTTACTGATCTCCCATTAGGCATACCATGTACACCCCCATTAATACCAATACGCCAGTCCCGTATGGGACAGCCCAAGCATGTATTCAATATGGACAGTGGGTGTTAATGCCAAAATAGTAACATGTGGAGGTATAATGTACCTAGGATGACTGCTGGACCTCAGGGAGTGGGCTGTTAAAGCCTATACCCAAAACTGGGTGTATTTCTGTCTATCTATCTATTGCCAGATGTTTAAATCCCGTAAAGGGTGGCCACAAACAAATCGCCTCCATGTCACCCTGTCCCCTGCCATTTCATTGCCCTGCTCCCAACTCACACCCCCTTCTCTCATATACCTCTCCACTCCATCCATCCATCTCAAACTTGTGCTCCCTAATCACCCCCCCCCTCTCATATACCTCTCCATGCCATCCCTCCATCTCAAACTTGGCCTCCCCCTCCCTCTTCCCCCCCTTCCTCACTCACATACACTCTCCTCATCAGTCTCTCACTCTCCATCCTCTCCACATGGCCAAACCACCTCAGTGTGTTTCTCCTAACACTTCCTATCACATCTACATCCACACCACAATGCTCCTTCACTTCCTCATTTGTCAGTCTCTCAATGTGACTCCACATGCTCCTCTCAAATAACTCATTTCCACAGCTCTCACTCTTGACTTCTGTCCAGTCAACAAGGTCCAAGCTTCACTTCCATACGCTAGAGTTGGTATTCACAATACTGTCACGTAGTAACTTTTTCACTTCCATGCTCACTTCCCTGTTTCTTATCACTACTTTCAAGGAACCAGCAACCTTTCTTCCCTGTTGTACCCTTTCAAGCACTTACCCTCTAAACTTCCATCCTAACTCATCACACTACTCAAGTACTTAAACGCACTCACATTTTCCATTTCCTCCTCATCCACCTCACTGTACATTCACTGACTTCACTTCTCTTGAAGACCATAACTTTACTCTTCCTTACATTCAACTTTAGATTCCGTTTCTTACACATTCTGCCAAACTCATCCACTAAACTTTGCAGCTCCCCTTCATCTTCATTTAACAATACAGTATCATCTGCAAACAACAGTACAGGAAGTTTCCAAACACTGCCCCTCTCTCACTAGGGCCGTTCCAACATCCACTGCCCTACCTTGTATCTCTTTTATTACCCCACCCATATACAGACTGAACAACCATGGAGACATGACACATCCTTGTTTCAATCCAACCTTCAAATTCAAAAATTCACTCGGTTCACTATCCACATGCACTGCAACCTTAGCACCCTCATACATACTCTTCATGGCCTTTAACAACTTCCCATCTACTCCATATATTCTTAATGCTTTCCACAATCCATGTCTATCCATCCTGTCACATGCTTTCTCCTAATCTACGAATGCTGCATACAACTTCATCCCCTTCTCTAGAAACTTTTCCACTAAAGATCTAAGAATGAATATCTGATCTACACAACCTCTTCCCTTCCTCAAACCTCCCTGTTCTTCTCTGACTAATTCCTCTGTTATTTCCCTAACTCTGTCATTAAGTATCCTACCATATACATTTCCTATTACACTAAAATGACAAATGCCCCTATGATTACCACACACTTCTTTTTCCCCTTTTTCTTTGAACAGGGGGAAATTATACCTGACTTCCAATGCTCCAGAACTCTACCTTCTTCCCAGGCCATTCTGCATATCTTCCACATCCATTCTACTACTATCTCTCCCCCATGCTTCAGCATTTCACCACACACTCCTCGGGCATTCCCCATTTTGACTTTCTTCATTGCTTCCACAACTTCCATCCTACTGATTTCTTCCTCTTCTTACGTCCCTTCTTCTCCCAGCCATTCCCCAGCCACTTATACTTGGATCACTTTCATTCTCCTTGTTCAACAATTCCTTACAATGTTCTCTCCATCTGCTCACTTTTTCTCCCTTCTCCACTAGTAATCTACTACTGTATTTTTATCTTTCACTCCCCTACTAACTTCTTTGGCACCCTGTCTAACTCTCTTTACCTCTTTCCAAAACATTTTCTTACATTCCCTCCACTTTACACTCAAATTCCTTCCAAATACCTCATCCACTCTCTTCTTACTCTCTTACTAATCTTTTCACCCCTCTCTTCCTCTCTACATATAACTCTCTCTTCCGTCTCTCAACTTCTTCCACGCCCCTGTTTCTCATCCACTCGCTATATGCTTTTCTGCTTTTGTGCCACAGCCTTTCTCACCTCTTCATTCAACCATGCTGTTCCATGCATCCCCTTTCACCTTCTCTTCACCTCACACACCACCTCGCATGCTGCACAAATTTCTTCTGTGAATATCTTGCACACACCTTTCACATCCCCCAGCTGCTCCAGTCCATATTTACCCCATTGCTCCTCCACTTCCCTCTCATATTCTGCCTTTTTTCTATCCTCTTGTAACTTTTCCAACCTCCTTGTATGAACTATTTCCTGCTGTCCTTCCCTCATTCTATTTCTCCATTTCATTTGGACTCTGGTGGTGGTCAGAAAGTCCACTTCCTCAACCTCTACATACTCTTGCATCCATTACACACCTTCTCATCCTTTCATCCATACACATAATCAATCATTGCCTTCCATTCATTCAGTTCACCACCCACCCTTTTCATCACTTGCCACATATATCTATGGATCAATTTGTGCCTGAGATGGTTATTAGCTGTCACCAACCCCCTCCCAGCACCAATATCCACTAAAACACTGCCATTCTCATCCATCTCTGCAGGCACACCCTACTCACCAACTACTCCATCCACCTTCACACTCCCTGCTTTTCCATTCATATCTCCAATCAAAAACACTCATTCCTTACAAAATTTTCCATGCATGCGTCCACATTTGTCCAAAACTCTTCTCTCACTCTACTTGCTGATCTTGCATTGGTGCATACATGCACACTATCGCCCACATTTGTAGTCCAACTTTCAATCTTACCCACACAATTCTTGAGCCCACTGATCCACTCTCATATTCTCCTTCCATCTCTTACTCACAACAATACACACTCCTTCTTTTGCACTCTCATTCTCACCTACTCCTGTGCATTTACCCCATCCATACTCCCATTCTCTCACTTCTCACCTCTCCATTTAGTTTCAGTTAAGCCACATACATCCACTTTCGCACCCTCAAGCACCTGGACAGTCTCTTTCTCTTTCACCTCATCATCTGGATCCCTTACATTCCATGTAGCTATCCGTACCATGTCCATTGTTTGGGCCTTAGTTGTCACCTTTTGGTCAATCCTGGTCCAAGGCTTCTTGTTCGTATTTTTTATTAGTTGTTTTCTGGTTGGGGAGTGGGGTGTGCCTGCTGAGATAGATGAGAATGGGAGTGTGTTAGTGGACATTTGTGCTGGGAGGGGGTTGGTGATAGCCAATACCCTCTTCAGGCACAAAATGATCCACAGGTATACATGGCGAGTGATGAGAAGGGTGGGTGGTGAACTGAATGAAAGGAAGGCAATGATTGATTATGTGTGTGTGGATGAAAGGATGCGAAGATGTGTAATGGATGCAAGAGCTTATAGAGGTTGGGGGAGTGGATTTTCTGACCACTACTTGGTGGTGACCAGAATCAAGATCCAATTTTGATGAAGAAATAGAAGAAGGGAGGGACAGGAAGAAGGAGTATTTGTAAGGAGAGTGGAAAAGTTACAAGAGGATGAGAAAAAGGCAAAGTATAAGAGAGAAGTGGAGGAACGATTGGGCAAATATGAATTGGTGCAGATGGGGGATGTGGAAGGTGTGTGCAGGATATTCACAGAAGAAATATGTGCAGCATGTGATGTGGTGTGTGGGATGAAGAGAAGAAGGAGGGGTGTGCAAGGAACAGCGTGGTGGAATGAAGAGGTGAGACAGGCTGTGGCACAAAAGAAGAATGCATACAATGAATGGATGAGAAATAGGGGCATGGAAGAAGTTGAGAGGCGGAAGAGAGAGTTATATGTAGAAAGAAAGAGAGAGGTGAAAAGATTAGTAAGAGAGAGTAAGAAGAGAGCGGATGAGGAATTTGGAAGGAACTTGAGTGTAAAACGGAGGGACTGTAAGAAAATGTTCTGGAAAGAGGTGAAAAGAGTAAGACAGGGTGGAAGTGAAGTTAGCAGGGGAGTGAAAGATAAAAATGGTAGATTACTAATGGAGAAGGGAGAAAAAGTGAGCAGATGGAGAGAACACTTTAAGGAATTGTTGAACAAGAGGATGGAAGTAATGCGAGTATAAGTGGCTGGGGAATGGCTGGGAGAAGGAGGGAGGTGAGAAGATAGGAAGAAATCAGTAGGATAGAAGTTGTGGAAGCAATGAAGAAAGTTAAATTGGGGAAAGCCCCAGGAATTGATGGAGGGTGTGGTGAAATGATGAAGCATGGGGAGGAGAGATAGTTGTAGAATGGATGTGGAAAATGTGCAGATTGGCCTGGGAGGAAGGTAGAGTCCCGGAGGATTGGAAGTCAGGTATAATTATTCCCTTGTACAAAGGAAAAGGGGAAAAAGAAGTGTGTGGTAATCATAGGGGCATTTGTCTTCTTAGTATTACAGGAAAAGTGTATGGCAGGATACTTATTGACAGAGTTAGAGAATGAACAGAGGAATTAGTTGGAGATGAACAGGGAGGCTTTAGGAAGGGAAGAGGTTGTGTAGATCAGATATTCATTCTTAGATCTTTAGTGGAAAAGTTTCTAGAGAAGGGAAAGAAGTTGTATGCGGCTTTTCATGGATTTGGAGAAAGCATATGACAGGGTGGATAGACAAGGATTGTGGAAAGTATTAAGAATATATGGAGTAGATGGGAAGTTGCTGAATGCTGTGAAGAGTATGTATGATGGTGCTAACCTGCTGTGCATGTGGATGGTGAACTGAGTGAATTTTTCTCTTTGAAGGTTGGGTTGAAACAGGGATGTTTCATGTCTCCATGGTTGTTCAATCTGTACATGGATGGGGTAATAGAAGAGGTGCAAGGTAGGATAGTGGATGTTGGAGTGACCCTGGTGAGAGAGGGTAGTGTTTGGAAACTCCCTGTACTGTTGTTTGCAGATGATACTGTGTTGTTGAGTGAAGACGAAGGAGAGCTGCAAGGCTTGGTGGATGAGTTTGGGAGAGTGTGTAAGAAACGGAATCTAAAGATGAATGTCGGGAAGAGTAAAGTGATGGTCTTTGAGAGAGGTGAAGTCAGTGAATGTACAGCGAGGTTGGATGGTGAGGAATTGGAAAATGTGAGTACGTTTAAATACTTGGGTAGTGTGATGAGTAAGGATGGAGGTTTGGAGGGTGAATTGCTTGAAAGGGTACAGCAGGAAAGAAAGGTTGCTGGTTCCTTGAAAGCAGTGATAAGAAGCAGGGAAGTGAGCATCGAAGTGAAAAAGTTACGTGACAGTATTGTGATACCAACTCTAAAGTATGGAAGTGAAGCTTGGACGTTGCTGAAAGGACACAAGTCAAGAGTGAGAGCACTGGAAATGAGTTATTTAAGGGGAGCCTGTGGAGTCACATGGAGAGACAGGCTGACAAATGAGGATATAAAGGAGCGTTGTGGTGTGGAGGTGGAAGTGATAGGATGCGTTAGGAGGAATACACTGAGGTGGTTTGGCCATGTGGAGAGGATGGAGGGTGAAAGACTGACGAGGAAAGTGTATGTGAGTGAGGTGGAGGGGGGAAGAGGGAGGGGGAGGCCGAGGATGAGATGGAGGGATGGGGTGGAGAGGTATATGAGAGAGTGGGGTGTGAGTTAAGAGCGGGGCAATGAAATGGCAGGGGACAGGGCGACGTGGAGGCGATTTGTTTGTGGCCACCCCGAACGGGATTGAGGCATCTGGCAATAGATAGATGGATAGACTGTTCACAAGGTGGATCAGTGAAAGGAGAGTAGAGCCAAAGGTGGTGGTGAACATTGAAATCATCAAGAATGGAGATTTCAGAGAAAGGAGAAACTGATATGATTGTTCTATCTTAGAAATAATATTGTCAAAGCGTTACTGATTGCCTGTACTGTATTTACAATATACTACAAATGCTGGAAAATAGAAATCAACAAAGGAGATTGGCCAGGAGTTGGGGTCCTGGGGCTGTACTTATAAAACCTACATCATAGTTAGGTGAAAGTTAGAAATGTGAGACTTAAGGAGCAGTTCATCATAACAAAGTCGAGCCTGTGTTAGGTCGAAATCATAAGCTGCTGAGAAGCAGTTTGTTATATGTAGCACTTGCGAGTTTTCAAAATTGAAGGGAAATAAAAAAAAGACTTAACAAAAATCTAAATTTTACTACGATATTTTTCTTATATGTTTTTGGTGAAAAGTCAACTGATTAATGTCAAATTTTAGGAATTATTAATTTACCATTGTTTTACTGTGGACGAGGACATGTTGCCTCACCACACCATCCTGTAAACAAACAACACCACTGCCTCCACCAGCATGGAGAACTCTAATAGTACGATAGAGAAACACACAAGTGGTTGTCACCACTACAAAGTTGCATTTTTCCAGTTGCAAGGTAATGCAATGTTAAAACAACTTTAATTTCTGGTGTGAGAGCCTTCTTTCTTGCCGTTGGTCTTGTTAGGGTCTCTCACATCAAATCTGTCACAAAAATTATGCCTGGACGGTCCAAGCGGTATCTCTTTACCAGTTCTGCATCACTTAGCTCATTAAGCACATCTTTTCTGTCATGATAACGTCTTGGTTGACGGTGGGAAATTTGCCGCTGTGGTGGTGCAGCGGCCATGTTTACTGTTATGACTGAATCATAAGCTGCGTCCTAAGTGCTATACCAACTCGGGAGGTGTCTTTAGCTATGACTCAGGTTAGGTTGAACATAAGGATTTATGACTCGCTCCTGTGAATTTAGTACAGACTTCGCCTTATGATGCGGTCTTGGTCTTTTACAAGTATGGGCCCTGGTGACTGGTTAAATGGGAACCTCAGTTCTCCCTATCACAATCTATCCATTGCCCCTTGGTAGTACTACTATGCCTCCCTTATCCCCTCAAGAGTACAGCCCAGTATGACCAATTCTACACTTCCTCCATTTCCAGACACTTGTCCATTAGATGCCATTCATTGTGCTACTCCCTTGGCACTCTAAAAAAAAGTCAATTTTGTATATCACTCACAGCTAGAGCCTATTTTTCATTCAGGTTCACCATCACAAGCACTAGCTCCTTAGCATTTTATTCTATCATTCACTGCACCTGGCCTGGAAACATATCCACATTTACTAGATCTGTTACTAAACAGTGCAACTGACCCCAGTTTCACAATCTCAAACAAACTTTACATAAATGCACCTAAGCTGATAAATCTATAATAATTCCTTTTCCTTTAAATTAATCAACAATCCAACCTGGTCTTTACTCCATTCTTGTGTGCTTATATCTGATCTTACATATATCACATCTTCCCATTCATCTACCTCACTCCCTTGCACCTTTATCTTGCATTAGACTACCAAAATGCACCTCCCTTCCTTCCTTAAAATATCTTCATTGCTTCAGCTTTTTGTAATTTTGCATCTAAGCTTCTTATATGCCACACAGCCATACCAGCCTACCTTGGTTTCCTAGAACCTGGGCAGGCACAGACCTAAGGCCATTCACACCATTCTGGGGGAGAATTTACAGGGTAAGGGGATTTCTGGTCCCCAGCACCCTTTTCTTTTTAGTCTACTCAACACACACTATAAAATAAAAGCATGCAACCTTCAAACCAAAACAGTACTATACATACTTAGATTTTGGTGAGTTCATTGGATGATATGGAACATCCTTATTCCGCCCAACAAGGTCCTGGCGCTTCTCTATAACACCCCATGGAGCAATTCCCACACTCACCACTCGTCCACTGCGTACTCTAATGGAACTTTCAGTCACTAATGCTTCACCAACATGTCTTGTCACACCTGTGGACAAATACAGGCCACATACTGTAAAAAGGTATTTACAGTTGCTGCAACTACTTGCTAGTTATCAATAGATGAAACATGAAGACAAATTAGGTGATCTGAATCTCAGAGTAGTTTTACTGAAACCAGAGCACTGGGCAATCTAGATAACTAAGTAGAATGTGATCCTCATCATCCTCATCCTCATCGTCATCATCATCATCACCACCACCATCTCCACGGGCAGGAGAAATACAATCAATTGCATTGATGATGATGTAAAAGTCTTTAATCAAACAATTTTCTCAGTAATAAATAAACAATTACCCTCAAAAGTGGATGAAAAAAACAATGTCAAACACTAACAAAGAGCAAGTAATTTTTTTTTACTGTGCATGAATTTTTTGGAAACTGGTAAAATATATTTTCTACTGTGCATATATTTTACCAGTTTCCAAAAAATTCACTGTACTGTATATGAAAAGACTTCCACAGGTAGGTATAAGATGTTCTCATCATCATTCATTCACCATCCAATCCTACATTGCCCCATGAGGAGTGTAGGAGCCTGGGGCTAGGCAAGTTGGTCCTGACATTTAAGATGAGAGTGACCAGCCTCACTCATCCGAGTGGCATTACGTGAGCAATAAACCCCAACCACCCCTTGCATATAAACCTTCACCGGCTCAATCCGACTGGAGTGCCGTAGTTACCCATTAAACCACCAGGTGCCAAAGTTTGGTTATATGGTTACCATCCAGCGTAGTAAATGGTTTCCTGGTGTACAGGAAACCATTTGGCTTGTCCCTCAGTGTAGAGTCACCCACAGGCAGAAGGAAGAGGAAAGAATGAAGGAAAGAAAGAAGAGGGCGTGCAAAGCCACCTGTAGGAAGAAGGACGAGGACAGAATGAAGGAAAGAAGGATGGAGGCTAGGAAAGGGCACACACCCAAGAGCAGCACTACACTGAGTGGGTGGATGATGAGTGCCCCCACCTACAGTAATCATATAACAACTACAGTACATACATACTGTACACCTGTACATTTTTTTTTTTAATGCGAGGAAGAAAGAACCAAAGGCCACGAGCCCGCAATTATTGTTCCTTCCAAGAGAAAAACAAAATAAAAGAGAGAGCCAAATTCGAGATCTGATCATATAGAGATACCTGGATGCACTGCATTTGAAATACTGGAGGTCACAGGAAGCAGGAAATACAGACAAAGGGATACAGTTCCAGAGCTGCCCTATTGCATAAATAAAGGACTAGGAGTAACAGTTAACTCTTGCATTAGAGAATTGGACAGAAAAGGGATGAGAGTTTGCTGCTAGACGGGTGCTATGCACCCATCGTAGAGGTGGAGGAATGCATGCAGACAGTTCAGAGGAGCAGTGACCATTGAAGTAGCGATAGAAATAGATAAAGATGCAACAGTGTGATGAAGACACAGAGGTCGAAGGGAGTTAGTAAGAGGAGGAGAGTTAATGAGATGAAAAGCCTTTGATTCCACCCTATTGAGAAGAGCTGTATGTAGGGAGCCTCCCCACACATGAGAGTTGTACTCCACACAGAGGTAGATAAAACCCCTGTAAAGAGTCAACAATTGTGCAGGGCTAAAGAAGGAACGGAGTCTGCTTAGCACACCTAATCTTTTAGAAGCAGATTTTATAAGAGATGTAATATGATCTTTCCAAGATAAGTCCCGAGTAAATGAAACCCCAAGCATGTTCAAGGATGATGCAGAATTAAGCTGAATATTATTAAACATTAGTGGGTACACCAGTGGAAGATTTTGTTGGGTTGATAGGTGTAAGAACTAGGTCTTTGAGGCATTAAAAACAACAAGATTATTTTTACCCCAGTCAGAGATACAAGCCAAGTCAGACATTAGGTGTGCCATAGCCTCATCCCTTGTTTGTTGAAGTAACTGCTGAGATGGACGTTGCAGGAACCGAATGGAAAGGTGAAGGGTGGAGTCATCAGCGTATGAGTATATAGGGTTAGATGTACAGCTTAGAAGGTCACTGAAGAATAAATATATATACCATCTATCTATCTATCTATCTTTCTATCTATCTATATATATATATATATATACACATATATATATATATATATATATATATATATATATATATATATATATATATATACTATACATATACACTATACAGTATATATATAGTATATATATATATATATATATATATATATATATATATATATATATATATATATATATATACATATATATATATATATATATATATATATATATACATATATATATATATATATATATATATACAATATATATATATATATATATATATATATATATATATATATATATATATATATATATATATATACCAAGTATGACATCTGCAGGCGATCTTGGACATCGCAACTTCCGAAGCAGTAACAAAATGCATGTAGTAAATACTCTTAACATAATTAAAATTTTCGACCCTCCTCAGGCCATCATCAGGTAATAAAATTGTCCTATATAGTCAGCACACACATGATGAAAAGAAAAAAAAAACAGGACTTTATTGAACCATAAAACTACATAAAAGCAAGTAAAATCAACCCTCCTCCCCATATAAAAGCTCAGACAAAAATGCCAAGAACCATTCTGGAAACACCCAAAGCAACCTACTCAAACCCCCAACTGAAACAATACTTGTCTGTTTGAACACTAAACTCAAACCCCCAAACTGAAGCAAACAAACCAAACCTAACTATAGGTTCGAACAGAGAATCCATTAAGTACTATTAGGTACCTTAATTTCAGGTCTATACTTTTCCATTAGTAATTTTTCTCCTAGTAAAGCATCAGCTGAATTATTTAATTTAGTTACTACCTGAAAATCATTGTAAGAGAAAGAGTGGTCGTGAGTTAAAGAATGCTCTCTAATAGCCGAAACTGCCATCTGATGTTAATATTGCGCTGTTCTGTAGCTCTTTCCCATATGTTCAGATACTCTTATTTTGAATGAACGACTAGTACATCCAATATACCCGGCCTTACAATTATAGGACATGCAAATTTATAAACAACCTCTGAACATGGAGAGTAGGCACCCTATCTCTGTGATTGAAAAAATTCTTTATCTGAAAGTCATTAGTAAGTATAATCCTAAAATTTACAAACATTAATTCTTTAAGTAACAGATTGTGAAACTGATAACTGATTTTTCCACAGAGAGGCATTTTAACATAGTTAACTACGGTACTTTCACCTCAAAACATAAAAATTTACTTTTTAGTTTAGTATAGAGGAAAGACTTTAAATCTATCTATCTATCTGTCACCAGACGCCATAATCCCGTAAGGGATGACCATTTGACTTTGAGTTATTTGTTTTATGGGGAGGGGCACTAACCCTCCACCAACCCACTTGCCGACACATAGGAAGCACGTATGGTTTGGTTATACGGTTACCACCCAGCATTGTAAATGGTTTCTTGGCTTACAGGAAACCATTTGGCACTCATTCTAAAAAGCCACCTGTAAAGGAAAGAAAAGCAAAAAGAAGTGACAGGAAAGATGGGAGAAATAGGAAGACAGGAGGGCAGGCACAGAAAAGAATGATAAAGGCTAAGGAAGAAGTAGGCAGCACTACATCAAGTGAGTGGATGATGGTCGCCACCACTTACCACTAAAAGACTTTAGATTCTTATCATATATGTATATCTGATAATTATTGTTCAGAAAATAATCCCTAAGTTTAAGAAATTCTTCATGCAAAGTTATAAAATTTGAACAAACATTGTATGCTCTATTAAGTAAGGTTCTAATTGATTAATTTTGTATATCGTCAGACAAAAATTGTAAGCCTTGACCTGTAAAGGTTGGTTTTCTGCGTACCCTTGTTACTAGTCTTTCATTACTTTTAGCAATTTTTATATCTAAAAATGATATACTGTACTTTCATTATTTTCTAATTCACATTTGAACCTTATATTTTTGTGTTGTTTGTTAATATAATCAAAATACTTTTGATGAGCCTCTTCGTTATTGAAAATTAGAAATAAAGTATCTACATATCTTCTAAAATAGATTGGCCCAAATTCACTGGGACAATTCTTTAACCATGAAATCTCCCTATTGCACAAAAAAACATTGTCAAACACAGGTCCAAGACACGAACCCACACTAATACCATCTACTTCATTATAAAGAACGTTGTTAAATAGAAAACATGATTCTGATGTAGTATTCTCTAATAACTGTCTCACCGAGGTTGTAACCCATGTTAGATAGTTATTAGAGTTTACTACATCAGAATCATGTTTTCTATTTAGTAATGTTCTTTATAATCAAGTAGATGGTATTAGTATGGGTTCGTGTCTTAGACCTGTGTTTGCCAATGCTTTTTTGTGCAATACGGAGATTTCTATCTATCTATCTATCTATCTATAGCCTGACGCCCTAATCCCGCAAAGGGTGGCCGCAGACAAAACTCCTCCAAGTCGCTGTCACCCACCATTTGACTACCCTCCCCCCAACTCACCCCCCCTCCCTCATATACCTCTAAACTCCATC
The DNA here is from genome assembly GCF_032717465.1 of Coenobita brevimanus. Classification (NCBI taxonomy): domain Eukaryota; kingdom Metazoa; phylum Arthropoda; class Malacostraca; order Decapoda; family Coenobitidae; genus Coenobita; species Coenobita brevimanus. Next base: position 27,272,829 of record NC_137046.1, read on the forward strand.
CCTCCACCTCATCCTCGGTCAATCCCTCCCTCTCCCTCCCTCCACCTCACCTACATACACCCTCTTAGTCAGTCGTTCATTCTCCATTCTCTCCACATGTCCAAACCACCTCAGTGTATTTCTCCTAATCTTCTCAACCACATCCACATCCACCCCACAATGTTCCTTCACTTCTTCATTCGTCAACCTGTCCCTCCATGTCACTCCACATGCTCCTCTCAAGTAACTCATTTCCACTGCTCTCACTCTTGACTTGTTCCCTTCTTGCAAGGTCCACGCCTCGTTTCCATACGTCAGGGTAGGGATCACAATACTATCATGCAGTGACTTCTTAACTTCCATACTCACCTCCCTATTTCTCATCACTACTTTCAGTGAACCAACAATCTTTCTTCCCTGCTGTACCCTTTCACGCACTTCATCCCCCAGAGTTCCATCCTTACTCATCACACTACCCAAGTACTTGAATGCACTCACATTCTCCACATCCTCACCATCCAACCTCACTGTACATTCTGTGGCTTCAATCCTCTCAAACACCATAACTTTACTTTTGTTTACATTAACTTTCAGCTTCCTCCTCCTACACACTGTCCCAAATTCATAAATTCATTCACCAAACCTTGCAACTCCCATTCATCTTCACTCAACAATACTGTATCATCAGCAAACAGCAACATCGGAACCTTCCAAATCAGGGAGATTTCATGGTTAAATAATTGTCCCAGCGAATTTAGACTAATCTATTTTAGAAGATATGTAGATGATTTAATTCTAATTTTCAATAATGAAGAGGCTCATCAAAAGTATTTTGATTATATTAACAAAAATATCATAAAAATGTAAGGTCACATGTGAATTAGAAAATAATGAAAGTATATCATTTTTAGATATAAATATTGCTAAAAGTAATGAAAGACTAGTAACAGGGGTACACAGAAAACCAACCTTTACAGGTCAAGGCTTACAGTTTTTGTCCAATGATATACAAAATTAATCAATTAGAACTTTACTTAATAGAGCATACAATGTTTGCTCAAATTCTACAACTTTGCACAAAGAATATCTTAAACTTAGGGATTATTTTCTGAACAATAATTATCAGATACACATATATGATAAGTATCTAAACTCTTTCCTCTATACAGTACATATATATATATATATATATATATATATATATATATATATATATATAAATATATATATAACTATATAAATATACATATACATATATATCTATATATATATACAGTATATATCTATATATATCTATATATATATATATATATATATATATATATATATATATATATATATATATATATATATATCCATCATCATCCATCATCTAATCCTACATTGACCCATGAGAAGCGTAGGAACCCGGGGCTAGGAAAGTTGGTCCTGGCATTTAAGATGAGAGTGACCAGCCTCACTCATCCCTGAGTGGCATTACATGGACAATAAACCCCAACCCCTCTTGGATATAAACCTTCACTAGCTCAATCCGATTGGAGCACCTTTATTGCCCACTAAACCACCAGGAGCCAAAATTTGGTTATATGGTTACCACCCAGCGTGGTAAATGGTTTCCTGGTGTACAGGAAATCATTTGTCTTGTCACTCAGTGTAGAGTCACCCACAGGGAGAAGGAAGAGGAAAGAATGAAGGAAAGAAAGACACAAGAGGGAGTGTAAAGTCACCCGCAAGCAGAAGAAAGAAGAAAGAATTAAGGAAAGAAAGACAGAAGAGGATGGATGGAAAGAAGGATGGAGGAGAGGAGAGGGCAGACACCCGAGAGCAGCACTACATCAAGTGAGTGGATGGTGGGTGCCCTCCTCTATACAGTATATATATATATATATATATATATATATATATATATATATATATATATATATATATATATATATATATATATACAGTATATATATATATATATATATATATATATATATATATATATATATACAGTTTGATATATATCTATATATATACTGTATATATATATATATACAGTATATATATATAGATATATATATATATATATATATATACTGTATATATATATCTATATATATACTGTATATATATATATATACAGTATATACCCTATAGAGATATATATATATACTGTATATATATATATATATATATATATATATATATATATATATATATATATATATACTGTATATACTGTATATATATATATATATATATATATGGGGGAGAGATAGTAGTAGAATGGATGTGGAAGATGTGCAGATTGGCCTGGGAGGAAGGTAGAGTCCCGGAGGATTGGAAGTCAGGTATAATTGTTCCTCTGTACAAAGGAAAAGGGGAGAGAGAAGTATGTGGTAACCATAGGGGTATTTGCCTTCTTAGTGTGACTGGTAAAATATATGGTAGAATACTCATTGATAGGGTTAGGCATATGACAGAGGAGCTAGTTGGAGAAGAACAAGGGGGATTTAGGAAGGGAAAAGGGTGTGTAGATCAGATATTTGTTCTAAGATGTTTAGTGGAGAAGTATCTAGAGAAGGGAAGGAAAGTGTATGCTGCCTTCATGGACTTGGAGAAAGCTTATGATAGAATAGATAGGCAAGGTATGTGGAAGGTATTAAGAATATATGGAGTGGAGGGGAAATTGTTGAGTGCTGTGAAGAGTATGTACGAGGGAGCTAGGGCTACGGTGCGAGTGGATGGTGAACTAAGTGAATTTTTCTCTTTGATCTCAGTGTGGGACTGAAACAGGGGTGTGTGATGTCTCCATGGCTGTTTAATATATATATGGATGGGGTTGTAAAGGAGGTGCAAGGTAGGGCAGTGGATGTGGGGGTGGCCCTAATGAATGAGGGTGAGATTTGGAAGCTTCCGGTGTTGCTGTTTGCTGATGATACAGTATTGTTGAGTGAAGATGAATGGGAGTTGCAAGGTTTGGTGAATGAATTTGGGACAGTGTGTAGGAGGAGGAAGCTGAAAGTTAATGTAAACAAAAGTAAAGTTATGGTGTTTGAGAGGAATGAAGTCACAGAGTGTGCAGTGAGGTTGGATGGTGAGGATATGGAGAATGTGAGTGCATTCAAGTACTTGGGTAGTGTGATGAGTAAGGATGGAACTTTGGGGGATGAAGTGCGTGAAAGGGTACAGCAGGGAAGAAAGGTTGTTGGTACACTGAAAGCAGTGATGAGAAATAGGGAGGTGAGTATGGAAGTTAAGAAGTCACTGCATGATGGTATTGTGATCCCTACCCTGACGTATGGAAGCGAGGCGTGGACCTTGCAAGAGGGGAACAAGTCAAGAGTGAGAGCAGTGGAAATGAGTTACTTGAGAGGAGCATGTGGAGTGACGTGGAGGGACAGGTTAACGAATGAAGAAGTGAAGGAACGTTGTGGGGTAGATGTGGATGTGGTTGAAAAGATTAGGAGAAATACACTGAGGTGGTTTGGACATGTGGAGAGAATGGAGAATGAAAGACTGACTAAGAGGGTGTATGTAGGTGAGGTGGAGGGAGGGAGAGGTAGACCAAGGATGAGGTGGAGGGATGGAGTTGAGAGGTATATGAGGGAGGGGGGGGTGATTTGGGGGGAGGGGAGTCAAATGGTGGGTGACAGAGCGACTTGGAGGCATTTTGTCTGCGGCCACCCTTTGCGGGATTAGGGCGTCGGGCTATAGATAGATAGATATATATATATATATATATATATATATATATATATATATATATATATATATACAGTATATATATAGATATATATATATATATATATATATATATATATATATATATACAGTAGAACCTTGATATAACTGACTTCAATAGACCGGAATTCGCTTTTATCGGACTCGAGGAGCTACTGGACTAAAGTCCTATAAATCGGAAAAAGTCCAATTAAGCCAGAAGCAGTCTGGACTGCCTGACCACTTCAGGTATGTTCACCACAGTAAGGTAAATAAAAGGCATGTTTATCAGTGTACAGAACAGTATTATTATATATATTGTACCATTTGATTAATGTAGTGAAGTTATAATGCAGTACAGTACCGCAATGGTAGTCAAAACAATTTAAAATCTTTCATACGATCCGGACTAATGTCTGATAGATCGGAAAAAGTCTGGATTAGCAGGGGGAAGTCCGGATGTCGCTTTTATCGGAATCTGATGTTTTTCGGACTGGCTTGGGCCCCAATTAGTCCGTTAGAGTGAGGTCTTACTGTATATATATATACACAGTATATATATATATATATAATATATATATACAGTAATCACTCTAATATCCGGACGCCCAATATCCGAACATCCCCACTACCCGGACATAATAGTCCTGGGATCCAATATTCCCAAAATGGTCCGAAAACCCCAAAAAATAAAAGAAATAAAAGATTTTTTCCCGCCCGTTTCATACTGTACTTTTTCCATACTATACTTACCTCATTTCACTCTTTAATGTCCTTTATTGGTGTGAATAGGGTGTTAGGAGCTATGCATGTGCAGTAGGAATGTGTTTTTCTAAGTTAGGCTATATTAGGGTCCATAAGTACCAGAATGTTTATTAATGTATGAACATACTTCTAAACCCTCATTTTATGTTTCTTTTGCATTTATTTCAGTCATTTATGTGCCTTATTGGTGTGATTTGGGTCTTAAATAGGTGCTATGCATGTCCAAAGGGAGTTGTATAGGTGTTTCTCTGAGTTAGGGTCCATAAGTACAAGTCCATAAGCTGGGGTCCGATATCCGGACAGAACCAATATCCGGACCTACCTATGGCTCTATTACGTCGGATATTGGAGTGATTTCTGTATATATATATATATATATATATATATATATATATATATATATATATATATACACACAGTATATATATTAGTCCATTAGAGTGAGGTCTTACTGTATATATATACAGTATATATATATATATATATATATATATATATATATATATATATTAGTCCATTAGAGTAAGGTCTTACTGTATACATATACTGTATATATATATATACACACTGAACGGCCATGCCACGTTGAGTACACCACTTCCCGTCCGATCAGCGAAGTTAAGCAACGTTGGGTCTGGTTAGTACTTGGATGGGTGACCGCCTGGGAACACCAGATGCTGTTGGCATCCCTACGTGTTAAGTGGGGTTGGTGGAGGATTAGTGTCCCTCCCTGTAAAACAATTAACTCTAAGCCTTTGGCCACCCCATTTGGGATACATGGCGTCTGGCAATGAATGAATGGATGAATATAACTAGTTTTTTCCATATATATTATTGCCATCTTCCCTGTCTCAGTTATCACTATGCTGCTTTTACTCTAACAGCCTAAAATTGCTATCTCTCCATTTTCAGTGCTAAATTGTAATAATAGATTATTATCAGGAAATGAAGTTAGTCATGAGTTAGTCATGAACATGTGCCATGGAAATACTCTAGAGCCACTGCACTGCCATTTTCTGCTAATAAGACATGTGTTAGTCATGAATAAGTGCCATGGAAATACTCTAGAGCCACTGCACTGCCATTTTCTGCTAATGAGACACGTGAAAATATGAGCTATATTAGTGTAAAAGACCTATTAAAATAAATTTCCAGTTAGTTCAGTAGGTACACTCCTCTGGTAATTACTTTCTTGATTATTACTTTTCCCTTCAAACAGTATGCAATGACTTCTTAAGTTACCTGATACAGTTTTCTTTTCTCTCTTTTTCTTTATATGGTATCCCACTTTGCTAGATAAGCATTACCTCTTTTCCCAGAAATCACTCCAACTCTACAATATTTTCATCCAGTTTTGTTACCTGTCCCTGCCTTGGAAGGGCTCAGGGATGGGTATTGTTTTCAGTCAGTTTGTCTGTCTCTGTCTGTTTGTCTTAACACCTTTATGTGAAAACTACTGTCATTAGTTTGACTACAATTACAGGGATGATGGGCTATAACCTTCTGATCACCTGCTTAAATTTTGGGTCAAATTGGGCCAAGGCCCAGGCAGTTGGCTCAAAAAATGTAAAATGTTAAAATAATTTTTTTTGCCATAATTCCTTTCAAATTTGTCCTATCAACATGAAACCAAAGCCTAAAGGAGCATCTTTCAAATCTGCATCCTACAACATGTCTCATTACATCAGGGGGGTCATCACCCACTTAGTGGTAGGGGGGTCAATGTCAGGTGGGTCAGGCCTAAAAATTTCAAATGGGCATAAAATCGTCAATTTTCACCTGATTTACTTCAAATTTGATATGTGACATCTTTGACTAGATATCCTGTTCTTTATATGACAGCACTAAAATGGCTGCTGGGGACAGGTTTGTTGTGCCCAGCACTGTTTCTTATTTAGTATATTTTCAGAATGCCTACTCTTCTGTTTTCCTGGCATTTTCCTAAATGTTCACATTCTTGATGTTGATCTCCTTCATTAAAGGTTTCTCTTATTATTTCCTGTTTGTCACAGTCACTGCTTAACTGCTCCTTTCATGCTTCTGTATGACCCATCCACCCAAATCTATATGCCATGTTTTTCTTTCCCTCATCCACTCCTCCATTACAACAACTCTCATTTCCATCTAATCAACCGATTTCTGCATTATATATATATGCATGGTACTGGCCTTTCCCTTAAGCCTGCAGATATATACAGGTATGAAAAGCTCTCAGGATAGAAAAGTGTCTCAGGATTTTTTTTTTTTTTTTCTCAATATGAATCTCACAAAATATTCTGCACTGTTTTACTAACAGCTTTTAACGAACAAATTTTGTATTAAGGTCAACACACTTTTGCTCAAATCCAAGTGCTTCACTGAAATCAGTAAATATTTTAGCCAGTATCCTAAACAACCAACTCATTCTTAGCTATGGTAACATTACCAACTAATTTTATCTATCTATCTATCTATTGCCTGACACCTCAATCCCGTTTGGGGTGGCCACAAACAAATCGCCTCCAAGTCGCCCTGTCCCCCGCCATTTCACTGCCCTGCTCCCAACTCACACCCCCCTCTCTCATATACCTCTCCACCCCATCCCTCCATCTCATCCTCGGTCTCCCCCTCCCTCTTCCACCCTCCACCTCACTCACATACACTCTCTTTGTCAGTCTTTCACCCTCCATCCTCTCCACATGGCCAAACCACCTCAGTGTGTTCCTCACAACGCTTCCTATCACATCCACATCCACACCACAACGTTCCTTTATATCCTCATTCGTCAGCCTGTCTCTCCACGTGACTCCACAGGCTCCTCTTAAATAACTCATTTCCACTGCTCTCACTCTTGACTTGTGTCCTTCCAACAATGTCCAAGCTTCACTTCCGTACGTTAGAGTTGGTATCACAATACTGTCATGTAGTAACTTTTTTACTTCCATGCTCACTTCCCTGTTTCCTATCACTGCTTTCAAGGAACCAGCAACCTTTCTTCCCTGCTGTACCCTTTCAAGCACTTCACCCTCCAAACCTCCATCCTTACTCATCACACTACCCAAATACTTAAACGTACTCACATTTTCCAATTCCTCACCATCCAACCTCGCTGTACATTCACTGACTTCACCTCTCTCAAAGACCATCACTTTACTCTTCCCTACATTCACCTTTAGGTTCCGTTTCTTACACACTCTCTCAAACTCATCCACCAAGCCTTGCAGCTTCCCTTCGTCTTCACTCAACAACACAGTATCATCTGCAAACAACAGTACAGGAAGTTTCCAAACACTATCCTCTCTCACCAGGGCCACTCCAACATCCACTACCCTACCTTGTACCTCTTTTATTACCCCATCCATGTACAGATTGAACAACCATGGAGACATGACACATCCCTGTTTCAAACCAACTTTCAAAGAGAAAATTCACTTAGTTCACCATCCACACGCACTGCAGCCTTCGCACCATCGTACATACTCTTCACAGCATTCAACAACTTCCCATCTACTCCATATATTCTTAACACTTTCCACAATCCTTGTCTATCCACCCTGTCATATGCTTTCTCCAAATCCATGAAAGCCGCATACAACTTCTTTCCCTTCTCTAGAAACTTTTCCACTAAAGATCTAAGAATGAATATCTGATCTACACAACCTCTTCCCTTCCTAAAGCCTCCCTGTTCTTCTCCAACTAATTTCTCTGTTCTTTCTCTTACTCTGTCTATAAGTATCCTACCATACACTTTTCCTATTATACTAAGAAGACAAATGCCCCTATGGTTACCACACACTTCTTTTTCCCCTTTTCCTTTGTACAAGGGAATAATTATACCTGACTTCCAATCCTCCGGGACTCTACCTTCCTCCCAGGCCAATCTGCACATCTTCCACATCCATTCTACTACTATCTCTCCCCCATGCTTCAGCATTTCACCACACACTCCATCAATTCCTGGGGCTTTCCCCGATTTAACTTTCTTCATTGCTTCCACAACTTCTATCCTACTAATTTCTTCCTGTCTTCTCACCTCCCTCCTTCTCCCAGCCATTCCCCAGCCACTTATACTCGCATTAATTCCATCCTCTACGTTCAACAATTCCTTAAAGTGTTCTCTCCATCTGCTCACTTTTTCTCCCTTCTCCACTAGTAATCTACCATTTTTATCTTTCACTCCCCTGCTAACTTCATTTCCACCCTGTCTTACTCTTTTCACTTCTCTCCAGAACATTTTCTTACAGTCCCTCCACTTTACACTCAAATTCCTTCCAAATTCCTCATCCACTCTCTTCTTACTCTCTCTTACTAATATCTTCACCTCTCTCTTCCTTTCCACATATAACTCTCTCTTCCGCCTCTCAACTTTCCTAAATTTACTTGGTGAAAAATGAACTACATATTTCAATGAAGAACGCAGATGACTTGTTCATTTTACTTCAATAAAGTGTCCAATATGGCTGCATGAATCAGCCTTGGTCACCTAATGATGGCTCTCCATGCTGCTTGATCTCTTATGGCCTCTCTATTCTGTCCCTTATCCCTGAAATCACTCGATGACCTCATCCCAGGCCTATATCGGGCTGCCTCTAGCAACCCTACCCCCGATCGTTCACACTTCTCATTTTCTGCATCCAGTTGTCATCCCCCATCCTCTCCACATGCTCAAACCATCTCAATCTACCCCTCCTCATCACAACACCAATACACTCTAGTCCCATCCTTCCTCTCGACTCTTCCCTCCTCATCACAACACCAATACACTCTAGGCCCATCCTTCCTCTCAACTCTTCCATCACAAACCTAGCCCCTGCAGGCCTTGCATTCAAGGACGCACTTCACATTCACGTAATCACTGTCATTTCTGTACATTTCAGCCTATGACTACCCTTTTCCTTTGCTGCCTAGGTCTCACTACCATACAGCATTACACTCCTTACACATCACAAACAAATATCCTTTTGCACAGAGGGAGAGCCCTATCATTGTCAGAAGAGGCAACAGCTCCCTGAACTTCTTCCAACCACTCCTCACTCTAGCCACAGAGCTAGCTCCAGCCCCATCTCCAGCACTTAACAAGTCTCCCATGTAACAAAACTCTTCTACATGCTCAAGGACTCACCAGCAAGATCAATCCTTTCATGCCTGACAATCTCCACATGCTCTCCCTGAAACACTGCGCACAAGAAATCTGAATTACCGTGCAGTCTACCTCCCATATACACCCACTTATCACAAATTCTGCACAAGATGGAATTACTTCCTATGCCCTCATGGAAAACTGCACATGGCCGCTCTCCCTCTTCTTTGACAGTACTGCCACCAGCCCTGGAAACTATCACTTTTGTTTTATTTGCATTTACTCTCAAGCCCTTGTGTCTGATACCATCTCTTCACTCCCTAAGTTTTCAACTGCCTCCCTTTCAGTCTCTGCAGTCAATACCATATCATCGGCACACAACATCTCCCATGCGGATCAATTTCTGAAGTCACACGAGAAAGCTTCAAGCAAAAACAATAAGGGGCTCTGGAATGATCACTGATGCACATCAACATTCACAGAAAAGTCATCACACAGATCTCCATTCACTCTCACCTGAGTAAGAGCACCCACATACATAGCCATTGCCATTCTAACCAGTCACTCCTCGATTCAAAGCTTTATCATTGCCCACTTCACCACCTCCCTCGGGACTCCGTCAAAGGCCCTCTCCAAATCAACAAAAAGCAAAGTACAGATGCCTTCTCATTCCTATATGTTTTTCCTGAAGCATACATTTATTGGTACTGATGAAAACTTTTACTTTCCTTTTTTACCCATGACTGTAACTTAACTCTTACATGTTGGCTGACTTGTATAGCCATCATGGTTCAGGGCGCAGAGCGCCGCCAGCTGATGGGATATGCCGCAAGCACCTTCCCATCACTCTATGATTTCGTGACCATTATTCTGTACGACCAAAGGGTAGGTAGGCCTCCCAGGTACCCCATGGATGTGCAGCTCAGTCTGTGCATGGCACTGGTAGAGTGAGAAGCCATGTCTTCATCCTCCTCATCATTCGATTCTGTCCCACCGTGTGCAAGGCCAATTGCGTCATCAACCCCAGCAAAAGTTCTGCCTTTAGTGCTGGACAAAAGGGCTCAGTGACGGTGCCATTGGTCGTGCCTTATACAACACCATGTCCTCAGGGACACTTAGTGAGAGTACGCTGGGGGAAGAGAGGAGGAGTTACTATGTAGAAAGTTACCTCTCTAGCCCTCTGACCCCTGCCCGCTCTCAGACGGCTGAAAAGGCTGTCAAACTCCTGCAGGTGGAGAGCAGGGCCTTCGACAGTGACAAGTTCACTGAGGAGGAGGATGTAGATGACCCAGCACACGGGGCAGGTGAACGTGGAGTTGGCAGTCATCTTCAAAATAAATGCCGACGAACTGCCTCGCCGTCACGCTCACCGCCTGCTCGCTATCGTCTCGCCGTTGAATGTCAACCTTCACCTCAGCTGAGTACTTCAAGGATGGAAACCCACAACTGGGCCCTTTCGGAGTGGAATTTTCCACACAGGCCCCACGTGCAAGCGTCTCCTTGGGGAAGGCCTGCAGCAGGTGAGTCATCACCCTCTTACTACCCCACCTCTCCCTCTCCTTCTCCCTCACCCCCTGCCCGTGGGCGTGCATGTGGGCATGCACACATGCAGAAAAAATATGCTGCATGTGGCAAACGGCCTGCTTTACCAGGTGTGGGTAGAGTGCATACCTTTGTCTGGGGTGATGGAGCAGGATTTGAGCCCTCTGTGCCAGTGTTTGATAAGGAAGGAGCAGGTGTTTAGGAGGATGAGCTTCCCCCCAGGCCCTGGCCTATTAGCAGCCCTGAACTATTAGCAATATTTTCAGTGCAATATTCACGACTGTAATTATGCAATACCTTGAGAAGAAATTAATTTCCACCAAGCTATGTGTGTGCGGTGGCTGGACGTGGCTGCCAGCACAAGTATGCACATGAAGGACTGGCAACCTGTGGAGGTGGGGGAGTTGCTTGTGTGGCTAGCCCTTACCATGTTGATGGCGCACGTAAGAAAACATGTGCTCCACGACCATTGGTCGGTAGATGAACTCATGGGCACACCTGTCTTCAGTAAGTATATGGCCATGACAGGTACCTGGCCAACCTAAGGTTCCTCCACTTCAACAGAAATTATGGACCTGCACTGAACGACAGGTTGTGGAAAATTAGACCCATTCTAACCATTCCTCAGGGTGTCATTTTCCAGGGTTTTTCGTCCGTTTCTGAAAGTGGTTATTGACAAGTTGCTGGTATTTCAGGGGCAGGTTGGCATTTATTCATTATGTGCGTCCAAGTGTCACCGCTTTGGACTGACATTCTTTGTGCTTTGCAACTGCAAAACTGGATATGTGCTCAATGTGACAGTTTATTCGGCAACAGATGCTGATATACCTAGTGACGATCCTCACGGTTTCTCGGCATCAGTCGTGAAAGTGCTCATGGAAAGGTATTTCAACAGGCACCACATTCTGTACACCGATAATTATTACACTGCCCTGGCATTGGCCAAGTATTTGCTTGAATACGGTACAGTAGAGTCTTCATATAACATGAGATAGGTTATGCAGAACCTCGTGCAAAATCAATTTCGTGCTAAAACGTGACATATATTTACATGTAAAATAGGGGTTTAGGTTCTAGGAGCCCCATATTTTTTGTTGAAAATATATTTAAAGATAGGTTATTACAAATGTCTGCCATAAGACATCCAAGACATGTGTTTACTTTACAATCTCACCAACTTGATACATCAGCGCATTCTAACCTAACCTAACTTGCCCTCTAATACTTCTCATAAAAATTTTAAGCACCAAGGAATGCCACAAAGCCTCCTGCAAGTCCTTATTACCATTCAAGCAAAAACTTCTGAGCTAATCAACATGTGAATAATGGCTGCCGAGAATCATGCATATTTCGCCAAGAATCACTTTCAGTGCACTCATTTAAAAAAGAAGAAAAAAAAAAAAGTGTGAAACTATTTTTGGAAGTCAGTGGTCATCAACAATAAAGGAAAAAAAAACTATACTGAAGTCATCAGCACGGAGTTATTGCGTACTTCTCACTTCTCAGATACACACAAGAATGCAGTAATCGTGAATAATAAACAAGTCAGCCATGCAGAATAATTTGTATGACAGTACAGTATAAAGTAATTCACAAAAACCGAACTCACACAATGATCTTACCTATTTACATCAGCATGTATTGCCCTCACATACCGTAAGAGCCAAATTTTCTCTATCAAAGACCGTCTGTTCGTAATAAAGGTTGGGCACAAAGCTTTTTTCTTTTTTTTTTCCCCCACACTCGTTGCACCCAAGGCAAAAATGTGAATTTTACTGCTCCTTCATCATTAACTCTTTTTTTCTTTTTTTTTTTTCCAACAAAGAAACTCTCCACATCGTAAACACACCCGACTCATTTTGTCTGATCGTTTGCATATAAGCTCCCACACCACAAGCCACTTCGTTCAACATTTTTACATTTTCCTTTGGAACAAATGCTTTTCTTGTGTTAATAGCACTTTCAGTGTGTTTAGACACAACTAAAGTTAGTTTGGAACCACGCGCTCAGAGTTCTGAGAAGAAATGAAGAGCACGGAAATAAGCAAACAAACGCTTCTCATCACATCGACGATACACGCAACACTGAGGCAAGCAGTGGCAGGTGGCATGGGACATGGGTCACGTGGGTCAGGTCTGGTCGAGGAAGCCAATCAGTGACCGACCAAAGCATAACACAAGATTTGTAAACAAAAGCAGTAATCTGGAAATCCATTACCTAAATGCATCCACTTCCCACACAGTTTCTCTCATGCAACTGAGTGAAATTACCATGCTATTATGTAATTATGGGAGAAATCATATGCCCCCGTTATTGTAAGATCATTGTTTTTTTGTCTTAATTCGTGACTCTACTGTACTGGGTCCTGCGGAGCTGTTCGAGCAAAACAGAAAGAATTTCCCTGTACTCCCAGCAAACACTGAGACAGAAGCCCTTCTTACCAAGATATGAGGCAACACGTTAGCCCTTCTCTGGCATGACAAGAGATGGGTTAACATGCTGACAATACATATGGATGTGTTTGAGGAAATGGGAAAAACAGACTACAGGACCAGGGAACCCATGTTGCAGCCAGCTACTGTCAACGATTATAATATCAACATGAAGCTTGTTGATAAATCGGACATGCAAATTGGTGAGGCTGACTGCCTACGTATGTCCTGCAGGTGGTACAAGAAGGCGTTTTTATATCTTCTTGATACTGCTGTCCTGAACAATTTCATACTGCTCAAGGAGCTTGTCAGGAAACCTCTCTCTCTGCGAGAGTTTGAGAGAAAGCTTGCACGCGAACTCCTTGAAGAGTACAGTGAGTCCTCGAAATATGAAAGGAATAGGGACCAAAAAAAAACTTTGGTAATCCGAAATTTCGTATATCGGAACGATTTTCCCCACTGAAATATACATATAAACAGGAGGATGCGTTCCAGGACCCCATTGAACCCTCCACTAAAACTTTACCCCTCCTATTTAGAAGTATGCAATATATGTATATGGTACTATACTATTGTACAGCCATAAAAAAATAAAACATACAACTAATTATTATAGTATTAGTACACTGTACAGTTAAATATAGACCTGTGCTGCAGCTGGAGATTCGTGTCATTGATATGGTGCAAAGTCCATGTGAAAGCTGCGGGTCCTCATGGCTTGGCAGGCGGCTGAAGATGAAGAGAAGGAGGTGGCCATCTTCTTTTACATTTCCTTTTTCTTCATCACAGTCCCAACGGTTGATGGTGCAAGGCCTAAAGCTCATCCAATCTCTGAGACTCCCTGCCCCTCCTTGTGGCATCTTATTATCTCCAATTTCCTCTCAAGAGAGTACAATGCTGTTTCTTCTTTGCACCTGCTTCCCTGGATGCTGGAGATGATGCAGGGCGCTTGGGAGCCATGGTGAAAATAGGAAAAGGTGAAAATATGAAAAGGTGAAGAGCCGCGAAAAACAGCGTAACGTACAGCGAAGCTGAGAGGAGAGACAGATGTGATTCGACTGGGAAGCGCGTGAAAATGTGTTTACCAGATAGGGGTTAGTTCGTTTTCTCCCCGCAAGCGAATGCGGCGCTGTGCAGCGTACCCATTTTGAATTTTTCGTGTTTCCTTGTATCTTCGTACTGAGACAGATACTTTCGTATTGTGCAATTTGTCCTACATTTATCACTTTTGTACCATCAGAAATTTGTACTTCGAGTTTTCGTATTTCAAGGACTCACTGTATTCAACTGCACAGGTGCCAGGTGCTGGATGGGGGACAGCTCCTACAGCAGACTGGCTAAGGTGTGTCAAGTATTTCCAGCGGCATAGGCTGGTAGAGACTGGCCATACCGCAGCAGGTCGTCAGGCATACAGGCGATGCCACGTCTGTCACATGACCAAACGCTGTCCCCCAGCACAAAAAGGGACAGCCTATCAATGTGCAGAGTGCAAGGTCCCCCTATGCTCTAAATGTTTCTGTGATTATCACTCCAAGCATGATTACTGAGCAGGTGTGAGGGAAAGTGTAAATAGTATACAGGTATGCACAAGTGTGTGTTTTTTTATAAGTGAAATGTTAGATATTATAAGCAATTTCTAGTACATGCTATGATGTAAGTGTTTTACAGTAAGTTCTACAAGTACAAAGCAAAAAGTGCTACTGTTTATTGGTTATTGGTGAAAAAAATTATTGGAAATACCTTGAGTTAGCCTACCTGATACATGAAAGAAAAAACCACATGTGAGCTGGCCATGCAGAAAATTACCTCGTTGGATATAACTAAATTTTTTCCCTCGATACTCAGGAAAATAATGCTGAATATGTGAGCATAAGCATATTTGTGATGAAAGTACAAATAATGTAAGTTGTGTATAACATCTGTAAGATTTTCACGATGCCCCTGATTAGTACAAATCAGTCTTACCTCATACTCAACCGTGCTGCGTGAAACAGCCACGGCATTTACATGCCAAAGCACAATTACCTGTATTCATGATGTCAAGTGCAATTGTAAGTGTCGTAGTAGAGGGAAATTATTATAAATGACGCAAGAAGTGAGTACAGAATAACAAAGAGCTATTTTTTTTTCCCAAACACCTACAGGGCATAGTGGTGCTTTGAAACTGGAGGAAAACCCTTTGGGGAGCCACATGGACAGGGTGATTCTTCATCCTCACAACGGTGAGTAAGGAAAAGTCGAGAATCGAGAGGAATTTTCCACATTCCACCCAAGGACACCCAGGCAGTGTTACAATCACCACTCCGGTCAGTGTTGTCAATGCCAGCCATTGAGTCCAAGGTCACAGCCAGTGGCCCGTGCTTGGAACCAGCACACCTAAGCGTGTAAAACCAGTTGTCTTCAACTTATACTTACTTGGCGACAGGACCACCTAGAGACCTCAGGATAACTTCATTTGAAAGAGGAAGAGTTGGTGAGTCTTATGTATCTTTATTTTTTCTCTAGCTATTATAGTCTGGCAAACATTAGGGTTTGAAGTAAGGGTATTATTCCCAAAATCTTGAAAATTCCCCATAGGGAGGAGTGGGCGATGGCGGGAAACTCCTGGCGGATAAGGGTTAAAAGCATATGGGCACACAATGCTGGTGAAAAATATAAAACTAACTAACCACATATCAACACTGACCTAAAACTAACAAACCACATATCAACACTGACCTAAAACTAACAAACCACATATCAACACTGACCTAACTCTTATCTTTCATTCCTGCCATGTAATATAATATTGCACACGTACTATTCTTATGTCTTATATATTAATGTTGCCTCAAATATGGTGAAAAAGTAGTATTGTACCCATCAAAACACTGGGTGACTTTCACAGATGTATGTTAGCTACCACTGCAGCATGAATCACCACTACATAGATTATACTGCAAGTGATAAACTTCAAGAAGCATCTCATAAAAAAAATGTCAAACTTATGACTGTCACATGAGGATATTGTTGGACTGGAGGAAGCTTACTGGCTTCCCTTTTCATATGATAACTACAACACTAAGCTGACAACACACAAAATTTATGACTACTGATGTTGACAGCAAAGCGTGAGAACAATGTGAGCATAAGTGGTTGGGGAATGGCTGGGAGAAGAAGAGATGAGAGAAGGGAGGAAGAGATCATTCGAGCAGAAGTAGCTGACGCAATGAAGATCAAGAAGAGAAAGGCCCCAGGAATTGATGAAGTGTGTGGTGAAATGCTGAAGTATGGGGATGAGATTGTTCTGGAGTGGATATGGAAGTTGTGTAGACTGGCTTAGGAAGAGGGAAGGGTTCCAGAGGACTGGAAATCAGGTATAACTGTTCCTTTATACAATGGATAAGGGGAGAGAGAAGTATGTGGTAACCATATGGGTATTTGCTTTCTTAGTGTGACTAGGGATGGAAGGATGTTAACTGAGATGGATGCAGTTAGGAAGAGATACTCAGAGTATATTGAAAGATTGTTAAATGCAGAGGAGGAATGGGAAACTGAGATTGTGACAGATGGAAGGGTGCAAGGAATAAATGTGTTGGGAGAGTCGAATGATTCATTGATCATGATGGACGAAGTGCAGGAGGCAGTAAAGGAAATGAAAACAGGGAGAGCTGCAGGTATGGATGGGTGTGCTGTGGAATGCCTGAAAGGTGGTGGAGTGACTATTGTTGACTGGTTAGTAGTACTGTTGAATGTGTGCTTTGTGAAAGGTATGGTGCCAGTTGACTGGGCATGTGCTTGTGTGGTCCCATTGTATAAAGGTAAGGGTGATAAGTATGAATGTACTAGCTTTAGGGATATAAGTCTGTTGAGTGCTGTAGGTAAGGTGTATGGTAGAGTGTTAATTAAGAGAGTTGGAGAGGGTACAGAGGGAGTGATTGGTGATGAGCAGTGTGGCTTTAGGAGAGGGAGGGGATGCGTGGACCAGGTGTTCGCTGTGAGACAGGTGTGTGAAAAGTATTTAGCAAAGGGTAAGGATGAGTTTTGGGCATTCATGGATTTAGAGAAAGAGTATGATAGAATTGATAGGGAGGCTTTGTGGACTCTTTTAAGACTATGGACTTGATGGTAGGTTTTTAAAAGGGGCAAAAAGTTTTTATATAAATAGTACAACGCGTGTAGGAGTGGGAAATACTGTGAGTGATTGGTTTCCCATGAAAGTGTGGCTGCAGCAGGGATGTGTAATGTCGCCTTGGTTGTTGAATATTTATATGGATGGTGTTGTATGGGAGGTGAATGCAAGAGTGTTAGGTGGAGGTCTGAGTCTGGTGAATGTTGATGGTAGAGAGTGGAATCTGAAGCAGCTGCAGTCTGCGGATGATACTGCACTGGTGGCCGATTCAGAGGAGAGATTAAGACAGTTGGTACAGGAGTTTGGAGGAGTGTGTGAAAGAAGGAAATTGAAAGCAAATGAGAATATGAGTAAAGTGATGAAGTGTACGAGGTTGGTAGATGGTAGGAGGATGAATATACTCTTGAATGGCGAGCTACTTGAGGAGGTAGAGTGTTTTAAGTATTTAGGGTCACATGTTGCTGTGGATGGAAGAATAGATGCAGAAATGAAGTTTAGTATCAATGAAGTAGGAAAGGTGCTGGGAGGAATGAAAAAAGTGTTTAGATGTCATTTCCTTAGAATGGATGTAAAGAGAAGGCTGAATGAGGGTGTTGTGATCACGACTGCATTATATGGGGCTGAAACATGGAATATGGGTGTAGCAGAGACGAGAAGCTTGAATGTAATGGAGATGAGGTGTCTGAGGAGTATGTGTGGAGTGACGCGTATGGATTGAGTGAGAAATGATGAAGTGTGAAGGAGAATTGGATTTCTTTGGGAGATGGCTGATCGAGTTGACCAGAGGGTGCTGCGATGGTTTGGGCATATGGAGAGCATGGAAAATGAGTGATTGGTGAAAAAGATAACTAAATTTGATGTGAGAGGTGTAAGGCTGAGAGGAAGACCACGAATAGGATGGATGGCCAGTGTGAAGAGAGCATTGGATGCGAGAGGGATGTCTGTTGAGCAAGGAAGTGTGGCTGTGCGTGATAGAAATGAATGGAGAGAAACTGTGAATGAATAAATGATGATGCAGCCCTGAGGGGATATTCTCCTGCATTTTGTTTGATCAGCTGATCAGGTCAGATATGGGAAAGGGGATGGGTCGATTATGATGTGGCAGGGGTAAACCAGCTCTGCTGTCGGGTCCTGCTGTGGATGTCACTGATTGCACTGCACAGCTGACCCTCACATGATGTGGTGTGGTGAGGATCTGTCCCTTCTCCCCTTGGGGGTTAAGATGTGAATGAATGTGTTCAAGTGGATGAGTAAATTGAGAGTGTGTTGTCCTGACTTGGCTACCTCCCTTTCCTTGGGGGAAGCAGCCTAGGTATATAGATAGATAGTGTGACTGGAAAAATATATGGTAGAATACTTATTGATAGGGTCAGGCATATAAGAGGGAAGCTAGCTGGAGAAGAACAAGGGGAATTTAGGATGGGAAATGGTGTGTAGATCAGATATTTGTTCTAAGATGTTTAGTGGAAAAGTATCTAGTGAGGGGAAAGAAAGTGTATGCTGTCTTCATGGACTTGGAGAAAGCATATGACAGAGTAGATAGGCAAAGTATGTGGAAGGTATTAAGAATATATGGAGTGGATGGGAAACTGCTGAGTGCTGTGAAGAGTATGTATGATGGAGCTAGGGCTACAGTGTGAGTGGATGGTGAGCTGAGTGAGTTATTTGATCTAAATGTGGGACTGAAACAGGGATGTATGATGTCTCCATGGCTGTTTAATATATTCATGGATGGGGCTGTAAAGGAGGTGCAAGGTAGGGCAGTGGATATGGGGATGGCTCTTATGAATGAGGGTGAGGTGTGGAAGATTCCAGTGTTGCTGTCTGCTGATGATACAGTATTGTTGAGTGATGATGAATGGGAGTTGCAAGGTTTGGTGAATGAATTTGGGACAGTGTTTAAGATGAGGAATCTCAGAGGAATGAAGTCAAAGAATGCACAGTGAGGCTGGATGATGAGGATATGGAGAATGTGAGTGCATTCAAGTACTTGGGTAGTGTGATGAGTAAGGATGGAAGTTTGGGGGATGAAGTGCTTGAAAGGGTATGGCAGGGAAGGAAGGTTGTTGGTTCACTGAAAGCAGTGATGGGAAATAAGGAGTTGAGTATGGAAGTTAGGAAGTCACTGCACAACAGTACTGTGATCCCTACCCTGACGAATGGAAGTGAGGCATGGATCTTGCTAGAGGGGAACAAGTCAAGAGTGAGAGCAGTGGAAATGAGTTACCTGTCAGGAGCATGTGGAGAGACATGGAGGGACAGGTTGACAAATAAAGAAGTGAAAGAACGTTGTGGGGTGGATGTGGATGTGATTGGGAAAATTAGGAGAAATACACAGGTGGTTTGGACATGTGGAGAGAATGGAGAATAAAAGATTGATTAAGAGGGTGTATGTAGGTGAAGTGGAGGGAGGGAGAGGGAGGGGGAGACCGAGGATGAGGTGGAGGGATGGAGCTGAGAGGTATATGAGGGAGGAGGGGTTGAGTAGGGGGAGGGCAGTCAAATGCGGGGTGACAGAGCGACTTGGAGGCGTTTTGTCTGCGGCCACCCTTTGCAGGATTAGGGAGTCAGGCTATAAATAGATAGATAGGTGTTCCAAAAATCTATGGAGAAATTGCACAGCTAATCTGACTTTAACTTGGAAGCATAATTTACTATCATAACTTCAAATACTGTGCACCACACCACCACCTCAACACCAAGGGGGTTCTGTTTACTCACATTCATTTACAAAAACATTTATTCCTGTAAAATTTTCTAGATTCAGTAGCCCTGTATTTCTCATATATTTCAGCCTCCCAAAGAAAATTTTATTTCCGACTCTTTCAATGTTTCTTAATGACAAGCCGGTAGGTGACGATGGCCAACTCTAAGTAGACCAAACTTTGTCAGTGACCGGAAATGAATTCTGACACTAAAAGTAATTTCTACATGGAGGTCCTCCTGTGCAACATTCCACTCATCAATCATGGCCCTGGCTTAAACCATACACCTGGGGGGTGATTTTTTTGGTTGGATGTCTCACACATGGGGGTTTTGAGACATAATAAATATTCCACATCAAAAAACAGACCATAATTTTCTGAATAAAATGATGTCTAAAAAAAAAATAATAATAAAAAAAAATAAAAATAAAAATAATAATAATAATAATAATAATTACTTGTTTTTTGAGCAGTCAAAAACTGTGGTGTTGGAGCTCCTCCACTGCCAGACATGTGCCATTCAGTATAATGATAAACTCAAAGCTCCCCCCCCCCCCCTCCCCAGTTTCCACATCCACTCAACATAAGCAAAATGGAAGTTTTTTACATGTTCACAAACCTGAAAGAAAATTCTGTATAAAAACAAAATAATACTTTTGTTTCAAACATACAAAAAAATAATCCTGAGTTCACACAACTTTCTTGAGTTTTGTGACATCCACACATTGAAACTTGTGGGTTTTCAATCAATGAGACAATAAAATAGTGCTCCAATGATGACAACACCTCAGTATTGTCACCTCGTGATATGTGAACCATTATTGGTCCCCCAGTACAGTACAGTACTATCTATATACTGTACCTAGGCTGCTTCCCCCAAGGAAAGGGAGGTAGCTGAGACAGGACAACACACTCCCCATTTACTCCTCCATTCAAACACATTCAATCACATCTTAACCCCAAAGGGGAGAAGGGACAGATCCTCACCACACCACACCGCACAAGGGTCAACTGTGCAGTGCAATCAGTGACATCCGCAGCAGGGCCTCACAGCAGAGCTGGTTTACCCCTGCCACATTATAATAGACCCATCCCCTTACCCGCACCTGTCCTGACTAGCTGATCAGACCAAATGCGGGAGAATATCCCCTCAGGGCTGCATCATCATTTATTCATTCACAATTTCTCTCCATTTATTTCTGTCACGAACAGCCACTCTTCCTTGCTCAACATACATCTCTCTCACATCCAGCACTCTCTTCACACTGTCCATCCATCCTATTTTTGGTCTCCCTCTCAGCCTTACACCTCTCACATCAGATCTAGTTATCTTTTTCACCAATCACTCATTATCCATGCTCTCCATATGCCCAAACCATCACAATACCTTCTGCTCAACTCTATCAGCCATCTCCCGAACAACTCCAGTTCTACTTCGCACTTCATCATTTCGCACTTGATCCATACGCGTCACTCCACACATACTCCTCAGACACCTCATCTCCATTATATTTAAACTTTTCCTCTCTGCTACACCCATATTCCATGTTTTAGCCCCATATAACACAGTCGGTACCACAACACCCTCATATGGCCTTCTCTTAACATCCATTCTAAGGAAATGACATCTAAACACTTTTTTCATTCCTCCCAGCACCTTTCCTACTTCATTGATACTAAACTTCACTTCTGCATCTATTCTTCCATCCACAGCAACATGTGACCCTAAATATTTAAACACTACCTCCTCAAGCAACTCACCATTCATAAGTATATTCATCCTCCTACCATCTACCAACCTCGTACACTTCATCACTTTACTCTTATTCTCATTTACTTTCAATTTCCTCCTTTCACACACCCTTTCAAACTCCTCTACCAACTGTCTCAATCTCTCCTCTGGATCAGCCACCAGTGCAGTATCATCTGCAAACAGCAGCTGCTTCAGATTCCACTCTCCACCATCAACATTCACCAGACTCAGACCTCCACCTAAAACTCTTGCATTCAACTCCCTTACAACATCATCCATATAAATATTAAACAACCAAGGCGACATCACACATCCCTGTCGCAGCCCCACTCTCATGGGAAACCAATCACTCACAGCATTTCCCATTCTTACACACGCTCTACATAAAAACTTTTCGCCCCTTTCAGTAACCTAACATCAAGTCCATACAATCTTAAAACAGTCCACAAAGCTTCCCTATCAATTCTATTATACACTTTCTCTAAATCCATGAATGCCCAAAACACATCCTTGCCTTTCGCTAACTACTTTTCACACAATTGTCTCACAGCAAACACCTGATCCACGCATCCTCTCCCTCTCCTAGAGCCACACTGCTCATCACCAATCACTCCCCCTGTACCCTCTCTAACTCTCTTAATTAACACTCTACCATACACCTTACCTACAACATTCAAGACCCCTAAAGCCAGTACATTCATACTTATCACCCTTGCCTTTATACAACGGGACCACACAAGCACCTGCCCTTCCATTGGCACCATACCTTTCACATAGCACACATTCAACAATCTTACTAACCAGTCAACAAGTCACTCCACCACTCTTCAGGCATTCCACAGCACACCCATCCATACCTGCAGGTTTCACTGTTTTCATCTTGTTTACTGCCTTCTCCACTTCCTCCTTCGTGATCAAAGAATCATTCAACTCTCCCAACACGTATTCCTTGCACTCTTCCATCCGCCACAATCGCAGCCACCCTTTCCTCCTCTACATTTAACAATCTTTCAAAATACTCTGCTCATCTCTTCCTTACTGCATCCATCTCAATTAACATCCTTCCATCCTCTGCTTTACTCACTCTTCCTTCCCAGACTCTCCCTTTCGCACCCTTTTTACCTCCTTCCAGAACATTTTCTTATTCTGTTGAAAATTCTCAGTCAGCCACCTACCCCACCTCTCACCTGCTGCTACTTTAGCATCACGCACAGCCCTTCTCGCCCAATTCCTCTTTTCCTTATACCTCTCATATGACACTTCATTCCTGCTCTGCAGCCATACTTCCTATGCACGTCTCTTCTCAGCCACAGCCATACTTACTTCCTTGCACTACCATTCACTTCCTTTTCTTACACACACATTTCACACCACACACTTCTTCTGCATGCCCCACCACAGCACTCCTAAACAACTGCCATTCCTCCTTCACACTGCCATTTTCCTGATCTTTCACTGCGTTCCACTCATCTTTCAATTTCTCCTGATACTATCATTTTCTCTCTTTTATCCAACTCACTCACTTTCAAAACCTCCCTGCCACACCTAACCCTCCTAGCTCTCACCCATCTCTTACCTACTCTTAACTTTCCCTCCACCAGGTAGTGGTCAGACATACCTCCACTCTCCCCTCTCAGAACTCTCACATCCAACAAATTTCCTATTACATTCCTGGACACAACCACACAGTACATCAAAGCTCTATCAACAACCCTTCCACCCTCCTGTCTCACCCATGTATACTTATAAATATCTTTCTTCTCAAACAGCGTATTTCCAATCACCATCTCTCGCTCAACGCACATCCCTATCATTCGTTCCCCATTTTCATTTCTTCCAGGCACACCATGCATACCAACTACACTTTCAAATGCTACATTTCCCACTCTAGCATTCAGATCTCCCATCATTACCACATTCACATTCACTCCAAAACTCTGCAGACACTCATCAACATCATTCCAGAAAGACTCCCTCTCTTCCTCATCCCTTTCACTACCAGGCCCATATGCACTCAGGACAGTAGTGGCGCAAAAATATATGAAAAGTCCAGAACACATATACGTGCCACCTAATGGCTACAGGCATTTTGTTAGTGGCACGTACATGTGCCACCCAATGTGAAAGGGTTAAGAATTCTTGGAGTCTTTGCATTTTGCACAGGACAAGGTCATAATTTTAGTACATTTCATATTTTCAGCACTTGATGACTTTTGACCCCTGACCTGGCAGATGTAGTCATGCATGTATGAAGCACACTTGTAGTACTCATTAACATCTATAAGCATGGAAAGTTTTATTTGATTCCATCCACCCACTGTGGAGCTAGGGAACTTGAAATTCGTGGAATGGCCCACCAGAGGTACGATTCTAGGTGGCGCTGCCAGTGACGGGAAGTGAGTTTCGACAATAAATGCCAATTTTGTATGGAGGTACTCCCGTACAACGTTCTGCCCAAGAATCACGGCCCTAGCTTAATAATCTTCAGAGCCTTAGCATTTTGCATGAGCATAGTTGTGATTTTAGCTATTTTCACCAATTTTGCATCTGACGACCTTTGATCTCTGACCTAGTCAATGTAGCACAAAAGTGTATTATATAAAGTTGTAGCAGTAGTCAACATCTCTAAGCATGCAAACTTTCATTCAATTCCATCGAGCTGCTGGGGAATTAGGGGAGCATTTTTGAAAACCAGTACCGGTTACCAGGGATGCTGAGGCCAATCTTTGCAGGGCTGCCACTCAAAAATTTGAGGAGACAGGAGAAAAATGAATGGCAGACTTCCGATGGGGAATGATCTCAAGATTACACCTAAAGAAGTCAAGGCTTTCTATGTCCATTAGTAATGCCTCTACAGCTCAAAACATGAAGAGGACAAAAAAAAAAATAAAGGTGAGAAAGGAGGTCTGGATGATGATGATGGTGATAAAGATGATGATGATAAATGTTACATGAAAGGGGTGATTTTGGTGGTGTTTGCCCACCTGTCATATTCCAATACTATTTATGCCATAACCAGGTGATGAATGCCCGGCATATACTGCAAATTGATTTATGGTACGAAAAACAGGAACGTCAGCCACTTACGGCTGGCAATACTGGCGTTTAGTTTTTACAGTATGGCCCCATGAAACTACTCCACTCATAACTGTAGAAAACTTAGGTCTAGGTCCCAGTAAGCTCAGTCCAGACACCAACAAGGGACCTGTGGTGTGGGTGGACTGCCAAATGTGCTTGGTAAAACTGGGTAGTTATTGCCATGATCATCAACGGCACTCCACATAAAGTCTAGTGCAAAGTCAGGTCAATAACCATAAACGTACCAGTCAGGAATTGTAATTTTTTTTTTCTTTTTTTTTATGTGACCGACTCTGGGCATAGGCTTCACAGCCTGCTTTCAAGGCCCAGTAGTCCTCCTACGTACCGCACACCTCTACATGTCACAATGTGTAGGATCCCCTGTGTTGAGAATACAGAGGTCCCAGTCCTAAACTAGTGGCAGGGCTCTTGCTAACTGCCGATGGTTGCGAGTCATTTGGCTCCTAAGGTTTCAGATTTACGAGCCAAATAAATTTTTAGTAGCCAAACTGACTAAAAGCCGAAATATTTTCCGAGCAATAATATATTTATTTATTTACACATTGTGATGATTAGAATCATATAATGAGGTTTTAAACATTCACAATGATGACAAGGAAAGACTTAATAATCGATCATAACGTGCTTTTTTGTTCATTTAAGTGAGATTTACTTAATTTGGAGCTTACTGGGTTTTGAAGTGGATGTATTTTCTCCTCGCGAAAAGGCAACTCGCACGTAAAATTTGTTTGCCGAGGGAAGAAAATACTGTACTCGCATTTGCGAGCTGTGGCTCACCAAACAAGAGCCCTGAGTGGCACTAGAAGATCCCTTGTGGATTGGCCATCACATCCCCCATAAATAATGCCTTCTGTTAAGATCCCCAAGGCAAACCAATCCATCAGAGTCCTCTTGAAAGAGAATAGTATTTGGTATCAGACATATTTCACTCTCTGTATCTCCTCCCCAGGTGCAGCTGAAATACCACTACTCTGTGAGAAGGCTGCGGGGAAAATGATGTGAAAGGCACTTCAGAACAGAGGATGGCACAGCCACCTTGATGATAAACTGCTGAGAGTGGTACACTCAAGTATGAGGTACAGTAGTTTGGCTCCCTGGTTTATGCCACACTTGCTCTACCCAGGGTGTACAGTTCCACCATGTACAGGTTCCTCATAAGCACCTAAGTTATAAGTAAACACAGATTTACTTGTGTATAGATTTTTATTAATGTACACTATATCATTTATATGAATATTCTTGAAGTTGACACGTCAGTTTTTGACCATGGAAGTTGATACCACTTTGTTACTAAGCATGACAGCCTATGACAGGAAAACATCTGAGGATTGTCTGCTCCAATTTTATTTCCTTCATGCCTTCATGAACAGGTAAAAATGATTACACAGTAGTTCATGCAAATATCATTAACCGGCATATCAAATGTAGGATACCTGTATGAATCTTCATCATTTTTTCTCTTAAAGATATTGCTAAAATGAATTTCTTAACAAAATGAAGGGTAAAAACATTTGCATCATTAAAGTGAATCACTGTTAAGCATATTAATATTAATTATGATATACCTGTACTACAATGTCCATATCACATCAGCATCTCCACATGAGAGACTCTAGGTCAGCACTTCTCAAATGGGGAGCCATGACCCTCTGGGGGACCATTATATATTTTTCAAATTTTTCTGGAGGGGGCCATGTAGTAAGCTGAAACTTCTGGAGCCATTTGTGATAAAACTTCAAGATAATTTCTGGAAATCAATTTTGTGTCGATCACTGGTACACAACATGCCTGGAGGCAATGGAAGGTGAAATCTTGGAACTTCAAAGAATTCATTAGCCACAGACACATGAATGAGGAGCTTAACAGAGTTTGAGGTAAGAATGACACAATCATATTATCAGCAAACTGGGTGTCTAGATGACCGTCAGTCTCATCTACCAACCTCTGCAAAGCAGTATATTCCATTAAAAATAAATAAATAATGCATGATCAATTCCATGAGGATTATGACTTCTGGTGTGCCCTTACTGTGTGATGCAACTACTGATACCCTAACTGATGGCAAAAATACAATTCCAGGTGTACTACAGAGTAATTTCTGATTATTCTTTTATCTACTATCTCACTTTTTTTATCATTAGAGATGCTAAAAATTTCCAATCCAAACTCTTCATTCGAGCAACATTGTTTTATCTGCTCCTTCAAAACAATATGTAGATAGGGATCTGAAGCGCTATCATACTGTCCTAAGGGCCACAAACCGGAAAAGTGTGGAAACCATTCTCCAGGTGATTTACATGTCTCATTACATCTCTGACTCAGCTTGCCAATTTTGTCCGTGATTCTGTGATCCATTTGATTCTGTGTTAACCAACTTTTCAGGAAGAAGATGCTTTCTTTTCCTTCTGTTGTTATTTTGCATAAAATATAATTATTTGACCTCCTGTAACTTCCCTACACTAGGCCCATTATAATTTATAGTCACATGGTCTATCTTTGGGCCATACTACAGACTATGACTCTTTGCCAAAGAGTCAGGCGTTTTTTTATGTTGAGGTTGTATGAACCTCTTCCCATAGGTACCGGTAGTATTCATAGCTTACAGGCACTACACTCTGATGGGTGTTGGGGTCTTGTAAACTGGCAGGATTTAAAATATAACCCTCTACAAGTACGAATATATGCAAGCCATAAGAGTGTCGTCCCATCCCGTGTCCTCCCAGATTTAAAATCCACCCCTTTCCTCCCTCACACTTCCTCATTATTTACTCATATCATACTTTTTTAAAAATGAATATCTAAAATAAGAATATAAACTGCGGACTATCACCAGGCAATGAAAGTCTGAATTCCACAGCAGAGACTACTGCAGCTGAAACAAGAGGCAATTCCACAGCATGCAGGTGCCTAGCTGATGTTAATTATCAGTTTTTCTTTTCTTCCAAGCAATCTTCATTTCCCAGGCGCTTGAAATGCCTCTGAAAATTATACAGTACTTATAGATACTACACACCCTATGGTTCACAAACAGAGGTTCATATTCTAATACCCACCATTTTCAACCTTCACAAACAGGGAGAATGAACTGTACCTGTGTTGGTGCCAGCTGTGAAGACCCAGGCCCCAGTGGTTTTGGCAGCTTTCAGCAAGCCCTTTCTTATAACCTTCTTCAGCTTGGGCTGGAGGTCAAAATTTGTCTTGCCACCCTGTACTGTGATGAGGAGCTTGGGTAGATCCAAGCCCCACTCTCCTGTCAGGAGCTGCAAGATGTGCTCGGGCCGGGTGTCATGAGCCAGTCGCAAATACTGAAATGGAATGAAAGAGCTACGGTGTTCAATACTGAAATATCCAACCTGAATTTAAGATCTTGACCATACTCTAAAGCAAATCAATATAAACTGAAATTCTTACATTTTCATTCTAAATCCTAGCTCAGGTACTGTAATGAAATGCACATTGCTTTTCTTTCTGAAATTCACTATCACCATCATTACTACTGCTTACTGTTATTACAGTATTATAATTACAGCATCATTGAGATGATGATGATGATGATGATGATTATGACACTCATAACTGTTACTTTCACTGTGATACTTCACAGACTAGTTACTTGTGCAGAGTATAAACATATTAAAAAATTTTGAGGATGGGTTTTGCATGAAAACACAGTACATAATATTAATAAGAACTTTTCATTAAACAGCACTGTGTCATGCTGATCCCACCTGAGCTTTGGTAGGGTGAGCACCACCCTGGAACTCAAGGGTGCCATATGCATCCGTAGGAAGGAGGTGTGTGTGTCGAGAGGGACTCCAATGGAGGTCCTCTCCATGGCGGAGAGTTGCTGGTGACCCATCACGGTGACACTGCCACAGCTGACCACAACAACACCTAAAAACAATCAACACATTGCCTTATATTTTTGCCCATATTATAAATAATCAACAGCATACAGTTGTTCAGCAATAAAACAAAGTTAATACATTAAGACGCCTGTGCCAATGACAACACAATGAGCAGGTGATAGTATGGATACAGACACAGGTTTTAATAAATTTCAGAAAATACAGGGTGGGATGAGCAGGCTTTTAGCTTTCATCCCTTCAACCCATTTCTACTGTATTAACCTGACAGAAGTTTTAAGCATTTTCATCATCCAGAACACTCATTTCCACCTAAGGACTGGGTGAAGTAGGGTTCAGAAAGCAAAGAAAGAAAACATTGTGAAAGGAGACCTAATCAACACCATGTCCAAAGAAATGGGCTACACACTTAACATTCCAAACCCCAGAATCCATGATCCACCTAAAAGGCATAACCATCAGCTATATACTCGTGTGTATATCTATCTATCTATCTATATATATATATATATATATATATATATATATCTATTGCCAGACGCCTCAATCCCGTTTGGGGTGGCCACAAACAAATCGCCTCCAAGTCGCCCTGTCCCCCACCATCTCACTGCCCTGCTCCCAACTCACACCCCCCTCTCTCATATACCTCTCCACCCCATCCCTCCATCTCATCCTCGGCCTCCCCCTCCCTCTTCCCCCCTCCACCTCACTCACATACACTCTCTTCGTCAGTCTTTCACCCTCCATCCTCTCCACATGGCCAAACCACCTCAGTGTGTTCCTCATAACGCTTCCTATCACATCCACATCCACACCACAACGCTCCTTTATATCCTCATTCGTCAGCCTGTCTCTCCACGTGACTCCACAGGCTCCTCTTAAATAACTCATTTCCACTGCTCTCACTCTTGACTTGTGTCCTTCCAACAATGTCCAAGCTTCACTTCCGTACGTTAGAGTTGGTATCACAATACTGTCATGTAGTAACTTTTTCACTTCCATGCTCACTTCCCTGTTTCTTATCACTGCTTTCAAAGAACCAGCAACCTTTCTTCCCTGCTGTACCCTTTCAAGCACTTCACCCTCCTAACCTCGCTGTACATTCACTAACTTCACCTCTCTCAAAGACCATCACTTTACTCTTCCCTACATTCACCTTTAGATTCCGTTTCTTACACACTCTCTCAAACTCATCCACCAAGCCTTGCAGCTCCCCTTCGTCTTCACTCAACAACACAGTATCATCTGCAAACAACAGTACAGGGAGTTTCCAAACACTATCCTCTCTCACCAGGGCCACTCCAACATCCACGACCCTACCTTGTACCTCTTTTATTACCTCATCCATGTACAGACTGAACAACCATGGAGACATGACACATCCCTGTTTCAAACCAACTTTCAAAGAGAAAAATTCACTTAGTTCACCATCCACATGCACTGCAGCCTTCGCACCATCGTAAATACTCTTCACAGCATTCAACAACTTCCCATCTACTCCATATATTCTTAACACTTTCCACAATCCTTGTCTATCCATCCTGTCATATGCTTTCTCCAAATCCATGAAAGCCGCATACAACTTCTTTCCCTTCTCTAGAAACTTTTCCACTAAAGATCTAAGAATGAATATCTGATCTACACAACCTCTTCCCTTCCTAAAGCCTCCCTGTTCTTCTCCAACTAATTTCTCTGTTCTTTCTCTAACTCTGTCTATAAGTATCCTACCATACACTTTTCCTATTATACTAAGAAGACAAATGCCCCTATGATTACCACACACTTCTTTTTCCCCTTTTCCTTTGTACAAGGGAATAATTATACCTGACTTCCAATCCTCCGGGACTCTACCTTCCTCCCAGGCCAATCTGCATATCTTCCACATCCATTCTACTACTATCTCTCCCCCATGCTTCAGCATTTCACCACACACTCCATCAATTCCTGGGGCTTTCCCCGATTTAACTTTCTTCATTGCTTCCACAACTTCTATCCTACTGATTTCTTCCTGCCTTCTCAACTCCCTCCTTCTCCCAGCCATTCCCCAGCCACTTATACTCGCATTACTTCCATCCTCTACGTTCAACAATTCCTTAAAGTGTTCTCTCCATCTGCTCACTTTTTCTCCCTTCTCCACTAGTAATCTACCATTTTTATCTTTAAACATTCACTTCCCAATACCTATCAGATACAGTTGATTCAACATACTGTACACTGTACTAAGTTAAAAAAAATAGGTGCCAAACCCTTCCCACATGATTCTCCATATACAATTCATCCAATCAACTCATAGGGAAGGATCAGCCATTTTTACTGCCTGGAGGGATTGTAGGTATAAACTACTTTGTCAGGGAAGATGGATATGGTGATATGGATGTGCTGGTTATGGAAAAATGGGTGGAATATATCAAGTGTAATCAGAGTGAATGAAAAGATTTCAGCAGCGAAAATTCTGTTTGGTATGTTCACGATTTCATTTGTATTGGTGTATGCTCCATAAGCTGGCTTGGAAGATGTAGAAAAAGATAGATTCTGGGAAAAAATGTGTGGTAAGTGGTATGGGGGATGATGAGACTATAGTTTTGGGAGGGGACTTAAATGGTCAGGTGGGTGAAACAGCTCAAGAATATGAAGGGGTACAAGGGGGATTCACACTGAGTACAGTCTGTCCTTGCCTAAAGCGGTTTGCTGTAATGCGATACTGCTGTAACACGGCACGATTTTGTGGATGGAAAGAAACATTCTAATGTATGCACTATTAGCATAACGCAGTAATTTGAACCAGGCAGGCTGTGACACGGTGTGCATGGCACAGCCTCATAATACTTGACGTCATCGCCTGCCAATCACTATCTATCTATCTATCTATCTATAGCCCGACGCCCTAATCCCGCAAAGGGTGGCTGCAGACAAAACGCCTCCAAGTCACTCTGTCACCCACCATTTGACTCCCCTCCCCCAACTCACCCCCCCCTCCCTCATATACCTCTCAACTCCATCCCTCCACCTCATCCTTGGTCTACCCCTCCCTCTCCCTCCCTCCACCTCACCTACATACACCCTCTTAGTCAGTCTTTCGAGGGTGTATGTAGGGTGTATGTATTTTTTATAACCATATTAATGCTTTTAGAAGGTTAAATTTGGGGGGTAAAAAAGAATTTTGCACCACAAGGAGGGAAAAAGTGGACTTTGGACAGGGGTGCAGAAAGAAATAGGGGTTTTCAAGAGTTCCTCTAACGCAATATTTGCTAACATGAGATCGGTGCGGAAGCAAATACCCCAGTTAGGTGAGGACAGACTGTACAAGGAATGTGGAAGGAGAAAAGGTGCATTGGGTTTGTGTCCCTCCCCATAACAACTAATTCAATGTCAAGCGGCCACCCCTTACGGGGTTATGGCGTCTGGCAAAAGATTAATAAACTACCCAAAGCCTTTCAAAGCCTAATATCGCTTTCACAACGTTTTATATAAAGTTTTCAAATAAATGACAACACTGTAATGAATAGTCGTGCACAGACAAGGCACTTGCCATTTGTAAACGTTAGCCTCATTCCGCCCTCGCATCGAAAATATGGCGTCCGTCCCATGGAAGCAATGTCAAAATTTTTTATCCAAAAATCATCCATTTGCAACAGCAGTGACGTATCCAGTAAACTAACTGTGGGTAAGGCTGACAGCCTGTTATACTGAAGATACTGGAAATCCTTTTGAGGACCGCTACAATAATTTCACCAAAATCTATCTATCTATCTATTGCCAGACGCCTCAATCCCGTTTGGGGTGGCCACAAACAAATCGCCTCCAAGTCGCCCTGTCCCCCGCCATTTCACTGCCCTGCTCCCAACTCACACCCCCCTCTCTCATATACCTCTCCACCCCATCCCTCCATCTCATCCTCGGCCTCCCCCTCCCTCTTCCCCCCTCCACCTCACTCACATACACTCTCTTCGTCAGTCTTTCACCCTCCATCCTCTCCACATGGCCAAACCACCTCAGTGTGTTCCTCATAACGCTTCCTATCACACCAAAATGATTTATGAAATTATTATTGGTTTACAATAGAAACGAAGATCAAAGTCGAACGAATCACACACACACACACAGACACACACACGAACGAACAGCCGGAGAGAGCAGACGTCTCAGCCATCGCTGCTAACCTTAAGTAGTTTCAGGAATTTTGTCTGTCCTGTCTCCTAAGGTCTTGTTTTAAATTTAAAATAATGAAAGTTAATAGATTACCAAAAATGTAAAGATTTATTGGCTAGAGTATACATGAATGTTTGTATTATTTTTTGGTAACAGCTGTTTTGGTACTTTAACCAATATCAAACATGGCCGAAAATGTAAACAATGAGGGACTCGAATTTCAAGGATTTGATACAAATACCAATGTCTTGGACCTGGTTAAAACATTAATTATGAGGATTAGTGAACTTGAAAAGAAAGTAGAGAATCTAGTGATAAAGGATGTGTCTGAAAATACGGATACTACCATACAGAGTCTGATCCAATCCAATGAAACAGCGATTGAAGAGATTAGAAATTTGAAGCGTGAAAATGTTGAATTAAGGAGGAAACTAGAAAAGAGTACTAATAAAACGGAGAAGGTGAGTAGTGTATTAGAAGAGCATAAGGCAAAGTGGGCACATGTAGAAGAAGAACAGAAAGAAGTGGTCAGCTTAAGAGAGATCATCCAGGAAGAAAGGGAAATGAACAAGAAAAAATTGAAGAAAATGTAGTGAAAATACTGAAGAAAGAACAGAAAATAGTGAGAGAAACTGTAGAAAGGAACAGATGTGTGGTAATATTAGGAAACAGGGAAGATGAAGAAAAGGTTAGGTTCGTAAGACTCGAGAGAGACACGAACCTGGTGAGAGGAATATTAGGAAAGATTGACCCCAAAGGAGACAAGTGGGTAAAAGAAACTGAGGAAGTAAGGAGGATAGGGCCTTATAAGAAAGGGGAAACAAGACCAATGAGAGTCAAGTTTACATCAGAAAGTGTAATAAATGAGATACTTTTAAAGTGACCTGGAAATTAAGCAAAGAGGCGGGGATGGAAAATATTATAATAAGAAAAGATCTGAATGAAGAAGAAAGGGAAGTTTTAAAATTATTAAAGGAATAAGTAAAGGAAAAAAATGATAAGAAGACAGAGGAAGAATGTAATACTTTTTTTTGGAGAATATTGGATATGATAGTAAGGAAGTGGTATTTAAGGAAATAGAAGTGAAGGAAATTAAGGGGGATGACCGTGAAAGATCAGAAGTTGAGGAAGTGGTACGGACAGAGAGTAGGAGAGAAGAGGGTATTAAAAACGTCAAAAATAATTTGAAGGTGATATATACTAATGTTGATGGTTTCATATCGACAAGGATCGAAATTAACAATTTCTTGAGAGAACATGAACCTGATGTCATGTGCTTTGCAGAGACCAAATTAAGAGAAGATATTGATGTTCATTTGGGGGATGGTAAATACAAACTGTGGAGAAAAGACAGAAAAGAAAAAAAGGGAGGAGGAGTGGTGATAGCAGTGAACAACAACATAAATGTAGATACTGTGGAAATGGGAGAAGGCAGGGCTGAAGTGATATACAGTATATGAAATTAGAAACTGGAGAGAATGTTAAGAGAGATATGGCGGTAGTGTATGTTCCCCCAAAGACGAGAGCATGGAAGGATGACGAATACCACGAGATGTTGTCAGATATGGCTAGCTATTTGCAAAAAATAATTGAGAAAAGCAATAATATAATTTTGGTGGGTGACTTTAACTGTAAAGAGGTGAACTGGGAGGAATGGTACTCGGGAGGCGGTGAGGATTCGTGGGGCATTATGTTATTCTATCTATCTATTGCCAGACACCTCAATCCCGTTTGGGGTGGCCACAAACAAATCGCCTCCAAGTCACCCTGTCCCCCGCCATTTCACTGCCCAGCTCCCAACTCACACCCCCCTCTCTCATATACCTCTCCACCCCATCCCTCCATCTCATCCTCGGCCTCCCCCTCCCTCTTCCCCCCTCCACCTCACTCACATACACTCTCTTCGTCAGTCTTTCACCCTCCATCCTCTCCACATGGCCAAACCACCTCAGTGTGTTCCTCATAACGCTTCCTATCACATCCACATCCACACCACAACGCTCCTTTATATCCTCATTTGTCAGCCTGTCTCTCCACGTGACTCCACAGGCTCCTCTTAAATAACTCATTTCCATGGCTCTCACTCTTGACTTGTGTCCTTCCAACAATGTCCAAGCTTCACTTCCGTACGTTAGAGTTGGTATCACAATACTGTCATGTAGTAACTTTTTCACTTCCATGCTCACTTCCCTGTTTCTTATCACTGCTTTCAAGGAACCAGCAACCTTTCTTCCCTGCTGTACCCTTTCAAGCACTTCACCCTCCTAACCTCCATCCTTACTCATCACACTACCCAAATACTTAAACGTACTCATTTTCCAATTCCTCACCATCCAACCTCGCTGTACATTCACTAACTTCACCTCTCTCAAAGACCATCACTTTACTCTTCCCTACATTCACCTTTAGATTCCGTTTCTTACACACTCTCTCAAACTCATCCACCAAGCCTTGCAGCTCCCCTTCGTCTTCACTCAACAACACAGTATCATCTGCAAACAACAGTACAGGGAGTTTCCAAACACTATCCTCTCTCACCAGGGCCACTCCAACATCCACTACCCTACCTTGTACCTCTTTTATTAACCCATCCATGTACAGATTGAACAACCATGGAGACATGACACATCCCTGTTTCAAACCAACTTTCAAAGAGAAAAATTCACTTAGTTCACCATCCACACGCACTGCAGCCTTCGCACCATCGTACATACTCTCCACAGCATTCAACAACTTCCCATCTACACCATATATTCTTAACACTTTCCACAATCCTTGTCTATCCACCCTGTCATATGCTTTCTCCAAATCCATGAAAGCCGCATACAACTTCTTTCCCTTCTCTAGAAACTTTTCCACTAAAGATCTAAGAATGAATATCAGATCTACACAACCTCTTCCCTTCCTAAAGCCTCCCTGTTCTTCTCCAACTAATTTCTCTGTTCTTTCTCTAACTCTGTCTATAAGTATCCTACCATACACTTTTCCTATTATACTAAGAAGACAAATGCCCCTATGATTACCACACACTTCTTTTTCCCCTTTTCCTTTGTACAAGGGAATAATTATACCTGACTTCCAATCCTCCGGGACTCTACCTTCCTCCCAGGCCAATCTGCACATCTTCCACATCCATTCTACTACTATCTCTCCCCCATGCTTCAGCATTTCACCACACACTCCATCAATTCCTGGGGCTTTCCCTGATTTAACTTTCTTCACTGCTTCCACAACTTCTATCCTACTGATTTCTTCCTGTCTTCTCACCTCCCTCCTTCTCCCAGCCATTCCCCAGCCACTTATACTCGCATTACTTCCATCCTCTACGTTCAACAATTCCTTAAAGTGTTCTCTCCATCTGCTCACTTTTTCTCCCTTCTCCACTAGTAATCTACCATTTTTATCTTTCACTCCCCTGCTAACTTCACTTCCACCCTGTCTTACTCTTTTCACTTCTCTCCAGAACATTTTCTTACAGTCCCTCCACTTTACACTCAAATTCCTTCCAAATCCTCATCCACTCTCTTCTTACTCTCTCTTACTAATCTTTTCACCTCTCTCTTCCTTTCCACATATAACTCTCTCTTCCGCCTCTCAACTTCTTCCACGCCCCTATTTCTCATCCATTCATTGTATGCTTTCTTCTTTTGTGCCACAGCCTGTTTCACCTCTTCAGTCCACCACGCTGTTCCTTGCACCCCCCCCGTTTTCTCTTCCTTCCACACACCACATCACATGCTGCACATATTTCTTCTGTAAATATCTTACACACACCTTCAACGTCTCCCATCTGCTCGAATTCATATTTGCCCAATCGTTTCTCCACTTCTCTCTTATACTCTGCCTTTTTCTTATCCTCTTGTAACCTTTCCACTCTCCTTGCAGCTACTCCTTCCTCTCGTCTTTCCCTTCTTCTATTCCTCCATCTTACTTGCATCCTAATTCTGGCCACCACCAAGTAGTGGTCAGAAAGTCCACTCCCGCAACCTCTATACACTCTTGCATCCTTTACACATCTTCACATCCTTTCATCCACACACACATAATCAATCATTGCCTTCCTTTCATTCAGTTCACCACCCACCCTTCTCATCACTCGCCATGTATACCTGTGGATCATTTTATGCCTGAAGAGGGTATTGGCTATCACCAACCCCCTCCCAACACAAATGTCCACTAACGCACTCCCATTCTCATCTATCTCAGCAGGCACACCCCACTCACCAACTATTCCATCCACCTTCACATTACCAACTTTACCATTCATATCACCAATCAAAAACACTCTCTCATTCCTTCCAAACTTTTCCATGCACACTTCCACATTTGTCTAGAACTCTTCTCTCACTCTTCTAGCACGATCTTGCGTTGGCGCATACACACACACAATCGCCCACATTTGTATTCCAACTTTCAACTTTACCCACACAATCCTTGACCCAACTGATCCATACTGTCTTATGCTCTTCTTCCATCTTTTACTCACAACTATACACACTCCTTCCTTTGCCCTCTCATTCTCATCTACTCCTGCACATATACCCCATCCATACTCCCATTCTCTCACACTTTCTCCTCACCATTTTGTTTCAGTTATTCCACATACATCCACTTTCGCACCCTCAAGCACATGGACAATCTCTCTCTCTTTCACCTCATCATTCGCTCCTCTTACATTCCATGTACTCATTACCAAGTCCTTTGTCCGGTCCTGGGTCGTCATCGTTTGGTCAGTCCTTGCGGCGTATTCTGAGTGACATAGCAGACTTCCTTGTACCTCTTCCTTAGCAGTTTATTTTGCATATTACACTTTAACATTTCCCTGTGTGCTATTTACATCATCTTAACATCGACATAGCTCATATGAGTAACATATAAGGGGATGTTGAAGGGTGCAGAATAAATCGCTAACGAAGAGGAGTTACAAATTCCCCAAACCCACTGAGAATGCGGACGCTTGTCCGAGGCTTCTTGTTTGTTTTTTTAGTTAGTTGTTTTCCGGGGAGGGGCACTAACCCTCCGCCAACCCTTTTAGTCACCTTTTACGACAAGCAGGGATACTGGGGGAGTATTCTTGAAAACCCCCCTACCCCCAGGGGTATACAGTGATATACAGTATATGAAATTAGAAACTGGAGAGAATGTTAAGAGAGATATGGCGGTAGTGTATGTTCCCCCGAAGACGAGAGTATGGAAGGATGACGAATACCATGAGATGTTGTCAGATATGGCTAGCTATTTGCAAAAAATAATTGAGAAAAGCAATAATATAATTTTGGTGGGTGACTTTAACTGTAAAGAGGTGAATTGGGAGGAATGGTACTCGGGAGTCGGTGAGGATTCGTGGGGCATTATGTTATTAAATATAATAATGAATAATGTGATGACGCAATGGGTCAAAGAAGAGACACGGTTTCGAGGTGAGGACACACCAGCAAGGTTAGATTTACTGTTCACCAAAGAACCCGATGTAATAGAATCATTGAAATATCTCTGTCCTTTAGGAAAAAGTGATCATGTGGTCATTGAGTTCCAGATGTTAATAGGGAACGTCGAGCCAAGAGACGAGCTTCATAGACAGGGAAGATACAACTTTGGCAAAGCAAATTTTACAAGATTGAGAAACTTTTTTGATAATGCGGATTGGAGAAAATTCAGAGAAACAAGAGAGATACAGAGGAAGTGGGATATCTTTCTAGACCTCTATAATCTGGGAGTGGAAAAATTTGTACCAAGAGTAAGAGGGAAAGAAAACAGGAAAAAGGAGTGGTTTAATAGAAGGTGTATGATAGCAAAAAAAGAGAGAGATAAGGCGTGGAACACTTGGAGAAAGAGAGGTAACAACAGAACAAAGGAAGAATATAAAAGAACAAGAAATGAATACACAGGAATATGTAGAGAAGAAGAAAGGAATTTTGAAAAAGGTATAATAGACAAATGCAAGGATGAACCCAAACTGTTTTATAGATTTGTTAATGGTAAACTGAAAGAAAAGGAAGGAATCACCAAATTGAAAGTAGAAGGAGAATCTTTAAGGATGCGGCAATGCAAGCAGAAATAATGAACAAACGTTTCCAGTCAGTTTTCACTAAAGAAAAGGCTTGTGGAAAGGGAGGGAGTGATTAGAAATGTTCCGGTGATAAAAGATATAAAAGTGGAGGTACAGGAAGTGTATAAATTACTGGAAATTCAAGATGTAAGGAAAGCCCCAGGACCTGATGGAATTTCTAATTGGGTACTGAAGGAATGCAGAGAACAACTGGCGGATAAAATTCACAGTTTAATCGTATGCTCACTGGAAGAGGGGAAAGTGCCACAAGAATGGAAGAGGGCAAATGTGGTACCAATTTACAAGGGAGGAAACAGGGAAGAACCCCTGAATTATAGACCAGTGTCTCTAACCAGCATGGACGCAAAATTGTGTGAGAGAATCCTGAAAGACAGATGGATAAAATATCTGGAAGAGATGAATATTTTGGCTGAATGTCAGTTTGGATTCAGAAGTGGAAGGTCATGTGTTTCTAACTTGTTGAGTTTTTACTCAAGAGCGATTGACGTGGTACAGGAGAGAGATGGTTGGGTGGATTGTGTGTACTTAGACTTAGAGAAGGCCTTTGACAAGGTACCTCATAAGAGACTAATGTGGAAACTAGAATATATAGGAGGACTGAAGGGGAAACTTCTGGAATGGATGAGAGACTTTTTGAGAGACAGACAAATGAGGACAGTAATAAAGGATAGGATGTCTGGATGGAGGGAAGTAACAAGTGGAGTCCCTCAAGGCTCGGTGTTGGCGCCAGTAATGTTCCTGATTTACGTAAATGATATGGTAGATGGAGTGAACAGTTATGCAAGTCTGTTTGCTGATAATGTAAAGATCTTGAGGAAGGTAGAGGTCGAGGAGGATTGTAAAATACTGCAGGAGGATTTGGATAGGATACACAATTGGAGCCGGACGGGGGAAATGAAATTTAATGTAAAGAAATGTAAAATATTGGAAATGGGTAAAAGTACCAAGAGGCCATCACTGAATTATTTGTTGGGTAATGAATTAATCACAAAAAGGAGAGAAGAGAAAGATTTGGGAGTGCTGGTCCAAGATAGTTTGTCACCAGAAAAGCACATTAACAAGATAGTTGGAGAGACTTATAAACTCTTGACTAACATAAGAGTAGCATTTCATTATATGGATGAGGAGATGATGAAAAAAATGACAGTGGCCATGATCCGCCCCAGGTTAGAATATGCAGTGGTAGTGTGGTCCCCACACAAAAAGAAAGATATAAACAAGATTGAGAGAATACAAAGAACAGCAACCAAGATGGTCCCCAGTCTGACAGACCTGTCATACAGAGAGAGGCTGGAAAAACTGGATTTGCCTTCCTTAGAGGAAAGGAGAAAAAGGGGAGACATGATTGCAGTGTTCAGGACCATGATGGGAGTAGATAAAATTGACAAAGAAGATCTGTTTGTATGGGATAAGAGAGCAACAAGAGGACACGGAATGAAATTGAAAAAGTCAAGCTGCTTGAAGGATATCAAGAAATATAGCTTTCCTTACAGAAGTATAGACTTATGGAATAGCCTGGACAAAGAGATCGTCCAGTCTAAAAACTTAAATGAGTTTAAAGCTAAATTTGACTTACTGAGAAACCGCGACGGAAACCCACGAGCATAGTACATTCCGTGTACAGTAGTGCACCAACTTTCGCTACAGCAGGATTCGCGGAATCCACTTTCGCGGCATGCACCAAATATTCCCTAACTTCCACTTTCGCTTGAAAAAAATCGATTTTCGCGCACAAATTTTGGGTTTGGGACAATATTTTGAACACTGAATTTCCTGCACCGCCCGCCCGCAACCCACCGCCATCTTGAGTGACGTCATGTCAACACTCTGTCCACCCATTCCCGCCATTGTGTACGAGCGTGCTAGCTCCATTGTTTTGGATTCTCACGGTTCATTGGCCTCTACTATACCTGGTAGTGTGGGGAAAGGGCCTGGTGGTGTGGGGGGAGAGCCTGGCGGTGTGGGGGGAGGGCCGGGAGGCAGTGGTGGTGATAAAAAGTGGCCGGGACATTCAAAGTCGGGAGGAAAGGCCAAGGCCATAGCACCATAGTGCTATCCCTACTGACAGTGCCATAGAGGAGCTTAACCTGGATGAAGATTTCGATGGATTTGTTCAAGAGAACCTAGCACAAAGGGAAATTCAGCACAGAGTGGAAGTGTTGCATCAAGTTGCATCTGAGGAGGCAGAGAGAGAGAGTGGTAGCGAGGCAGCAAGAGGTGGCGCCAATACGTCTGGCGTGGCTAAATAAGCCCGCCACGCGCCTCGGATACTTACCCCCAACATCCATTAAACACCTCAACCTGGTCTCTGTGGTATGTTTCTCCTCATATAATGTGTACTGTACAGTTTTTATTGTTTGTATCTCACAATGCAATGTACAATAGTGATTTGATGTACTGTATTGCAAGTGAAAATGAAAATCTGATGTTACTTTAGGATAACCGGGAACCAATTAGCCTTTTTGCCATAAAGACAATGCCCCAACTTTCGCTAATTCCACTTTCGCGCATTATTTTTGGACCCAATTAGGCGTGAAAATTGGTGCCCCACTGTATATCACAATTAGGTATATTAGGTAAATACTTATATATTTGGAACGACTTAGACAAAGAGGTGGTGCATGAGAAAAACATTCATGTGTGTAAAGGTAGACTTGATAAATGTGGATATGGAGACAGGACAACACGAGCATTGCTCAATTCCTGTATACTACAAATAGGTATATACACACACACACACAAAATGGGAACTTCCAGGCTGGGTGAAAATCTTGTTGGACCTACTAATACCGACCACGACAACAGAGCAGATTTGTCAGCTCAACTTTTTAGCTTTAACCACCCTTTATTTCCTTTTCATCCCCTGGGAAGTGAAAGAAACGTCCTCTGAAACTTCTGACATGCAGGTAGTCTGTAACATTTCATTGAACCATTTTTAATGTATTAATCCTTCTCTACTTTCAACTATGGTTTCCTGTATGCCAGGAAACATTTTCAACGCTTAGTGATAACCATATAACCAACCCACATGTGTACTCTACGTGTCAACGAGTGGGTTGCCGGATTGGTTAGTGTCCCTCCCTCCCACTGAGCTCTATCACGAGGGGCTATCTCCGCAGCGCGCATGACTTTGGCCGCCATATTGAAACACCCCACTCGTCGCCTCCAGTATATTCGCTTGCTGTCTGTTTCGCTGTTGCCTTCATAAGCTGCACAGTGGACCATGGTAGCCTAAGCTGCGCAGTGGACCATGGCACTATATTTTAGCTGCGCAGTGGACCACGGTACTAAGGATTCATTGGCTGAGTTCAAAAGGCACGGGCGTCAGGTGTTGTGCGTACAGTAAACATCATCAGCGCTGCCCTGGGTCCCTGGCGGCGGGCACATGAACTACCCGGCGCTACCCATGATTTGAAAGCCCCTCCATATCATAGAGCTCTGTGGCCCCTCCTTGTAAAACCACTAACTCAAAGACAAACGGCTACCCTATGGCTTCAGGGATTATGGCGTCTGGCTACAGATAGATGTTCTGGGAATGTTGGCGTCGTCTGCTGTATTTGTTATACAGTACAT
The DNA here is from genome assembly GCF_032717465.1 of Coenobita brevimanus. Lineage (NCBI taxonomy): Eukaryota > Metazoa > Arthropoda > Malacostraca > Decapoda > Coenobitidae > Coenobita > Coenobita brevimanus. Next base: position 27,315,640 of record NC_137046.1, read on the forward strand.
GGTTGTCATCGTTTAGCAACATCACATTTCAGCTTTATTTTTGATACATGCAGAAAGAAATAAATACAAGGAAGAGATATTAATACTTAAAAATCAAAACAGAATAAGATACTGTAATTGTTTACTAAACGGTGGCGGCGATTCCAACCATATTCTAACAAACTCATGATCTGAAGGAAAGTAATTTTGTTACACATGCAATACAGGTAAGTATATACTGAATTCTGACAGGAGAAAGTGATTAGAAAAAAACAAAATACACCTGTTTTGGTTTTTTTAAGGAAGTCACCAGTTCAAACGTACCCCTACTGGGCGCATTGATTTTACCCAACGATCTCGCTGACAACGCATGTCAGTGCATCATACAATAAAATTTATAGGAATCCTAATGATCCACTCTACTGTACAGGTAACTTAACCCATCCTTCGCCGATGAGCAGTTAGCTATAATTTATAAGAGTCATGTGTGCTCTCAGCTTGAATATTGCTCACCCTTGTGGAATGGTTGTGGAGAGGTTGCATTAAGACAACTAGACAAAATTCAGAATAAAGCTGTTAGAATCATTAACAACCCTGCCATTACATATAAACTACCTTCCCTGCAAGTAAGAAGGAATGTTGCCTCCCTTGCATTATTTTACAGATATGTTTTTGGCAAATGCTCAGACGAAGTCCCCAGCAAGTAAGATGGAATGTTGCCTCCCTTGCATTATTTTACAGATATGTTTTTGGCAAATGCTCAGACGAAGTTGCGTCCATGGTGCCACCTCTCCATGCCTTCCCTCGTGCTACACAGGCATCTGGTAGCACTCATGACTGGAATGTCACTCAGCCACATTGCAGAACTTCTGCCTATCAGAGTTCTTTCATTCCCCGAACTGGATCTCTCTGGAACTCGCTTCCCCAGAGTTGTTTTCCTCCAAATTTCAACCCACAACTGTTCAAGTCTAACTGTTACAGATATTTTATGAACAGAGGACACCAGTATGGATTTTTTTTTTTTACTCATTTGTTTTTCCTTCCTCCATTCTGTTATTTAAAAAAAAAAAAAAAAAAAAATCCTAACCAAGTTTCCCTAACTGGGGGGCCTGCCCCTCCCCCTCCAGACTCTCCTTAATTTTATCCATCTACGATTGCCACTTAGCCTAACCTTTGAGAGCCCCAGAACACTTTTCAGGATAGATCTGGTCAGTCTGTCCTGACTTATTAAACCTATGCTAATCTATCATAAGGTAACCTATTCTAACCTGACCTATCTCATCATAATCTAATCTAACCTTTCCTAACATAATCAACTGCAGTTGTCCAAATCTAACATATTGGTACAGAATTTGAAATTACGCCAAACGTAAGACGTGCGTTTGGAGTTTGGCAACAAGTTTTCCTCTTGGTAACTTCATCGGGGTGATGGTATGTGGCATAATTAAGTCTTTACGTACTTCACAAGTAAAATAAAAAAATAAAAAAAAAAGACCTGTATCTATGAAGCATAACAAATAACATGTGAAAGACTCATTTCAACAGGAAATATGGAAAGGGGGAGCCTGTTTGGCAAATGATTAATCACAGTAACACTAACCTGGCATTATCTTTGCTGCTGGGAATGAACTTAATGCACTCCCGCTTGTTGAAGACAGTTTCCACCCACCGCGGCTGAAGCTGAAACAAAGGTGAATAATTTATATCGAACTAATTATTACCAATGCACGAGACTAAACCCATGCTGAACAGTCAAAACCTCTAAACTAAAAGTCTCCAGCATGAGAAGAAGCTCCTAGAAAATATTTTAAAAGGGTATGGCACAGTGACGGTATTCTATAAAGGTTTAAAGACGCGAAAAATATGACACACAAAGCAAACAAACATGATCAAATACGTGGGTTCAACATGTTGATGTTTGGTAACTGGTTCAGGTATAAAATATATATGGGAATGGATATTTACTTGATTTTTTTTTAAATATATGCAAGGAAAAAGGAACCAAAGGCCAGAAGCATGCAGTGGAGTAGACTGTAGCACCAGTCAAGCAGGGCAGTACTCCCAAGGTGGATGGAAAGCTGATGACAGGGAGAGCTGGAGCTCCCATTTCATCAGCCCTCGGGACTAGGTCCCGACCATCCCCCTTTGCTGAACTTTTTCAGTGTCTCAGTAACACAGAGAGTAGACCAGCATGCTCTCCAATACAAGTTTCTCCAACTATCAACACCAAACTACATGGACAGTACCCACCACACTTTCTTTTCAAAATTTTCAAAAATGGCTTCGAAAAACATAGCCTCGGAGTCCCCAGGGGAGGGGGGACCATAAATGCCCCCACCTTCAGCCCCTCTCCCGCTGACGACTCAAGGTGCCTGGAACAACTGTCTGACTCTCTTCTTCTTCATTTCTGCAACATTCGTGGCCTTTCCTCTAACTTTCGCTCTGTTGAGCACCACCTCTCCTTCTCTAAACCTCACCTTCTTTTCCTAACTGAGACTCAGCTGTGAGGCAACTGACAGCAAACCCTTTTCTGTATCCTCCTACTTTCTCTATACTCATTTCAAAGCCAAAGGTGGCTGTTGTGTATATATATGAAACAACTTATCTTGCTCTCGTGTTCCTGAACTCGATTCTTCTGAATTCTCTACACTCTGGCTTCGGTTTTCCTGTCATGCTCTGACTAAATATATCTGTGCTATTTACTTATCTCCTAATTCTACTGACTATCAAAAATTCTTTGACTCACTTACTTCTATGATGGAACACATTCTATCCATCTCTCCTTTCTCTGAAATCTCCATTCTTGGAGATTTCAATGTTCACCACTACCTTTGGCTCTCCTCTCCTTTCACTGATCCACCTGGCGAACAAGCCTACACCTTTTCTATCCTTAATGACCTAGAGCAGCTTGTACAGCACCCTACCCGTATCCCTGACCGCCTTGGAGAGAGCTCCAACATACTTGATCTCTTCCTTACAACTAATCTTTCTGCTTACACAGTTAATCTTTTCTCTCCGTTGGGCTCCTCCGATCACAACCTTATCACCTTAACCTGTCCTATCGCTCCGGTACGGCCTGCGGACCCTCCAGAAAAACGTCGTCTCTGGCACTTTGGAGCTGCGGATTGGGAGGCCCTCAGGCAGTACTTCTTTGATTTTCCCTGGAATGATTATTGCTTTCATGGCCATGAGCCATCTGGGTGTGCCTTGTGCATTACGGAAAATTATTCTCTCGGGCATGGAAGCATACATTCCTTTCTCATATCCTTTGACTAATGCAAGAAAGCCTTGGTTTAATCATGCTTGTTCTAATGCTGTCTGCAACAAGGAGAGGGCTTATAAAAGGTACCAGAGCCAACCCACCCCTGAATTACATCTTTTATACATTTCTGCCCAGAATCGTGCTAAGTCTGTTCTTCGCTCTGCTAGAAATAATTTCATCCGTACAAAATGTTCTCAACTCTCCAACTCAAACTCTTCCTGCTCCTTCTGGCACCTTGCCAAAAACCTCTCTAACAACTTTACCTCATTGTCCTTCCCTCCTCTTTTCTACTCTGGTGGCTCTGTAGCTATTTCTTTTACTGATAAAGCAGATCTCTTCGCTCACACTTTCTCCTCCAATTCCACCTTAGACGATTCCGGTGCTGTTCCGCCATCAGTTCCCCCCTCTGACTTCCTCATGGCTAACATTAAAATTTCTTCAGCAGATGTATTTTCTGCCATTGGTGGCCTCTGAACAAGGCATATGGGCCTGATGGAGTCCCTCCTGTTGTTCTCAAGAACTGTGCTGTGCTTACACCCTGCCTAGGCAAACTCTTTCGCCTTTGTCTGTCAACTTGTACCTTTCCTTCTTGCTGGAAGTTTGCTCTCATTCAGCCAGTCCCAAAGAAGGGTGACCATTCCCAACCCTCTAACTATCGCCCAATTGCTTTAACATCCTGTATCTCAAAAGTTTTTGAGTCTATTCTTAATAGAAAAATTTTAAAGCATCTTTCATATTTCAACCTTCTTTCTGATCGTCAGTATGGGTTCCATCAGGGACGCTTCACAGGCGATCTTCTCACCTACCTTTCAGACTCCTGGTCATCCTCCTTTCGGGACTTTGGCGAAAGCTTTGTCATTGCACTTGACATCTCAAAGGCTTTCGATTGAGTCTGGCATAAATCTTTAATTTCCAAACTGCCCTCTTACGGTTTCTATCCTTCAATCTGTGCCTTCATCTCTAGCTTCCTTTCTGGTCGTTCTATAGCCGCTATTGTTCTCCTAGATCTATTAACAGTGGTGTTCCTCAGGGCTCTGTCCTATCACCAACTCTCTTCCTTTTATTCATCAATGACCTTGTAAGCTGTACATCTAATCCTATCCACTCATATGCTGATGACTCAACCCTTCACTTTTCCATTCGATTCCCACAACATCCATCTCAGCAGTTACTTCAGCAGGCAAGGGATGAGGCTATGGCACACCTAATGTCTGGTTTGGCTCGTATCTCTGACTGGGGTAAAAATAATCTGGTTGTTTTTAATGCATCAAAGACTCAGTTTTTGCACCTGTCAACTCGACAAAATCTTCCACAGGTATACCCACTTATGTTTAATAATACTCAACGTAATCCCGCATCATCGTTGAACATGCTTGGGGTTTCATTTGCTCGGGACTTGTCTTGGAAAGATCATATTAAATCTCTTGTAAAATCTGCTTCCAAGCGATTGGGTGTACTAAGCCGACTCCTTTCCTTCTTTGCCCCTGCACAATTGTTCACTCTATACAGGGGTTTTATCCGCCCCTGTGTGGAGTACAACTCTCATGTGTGGGGAGGCTCCCCACATACAGCTCTTCTCAATAGGGTGGAGTCAAAGGCTTTTCGTCTCATTAACTCTCCCCCTCTTACTGACTCCCTTCAACCTTTGTCTCTTCGCCGCACTGTTGCATCTTTATCTCTTTTCTATCGCTACTTCAATGGTCACTGCTCCTCTGAACTGTCTGCTTGCATTCCTCCACTTCTACGACGGGCGCGTAGCACCCGTCTAGCAGCAATCTCTCACCCCTTTTCTGTCCAACTCTCTAATGCAAGAGTTAACCGTTACTCCCAGTCCTTCATTTATGCAACAGGTCAACTCTGGAACTGTCTCCCTCTGTCTGTATTTCCTGCTTCCTATGATCTCCAGTCTTTCAAACGCAATGTGTCCAGGCATCTCGAAATGAATGGATCTGAAATTTGGCTCTCTGTTGTATTTTGTTTTTCTCTTGGAGGGAACAGTTTTGCGGGCTCATAGCCTTTGGTTCCTTCTTCCTCACATTAAAAAAAAAAAAGTTCCTTCCAAGATAAAAAAGAAACAGTACAAGAGAGAGCCAAAGTCAAGATTCATTCATTTCGAGATGCCTTGACACACCGCGTTGGAAAGACTGGAGATCATAGGAAGCAGGAAATACAGGCACGGGAAGACAGCTCCAGAGTTGACCTGTTGCATAAATGAAGGAGTGGGAGTAACTGCTAACTCTTGCATTAAAGAACTGAGGTGAAAAGGGATGAGAGTTTGTTCGTGCCCGTCGTAGAGGTGGAGGGATGCAAGCATGAAGTTCAGAGGAGCAGTGACCATGGACACACCGATAGAAGAGAGATAAAGATGCAACAGTGAGGTGAAGAGACAGAGGTTGAAGGAAGCCAGTAAAAGGAGGAGAGTTAATGCGATAAAAAGCCATTGACTCCACCCTATTGAGAAGAGCTGTATGTGGGGAGTCTCCCCACACATAAGAGTTGTACTCTACACAGGGGGCGAATAAAATCCGTGTATAAAGTCAACAATCATGCAGGGGTTAAGAAGGTACAGAGTCGGCTTAGCACACCTAATCTTTTGGATGAAGATTTTACAAGAGATGTAATATGATCTTTCCAAGATAAATCCCGAGAGAATGAAACCCCATATATGTTTAATGATGCTGCAGGATTGAGCTGGATATTATTAAACATTAGTGGGTATTCCTGTGGAAGATTTTGTCGGGTTGATATGTGTAAGAACCGAGTCTTTAATGCATTAAAAACAAGATTACTTTTACCACAGTCAAAAATTAGGTGTGCCATAGCCTCATCCTTTGTTTGTTAAAGTAACTGCTGAGATGGACGTTGTGGGAACTGAATGGAAAGGTGAAGGGTAGAATCATTCAGTGTATGAGTGGATAGGGTTAAATGTACAGCTTAGAAGGTCACTGATGAATAAAAGGAAGAGAATTGGTGAGACGACAGAACCCTGAAGAACACCACTGTTGATCTAGGAGAAGAATGGTGGCTATCTACAACAGCAGCTATTGACTGACCAGAAAGGAAGCTATAGATGAAGGCACACAGAAGGATAGAAGCCGTAAGAGGGCAGTTTGGAAATAAAAGATTTATGCCAGACTCGATCAAAAGCCTTCGGGATGTCTAGTGCAATGGTATAGCTTTCACCAAATTCCCCAAAGGAAGATGACCAGGAGTCTGAAAGGTAGGTGAGAAGATCGCCAGTGGAGCATCCCTGACGGAACCCATACTGACGATTAGAAAGGAAAGATGCTTTAAAATTTTTCTGTTAAGAACAGAACAGAATACTTTTGAGACACAGGATGTTAATGAAACTGGGTAATAGTTAAAGAGCTGGGACTGGTCACCTTTTCTGGGACAAGCTGAATGAGAGCAAACTTCCAGCAAGAAGGAAAGGTACAAGTTAATAGACAAAGGCAAAAGAGTTTACTTAAGCAGGGTGTTAAGTACAGAAGCACAGTTCTTGAAAACAACAGGAGGGACCACATCAGGCCCATATGCCCTGTTAGTACTGTAGCCAGTGATGGCAGAAAATACACCAGTTGAAGAAATTTTAATGTCAGCCATGAGGAAGTCAGAGGGAGGAAGTGATGGTGGAGTGGCACTGGAATCATTTAATGTGGAATTGAAGGAAAAAGTCAGAGCGAAGAGATCTGCTTTATCAGTAGAAGAAATAGATGCAGTGCCATCAGAGTAGAAAAGAGAAGGGAAGGATGATGAGGTAAAGTTGTTAGAAAGGTTTTTGGCAAGGTGGCAGAAGGAGCGAGAAGAATTCGAGTAGGAGAGCTGAAAGCATTTAGTGTGGATGAAATAATTTTTAGCAGAGTGAAGAACATCTCCTTTTGTGGACAGCATTAGAACAAGCGTGATTAAACCAAGGCTTTTTTGCATTAGTCAAAAGATATGAGAAAGGAATGTATGCTTCCATGCCCAATAGAATAATTTCCGTAACGTGCAAGGCACACTCAGATGGCTCCCAGCCATGGTAAAAATAATCATTCCAGGGAAAGTCAAAGTAGTACTGCCTGAGGGCCTCCCAATCAGCAGCTCAAAGTGACACAACCAATTTTTCTTTGGAGGGTCCACAGGCCGTACTGGAGTGATAGGACAGAATAAGGTAATGAGGTTGTGACCGAAGGAGCCCAACCGAGAGGAAAGATTAACAGCATAAGCTGAAGGATTATTTGTAAGAAAGACGTCAAGTATGTTGGACCTCTCTCCAATGCTGTCAGAGATATGGGTAAGATGCTGTAAAAGCTGCCCTAGGTCATTAAGGGTAGAAAAGATGTAGGTTTGTTCACCAGATGGATCAGTGAAAGGAGATGAAAGCCATTAGGTGTTAAACATTGAAATCTCCTAGAAAGGAGATTTCAGCTAAAGGAGATACAGATAGGATGTGTTCCACTGTAGAAGTAGGATAGTCGAAGAACTTTTCATAGTCAGTAGAATTTGGAGATAAGTAAACAACACAGATATAATTAGTCAGAGAATGACAGGAAAGCCGAAGCCAGAAAGTAGAAAATTCAGAAGAATCAAGTTCAGGAACACGAGAGCAAGATAAATTGTTGCGTACATATACAAAACAGCCACCTTCGGCTTTGAAATGAGTATAGAGAAAGTAAGAGGGTACAGAGAAGGGTTTTCTATCATTTGCCTCAGACAGCTGAGTCTCAGTTAAGAACAGAAAGTGAGGTTTAGAGGAGAAGAGGAGGTGCTCAACAGGGAGAAAGTTAGAGGAAAGACCGATAATGATGCAGAAATGAAGTGAGTCAGACAGTAGTTCCAGGCAACTTGTTGAGTCGTCACCAGGAAACAGGCGGATGGTGGGGGTACTTATGTTCCCACACCCCTGGAGACTCCGAGGCTCGGTTAAAAGATTTTTTTTTTTTTTCTAAATAGAAATTGTAGTGTGTAATGTGCATGTAGTGTGATGCTGACAGAGAAATTTGTATTGAAGAGTATGCTGGCCTACTCTGTGTTACGAAAACAATGAAAACGTACAACAAAAGGGGATTGTCAGGAACTAGTCCCGTGAGCTGATGAAACGGGAGCTCATCAGCTTTCCATCCATACCTTGGGAGTACTGCCCTGCTCGAATGGTGCTACAGTCTAATCCTATGGATGTGAATGTGAGTATGTGAATGTGAGTGTGGGAAGTGAATGTGGGAAGTGAATGTGGCTGTGCATGTATAGCGCACACTCAACAATGACCCAAGGATGAGAAACTTTAAAACTCATAAAACCCACAGACAGTAAGCAAACGAGTACACAAAAGCAATGGAGAGATCAATGATGGGAATAACAAAGTTACACAGGAATTCGGCATCATGGTTAAAAGCACAGACTAAAGTGAAGGATGCTAAAGACAGAAAGGAGCAGGAAAGGAGATGGTCGGGACAAGTAGCTTAAAGAGAAGATAACAGGTGAAACAAAGACTAACTGACTTGACTGAACCCCTAGAAAATGTACCAGCAAGCGTAGAAGTAAAAGGTCAGACAGTAGGTGGAAGAGTAAAAGAAAAATGCATGAACATCACGGTACAGAAGGGCAATCCTAAGGGTTTGGACGAGGCTGATAGATGCCTTGGACTTCACGCGGGTGTATATGCTATACAATAAAATGTGTGTGTGTTCTTACCTAATTGTATCTTTACAGGAATGAGTCAAGCTCGTACTGTCCCGTGTCTTAAACCATATTTATCGTACATATCCTTAAATTTGTGAATTGTTTTGGCACACACTATTTCATTCGGTAGTGCATTCCATTGATCAATTGCTCTGTTTGGGAAACTGAATTTCCTTACGTCTTTATCACCTCTCTTCTTAAGCAGTTTTTTGCAGTCCTCTTGCTGATGCTTCCCCATATGTTAAGTAATCATTTATCTCTATTTTCTCCTTCCCTGATATGCATTTATATAGCATTATCATGTCACCTCTATTCCTTCAATCCTGTAGTGTTGATAGATTCAGTTTATTTAGTCTTTCTTCGTAGCTTAGATCCCTTAAGCTTGGTATCTATCTTGTAGCGGCCCTTTGAACTTTTTTAATCTTGTCTGTGTGTTTTTTGAGATGAGAACTCCAGACTACTGATGCATACGCCAGGGTTGGTCTGATGAATGATGTTATTATCCTTCTTAGCATGTCTTCATTTATGTATGTGAATGCTATTCTCATATTTGCAAGCAGTGTATACATGTTCCGTACCTTCTCGCTGATGTGGTCAGCCGGAGATAGTCCGTTATTGATAATCACACCTAGGTCTTTCTCTCTTTCTGACGTGTGTAGGGTTTTATTTCCTAGCGTATAATCCCAATCAGGTCTTTTTCCACTTTTACTAAACTTGATTACATGACACTTGTCCACATTGAATTCCATTTGCCATGTATTACTCCATTCATGAAGTTTATTTAATTCTTCTTGTAGCTCTTTACAAGAGTCTGTGTTAGTAATTCTCCTTTGTATTTTTGCATAATCTGCAAACATATTTAGATAGCTTTCATTCCCAGTGTTACTGTTTATATCATTTATATACACTAAAAACATGATTGGTGCCAGCACTGAACCCTGTGGTACTCCACTAGTCACTTCTTTCCATGATAAGTAGTTTCCCCTTAGTCTATCTATCTATCTATTGCCAGATACCTCAATCCCGTTTGGGGTGGCCACAAACAAATCGCCTCCAAGTCGCCCTGTCCCCCGCCATCTCACTGCCCTCCTCCCAACTCACAACCCCCTCTCTCATATACCTCTCCACCCCATCCCTCCATCTCATCCTCGGCCTCCCCCTCCCTCTTCCCCCCTTCACCTCACTCACATACACTCTCTTCGTCAGTCTTTCACCCTCCATTCTCTCCACATGGCCAAACTACCTCAGTGTGTTCCTCATAACGCTTCCTATCACATCCACATCCACACCACAACACTCCTTTATATCCTCATTCGTCAGCCTGTCTCTCCATGTGACTCCACAGGCTCCTCTTAAATAACTCATTTCCACTGCTCTCACTCTTGACTTGTGTCCTTCCAACAACGTCCAAGCTTCACTTCCGTACGTTAGAGTTGGTATCACAATACTGTCATGTAGTAACTTTTTCACTTCCATGCTCACTTCCCTGTTTCTTATCACTGCTTTCAAAGAACCAGCAACCTTTCTTCCCTGCTGTACCCTTTCACGCACTTCACCCTCCAAACCTCCATCCTTACTCATCACACTACCCAAGTACTTAAACGTACTCACATTTTCCAATTCCTCACCATCCAACCTCGCTGTACATTCACTGACTTCACCTCTCTCAAAGACCATCACTTTACTCTTCCCTACATTCATCTTTAGATTCCGTTTCTTACACACTCTCTCAAACTCATCCACCAAGCCTTGCAGCTCCCCTTCGTCTTCACTCAACAACACAGTATCATCTGCAAACAACAGCACAGGGAGTTTCCAAATACTATCCTCTCTCACCAGGGCCACTCCAACATCCACTACCCTACCTTGTACCTCTTTTATTACCCCATCCATGTAAAGATTGAACAACCATGGAGACATGACACATCCCTGTTTCAACCCAACTTTCAAAGAGAGAAATTCACTTAGTTCACCATCCAACTGCACTGCAGCCTTCGCACCATCATACATACTCTTCACAGCATTCAACAACTTCCCATCCACTCCATATATTCTTAACACTTTCCACAATCCTTGTCTATCCATCCTGTCATATGCTTTCTCCAAAGCCATGAAAGCCGCATACAACTTCTTTCCTTTCTCTAGAAACTTTTCCACTAAAGATCTAAGAATGAATATCTGATCTACACAACCTCTTCCCTTCCTAAAGCCTCCCTGTTCTTCTCCAACTAATTTCTCTGTTCTTTCTCTAACTCTGTCAATAAGTATCCTACCATACACTTTTCCTATTATACTAAGAAGACAAATGCCCCTATGATTACCACACACTTCTTTTTCCCCTTTTTCCTTTGTACAAGGGAATAATTATACCTGACTTCCAATCCTCCGGGACTCTACCTTCCTCCCAGGCCAATCTGCACATCTTCCACATCCATTCTACTACTATCTCTCCCCCATGCTTCAGCATTTCACCACACACTCCATCAATTCCTGGGGCTTTCCCCGATTTAACTTTCTTCATTCCTTCCACAACTTCTATCCTACTGATTTCTTCCTGTCTTCCCACCTCCCTCCTTCTCCCAGCCATTCCCCAGCCACTTATACTCGCATTACTTCCATCCTCTATGTTCAACAATTCCTTAAAGTGTTCTCTCCATCCGCTCACTTTTTCTCCCTTCTCCACTAGTAATCTACCATTTTTGTCTTTCACTCCTCTGCTAACTTCACTTCCACCCTGTCTTACTCTTTTCACCTCTTTCCAGAACATTTTCTTACAGTCCCTCCACTTTACACTCAAATCTCTTCCAAATTCCTCATCCACTCTCTTCTTACTCTCTCTTACTAATCTTTTCACCTCTCTCTTTCTTTCTACATATAACTCTCTCTTCCTCCTCTCAACTTCTTCCACGCCCCTATTTCTCATCCATTCATTGTATGCTTTCTTCTTTTGTTCCACAGCCTGTTTCACCTCTTCAGTCCACCACGCTGTTCCTTGCACCCCCCTCCGTCTTCTCTTCCTTCCACACACCACATCACATGCTGTACATATTTCTTCTGTAAATATCCTACACACACCTTCCACGTCTCCCATCTGCTCCAATTCATATTTGCCCAATCGTTCCTCCACTTCTCTCTTATACTCTGCCTTTTTCTCATCCTCTTGTAACCTTTCCACTCTCCTTGCAACTACTCCTTCTACTCGTCTTTCCCCTTAGTTCTGTTCTCGTTTCTCTTTTTATGAGAAAATCTTGCATCCAACAAAATGGTTTGCCTCGAATTCCTCCTTGATGGTACAGTTTCCATAAAAGTCTTTGGTGTGGTACTGTGTCAAATGCTTTCTTGAAATCTAAATAGATACTGTCCACCCATCCTTCTCTTTCCTGTATTGTGTCTGTTATTCTGTCATAGTAGCTCAACAGATTAGTAACACATGATTTCCCTTTTCTGAAATCAAACTGTCTTTCTGTTATCATACTGTGTTCTTCTAGATGATTTACCCAAGCTTTTCTTATAAGCTTTTCTAATACCTTGCTTACAACACTGGTCAGTGATACTGGTCAGTAGTTGAGTGGATTTTGTCTATTCCCTTTCTTGAATAAGGGGACAATATTTGCTTTCTTCCAAATATCAGGTAGTTTACCTTGACTCAAGGATTTCTTGAAAATTAAAAATAATGGTTTACTTAACTCCTTTGCACATTCTCGTAGTACCCAACATGAAATTTCATCAGGACCACTTGCTTTTCCTCTGTCTAATCTACTTAACTCCTCCTGTATTATTTTTTCTGCTATTTGTATATCTGGTAGTATGTGTGGACATGCATGTTCCACATAGTCCCACTCAAAATTTTTTTCCTTTGTAAAAACTAATTGGAAATTCTTATTTAGAGCTTCACAAATATCTTTCTCCTGTGTATAGGTGATTCCCTCGTCTGTAATGGATTGTATTATATCTTTTACTTTGGTTTTGCTTCTGATGTAGCTGTAAAATAGCTTTGGTTGATCACTACTTTTATTTATTATATCCTCAAACTGTTTTTGGGCTTCCCTCCTTATTCTTGTATAATCGTTTCTTGCCTGTTTGTAATTATTATATGCCCTTTCACTATTGTGTCTTCTGTATCTATTCCACAACAAATCTCTTCTTTCTTTTGATTTTTTGCATTCTGTATTGAACCATTTCTGTATTTTCTTATCTGCTTCTTTGTGCTGTGGGATGTACTTCTGGACTCCTATTTCATAAAATTCACAAATTTTTTATATACAGCATTTAAATCATGTCCTCTAAGCTCATTTTCCCAATCAACTTCTAAGAAATACTTCTTTAGGTCTTGATAATTTCCCTTTTTATGGTTTAGGCTGTTTTTGTAACTTTCACTGCTGTTAACTATGTCATATGCTATCCTGAAGTTGTAATTTAGTACTGCATGATCGCTTTTGCCGAGTGGAGGGTGATATATTAAACTGTCAATATCATTTTCTTGCCTAGTAAATATGAGATCTAGCATTGAAGGTACATCGAGTCCTCTTTTTCTGGTGGTTTCCCTCACATGTTGCGCTAGGAAAAACTCTTGCACGAGATCCAGGAGCTTTTGGTCCTAACAGCTTTCTTGGCTAATTATATCTAGAGTATTCCAATTTATATTTGTATCAAAATCTCCAGTTAGTATAATTCTTTCCGATTTCTTTTCCATTTTATGTAGTAATGCTCTTAAACTCTGAATTGTACTCTCTGCCAGGTCCTCATATTCGTCTCTTTCCTATGTGTTTGATCTGGGTGGCATGTACAAATTGGCTACAATTACTTTACCTTCAGATGTGTTGATCTCTCCTGCAATCAGTTCTACTTGTGATGGTATATCTAGTTTTATTTCATTGACTTTTAGATTTTTCTTAGTTAATATTATAATTCCTCCTCCTTTTTTTAAATATCTGTCTCTTCTCCATATATTGTATTCCTCTAAGTTTAGTATGTCATTGGATATCCTTGGTGTTAATTTTGTTTCAGTTAGGCATATTATATGTGGTTCATTTTCTCTGACAATCATTCATCTGTAGTAATTTAGATACCATTCCATCCACATTTGAGTACATCAACTTTATCATCTTGTTTATATACTTGTCATGACATGGTTCTACTACCTTCCTCCTTTTTATTCCCTCCTGTTTGTGTACCACTTTCGTACCTGCAATCCTATTACTTTGTGTGTGTGTGTGTGTGTGTGTGTGTGTACATCATATACTTACTTGGGAGCATGTATGGGGAGGGTGTGCGAGATGAGGTGTGATGATGATGATGTGTAAGGTGATGGTGTGGTATATGCATGTGTGGGTGAGTGAAGTGAAAGTGCCTAAGGTAAGTGTGAAAAGAGTCCAATATTGTGGTGTGGAGTAAATGTGTTGTGAGATAAGGATGTGTGGTGTGGGTGTGTTGGGTGGGATGAGATTTTGTGGGCGTACAAGCCTTTTCATGCTGTGTGTTGGGTGGGGGGGGGGGTGAGAGCGTGTGAGTATAGCGAAGAAATGTGTGGTGAGGTAGTATGTGGTGTGGGAGACGGAGTGAGTGAGTCTAAAGGTCGACAATACTATGTGACTGATTGAGTGAACATGCAAATGAATGAGCAAACAGTGTGTTGGTGAGTGTAAATGTGAATGTGTGTGCATGTGAGTAGGGCGCAGTACTGGTGGGCGCACTGAGTGTAGTGAAAGTGCATTAAAGCTGAGAGTCTGTGAGAGTGAGTGTGGTGGGGCCGGGTGAGGGCGGGTGTGGGTGGGGAGTGACGTGTGGAGCTTTGTCTGGTTCACGAAGTGTGAGTGGGTGCGACTGGGAAGTGGCAGTGTGCTGGTTTAAAGGCACCATCGGCTGACGGTGTCGATACGGAAGTGAATGTGGGTGTGGGTGTGGATATGGAAATGAATGTGGGTGGGGGTGGGGATATGGAAGTGAATGTGGGTGTGGATATGGAAGTGAATGTGGGTGTGGGTGCGGATATGGAAGTGAATGTGGGTGTGGATATGGAAGTGAATGTGGGTGTAGGTGTGGATATGGAGGTGAATGTGGGTGTGGATATGGAAGTGAATGTGGGTGTGGGTGTGGATATGGAAGTGAATGTGGGTATGGGTGTGGGTGTGGATATGGAGGTGAATGTGGGTGTGGGTGTGGATATGGAAGTGAATATGGGTGTGGATGTGGATATGGAAGTGAATGTGGGTGTGGGTGTGGATATGGAAGTGAATGTGGGTGTGGGTTTGGATATGGAAGTGAATGTGGGTGTGGGTTTGGATATGGAAGTGAATGTGGGTGTGGGTGTGGATATGGAAGTGAATGTGGGTGTGGATATGGAAGTGAATGTGGGTGTGGGTTGGATATGGAAGTGAATGTGGGTGTGGGTGGGAATATGGAAGTGAATGTGGGTGCGGGTGTGGATATGGAAGTGAATGTGGGTGTGGGTGTGGATATGGAAGTGAAAGAAGGTGTGGGTGTGGATATGGAAGTGAATGTGGGTGTGAATATGGAAGTGAAAGTGAGTGTGGGTTTGGATATGGAAGTGAATGTGGGTGTGGTTATGGAAGTGAATGTGGGAGTGGGTGTAAATATGGAAGTGAATGTGGGTGAGGGTTTGGATATGGAAGTGATGTGGGTGTGCGTGTGGGTGTGGCGTGGATACGGAAATGAATGTGGGTGTGGATATAAAATTGAATGTGGGTGTGGATATGGAAGTGAATGTGGGTGTGGATACAAAAGTGAATGTAGGTGTGGATATGGAAGTGAATGTGGGTGTGGATATGGAAGTGAATGCAGGTGTGGATATGGAAGTGAATGTGGGTGTGGATACAGAAGCGAATGTGGGTGTGGATACAGAAGCGAATGTGGGTGTGGATACAGAAGCGAATGTGGGTGTGGATATGGAAGTGAATGTGGGTGTGGATATGGAAGTGAATGTGGGTGTGGATACAGAAGCGAATGTGCGTGTGGCTACAAAAGTGAATGTAGGTGTGGACACAAAAGTGAATGTGGGTGTGGATACAAGGATATGGAAGTGAAGGTGGATGTGGGTTTGGATATGGCAGTGAGTGTGGGTGTGGATATAGAAGTGAATGTTGATGTGGGTGTGGATATAGAAGTGAATGTGGGTGTGGGTGTGGATATGGAAGTGAATGTGGGCTTGAATATGGAAGAGTATGGGTGTGGATTTGGATATGGAAGTGAATGTGGGTGTGGGTGTGGATATGAAAATGAATCTGGGTGTGAAAGTGGGAGCAGAATATGAAATTCAATGTGAGAAGGAGAGAAGGTAAAAGTGAATGTGCGAGTGGGTGTGGATACTGAAATGGGTGTGGGTATGACATGGGTACGGTGCTGGCTGCGGGTACCGAAGTAGATGCGAATATGACGTTGACATGGGTAGGTATGTGGAAATAACGTGAATGTAATGCAAGTGTGCGAGTGAGACAGAGGGTAACTGGATAAGGGAGCGTACGATTACTGTTGCATATGTCGAAACATGAAATAATGCTTAACTGTGTGTGTGTGTGTGTGTGTGTGTGTGTGTGTGTGTGTGTTTTATTCTGTCAGGTCCCGTTATGTAAGGTTATAAGTAGTGGAGATGTGCCAATACCAAGATGTTGGCCGATACCGATAGCTTTTCAGCCGATACCGATACCGATACTCCGATACAAATGAGCGACACTGCCGATACCGATACCGATACTTTTTTATTTTGATTTAATTTGATTTTATTTTGATTTATTCGATGCCGGTAACGTGGGTGCTGTTAATGCAGGAGCAATATAGTAATTGATATATACAGTATTATAAATATATGATAATATTACATCATACATGTAATTATAATGTAATATATCATAACCATCTGTTTATCAGTGTCATGAAACATGAGTGTCTTGAATCACATAATAAACCAGAAAAGTAACGGAGTATCGGCCACATTTTTACCTTGCCGATACCGATACCGATACCACATTAAAAGGCCGATACTGCCGATACCGATACCGATACCGATACTATCGGCACATCCCTAATAAGCAGCATGACAGACGGAAAAATTACCAGTCCGCCGTTCTCTGACGCCGCGCCGTGCGCTTTAAAGTTTGACAACAAATACTTCTCTCTCTCTCTCTCTCTCTCTCTCTCTCTCTCTCTCTCTCTCTCTCAGCATCCACATACACCTCTTCCGTCTTATCCCTTCGTCTCCCTCCACCTCCTTCAAAATCATCCGCTGCCTCACCTAACTCCCTCTATCGCTATTAATCTTCGCTGTTTAGTCGTCTTCTCCCAGTCATTTCCCTTCTTCTTCACTACACCCTTTTCGTCGTCTTCGCTCGTCTCATTCCCTGTCTCCTTCTCCCATTCACCTTCTTTTCTCCTTCCCTTTGCTGGTCCTCCGCATTTCTTCTCTTTCTATCGTCTGTTTTCCCTCATCCACTATCCCTCTCTTCGTTCCTGGCTCATTTACTCATCCCTTTCCTTTCCTTAGCGCTAACCACCCCCCCACCCAAAAAAAAAAAAAAAAAAAAAAAAAAAAATCCCTCAACCATTTCATTGTCTCTCCGAGTCTCCTTCCCCGTCATTTTCAACTTTCTCCCCTCCTCTCCCTGTTCCGTCCCTCAACCTTTTCCTCTTCTCCTTCCCTATTTCTTCTTTTCCCCTTCCCATTTCTCCTCTTTGCTCCTCTCTTCTCCTAAGCGTTGCATTTCTTTCTCCCCATGCTATTCATCTTCTCTCCTTTTTTCCCTTTCCCTTTTCCGGCTCCTTCATTATTTGCTTCGCAATTCCCCCATTTCTTCTTCCTCCAGTCTTTCCTCTTCCTCTTTATCACCGTATCTTATTCCTCGCATTGCCAGGCTCTTCTCTACAATACCCCTCATTTATCTCCTCAACCTTCCTCTCTCCTTCCCTGTCCTTTCTCCTCCTCTCCTCGCTTCCCTCTTCCTAATCTCTCTCTCTCTCTCTCTCATTTTTAGCTATTTTCGTCATTATTACTATTATTCCTTTTCCGACGCCTTCAACACCATGTTTCAGGTTCTGTCCTCCATTCCCATTCTAACACTCCTACCCAGTTCCCCTCCACTCCTACCCAGTTCCCCTCCACTCCTACCCAGTTCCCCTCCATTCCTACCCAGTTTCCCTCCACTCCTACCCAGTTCCCCTCCACTCCTACCCAGTTCCCCTCCACTCCTACCCAGTTCCCCTCCATTCCTACCCAGTTCCCCTCCATTCCTACCCAGTTCCCCTCCACTCCTACCCAGTTCCCCTCCACTCCTACCCAGTTCCCCTCCACTCCTACCCAGTTCCCCTCCACTCCTACCCAGTTCCCCTCCATTCCTACCCAGTTCCCCTCCACTCCTACCCAGTTCCCCTCCACTCCAACCCAATTCCCCTCCAATTCTACCCAGTTCCCCTCCACTCCAACCCAGTTCCCCTCCACTCCTACCCAGTTCCCCTCCATTCCTACCCAGTTCCCCTCCACTCCTACCCAGTTCCCCTCCACTCCTACCCAGTTCCTCTCCACTCCTACCCAGTTCCCCTCCACTCCTACCCAGTTCCCCTCCAATCCTACCCAGTTCCCCTCCATACCCAGTTCCCCTCCAATCTTACCTAGTTCTCCTCCAATCCTACCCAGTTCTCCTTAAGTCCTACCCAGCTCCCCTCCAATCCTTCCCGGTCTCTTCCATTCCTCCCGGTTGTCTTTCTCCTCACATATTACTCACGACTCCTTGATCCTCCTGCTTGTCACCGCCACATCACTGTCTCCCAGCAATCCCTTCCACCTTCTCAGTCTCCTCTGCTTGCCTCAGGTTTGCTTCCCTCCGTCACATCTATATTCTTTTTTTCATTTTCATATTTCACATCTTTCCTCCGGTGGTAGGTGGCAGTACCCATCATCCACTCACTTCATGCAGAACTGCCTACTGCTTCTTTCATCGTTATCATTCTTTTTCTATGTCCGCCCTCTTCTCTTTATATTTCTCCCACCCTTCCCGTCCCTTTTCATCATTCATCTTTCCACATCAGGTAGCTTTACATTGAGTGACAAGCCTAATGGTTTCCTGTATCTCAGGAAACCATTTACAATGCTGGGTGGTAACTACTAGTAACCATATAACCAAACAACGGGGTGATGCGAAGCCTATAATTGTGCCCCTCTTGACAGTGTGGAGAAACGCAAGTGCTGCGTCCATCTGGGAACCATACCTCCACACTCTTCCCCGTGCCTCGCTGTGATAAGGTGCTGTCTGCCGCAATGGAGCATCGATTCACTGCATGGTATGACCCTACAGGGGTGGCTGATGGGTCTGTTCTGCCAGACAGATCAGGGTTATTCAGCAACATATTTCCTCTTATATTCCATGGTTTCATTTCCATTTGACGATTTTACCTTCATCAGTTTTATCACCAGTTTCACTGACCTATATGTAACTTTGTCTCTCCCTCTGTCAGTTTAGTCTCTCTCACCGTATCTCTATTTTGGTCGAGTCCTCCGTCTATTTAGAATTTCTCATCGTATCTCTATTTTGGTCTCTCCTTCTGCCATACTTTCATTGCACCGGTATCTCTATTTTGGTCCCTTCCTCTGTCAATTTAGTTTCTCATCGTATTCCTATTTTGGTCTCTTCCTTTGTCAATTTAGTCTCATCATATCTCTATTTCGGTTTCTCCCTCTGTCAATTTACTTCCAGCGTATCTATTTTGGTCTCTCCCTTTGCCAATTTAGTCTCACTCATCGTATCTATGTTTTGGTCTCTCCCTCTGCAAATTTACTTTCTTTCATCGTATCTCTATTTTGGTCTCTGCCTGTCAGTTTTGCCTCTCCCATCGTACCTTTAACCTCATCTCTGCTTCTGTCAAATTTAGTCTCTCCCATCCTTCCTCACGGCTCTCTTTCCTTTCTCTTTCTGTCCAGTCTTGCCAGTGTCATCATCACTACCAGTTACCTATTTTTCGCCTCGTCTGTTCTACT
Source organism: Coenobita brevimanus (assembly GCF_032717465.1). NCBI lineage: Eukaryota > Metazoa > Arthropoda > Malacostraca > Decapoda > Coenobitidae > Coenobita > Coenobita brevimanus. Next base: position 27,335,523 of record NC_137046.1, read on the forward strand.
AAGGTCAATTTCGTGTCTCCCATCCAATCGTATCATCATGTTTCCGGTCCCAAGCAATATTTTCTTCTCTGTTCTGCCCCCTTCCTATCTTTGCCCCTTCCTATCTTTGCACTTTTTCTTTGCCTATCTCCATCACTTTCTCTCGTTTGTTCCTTCTTCACTTTTTTTTTTTTCCTGCTTTCCCTCTGTCAATTTCATTTTTTTTTCAATCTTTCTTGCACTGGTCTCTTTTGGAACCTATAACTTCATACCTCCCATTCTACATTATCTTTCTCTTCATTTACTGTCTTTTTATCCCCTCTATCTCACCCATCCCACTATCAGTTTCGTCACTTGTTTTTTACCTGTCTCTCGTTAAATTTCTCATTTTACCCTCGGTTTCGTTTCCCCTGATTCCTCTCCTCTCCTCTTTGCGTGCTTCATCATCCAAACGTCGTCTATTATCGATCATCTGATCTTCCACATTTTCCCCTCTCTTTCTTCTTTCCTCTTTTTCCTCGCTCATTATCACAGTCTCGTCTCTCCAACAATTTCTCACCTCTCTTTTACTTTCCTTCACCTGTATCATCTTTTCCCGGCCTCTTTCCAAACTTATCCGCCCAAATTTCGAAAACCCTTGGTCTGTCTTCATCGGCTTTCTTCCCTAGTCTCGTCTGGTAACTTCTTCCACTCCCATCGCCACCATGGAAAGAACTCACATCAAGTTCTTATCATATCGCGTCAGTTACAGATCGCTGCGCCTATCAGTTTTCTTTTCCTTATTTTTTCCCTCGAGTCATGCATAAGTTAGATTACATGTCGGACTTTTACGAGCTGTTCTTGTGATCTTCGATTACTGGCACCAAAAATTCACAGTCTCTCTCCAAAATCTGGGATTCTTTCAGTACTGTAATACATAACTTTTCCATTCTGTTTTCCCCCATTATATATATATATATATATATATATATATATATATATATATATAAAAGAGCTCGAGAAAAATCTCAGCAAAAACCTTGACATGTTCTATTAAAACTGAAAACATGCTGATGTTGAGCTAAAAGTAACTTTAAAAATAATTCATTTCTGCTTGCAGAAAAGGTGAATATAATGCTTCACTTTTTGGTTCAATGCACTTTGCAGTAGTGATACGTTCCCTTACGGATACGTATATATATATATATATATATATATATATATATATATATATATATATATATATATATATATATATATATATATAATTAATGACTTCCTTATCTTCTTTCTCGAACCTTTCAAATACTTAAGCCTGAGAACGTCTTTGGTATTATACTCGGCTTTATCCAGACTATTTTATTCACCTGACACCTGACAGGACTTTCAGAATTGGATGGGTAAAGTAAAGCCTTCCACAATCCTTTCATTGCCTTCCTAAATTGAATAAAATCACTTGTGGGAAGAAAGAATAAAAACTAAAAAACGATATAGCTGTACAGGGGTTAAATCTGCCACCATCCCTCTTCCCCAGTCCGTCTTATCAGCTCAGTGTTCCATCATCACCGTCATCCCCTTCACCTTTATCGACTTCATTAGTGCTAAGCCTTCCGTCATCATCTTCCACTCCTTTACCATTTGGGACCGTCCAACTTTTCTTGTCTAAGCGCTTTTCATTATCACCCATTTCCACAGTCCTCGCCCTTTTCCATATTTTATCAATCCAGCACAGCCATCATCATCATCATCATCATTCCGTCCAACTTTCCAACTCCCCTTTAAATTCACACTGCTCTTCCGCACTCTCCCCTTTAACACCATTCACCTCCCTTGCCCACACAATCGTAAGCCTTTACTCTAAGCTCCTCTTTTTTCTTCTTCCCATATCCTTTTCACTATATCCTCTTTTTTCCTCTCTTCCCATATCCTTTTTACTCTAACCTCTCCCTATTTCCTCTCTTCCCATATCCTTTTTACTCTAACCTCTCCCTATTTCCTCTCTTCCCATATCCTTTTTACTCTAACCTCTCCCTTTTTCCTCTTCACATTTCCCTTTTATTGTAACCTACTCCTTTTCCCCCTCTTCCTATTTCCCTTCATTCCACCTTTTCTTCTTCACTTCCTCACCTCCCCATATCGCTTCTTAGCACTTTTTCCCTTCACACACTTCGTTTACTATGTTCTGCCTTACTCCACCTCTTCCCTATTTTCATGCCTTTTATTCTCCTTTTCCTTCCACTCCCTCATCCGTCTCTCCTCTTTCGTCACCCATTTTACCTTCGGTACTCCTCCCCTCCATCACTCTCCCTCTCCCTTGCTACCTTTCCCATTTGCTCACCCCTCCCCTTTCCAAGTCAACCCTTTCCGTTACCCCTCCTCTTCGCTCCCCGACCACTCCCCTCTCTTTAACCCCTCCTCCCCACCTCGCCCCGGCCACCAACGTATCTGGCTACGTCTAAATGCGACACCGGCACACTTTTTTATCAACTCCCACAATCTCATATTCCTGTGACAAACAATCGAAGATCCATGTACTGGCTGTGATGAACGGCTGGGAAATTACCACAGTATGAAACAATATATTCAGCCTCCTCCCCTCTCTCTTTCCAACTTTCCTCTCCTTCAGCCTCTCCCCCCCCCCTTTTTTTTTAAGCCTTCCTCCGCTATATCCCCCCTTTCTCCCGCGTCTCTTCAGTCTCCCACCTTCAACCACAATCCCACAACCCTCCCCCCCCATCCCCCAACACCGCAGCCTTGACATGAAGAGAGCTGGCGATCCAGATATTTCTCAGTCGTTATGCCATTACTGCATGTGGCGGTCCGAGTGTCAACAACCAGCGTTATTGTAGCCGTATATGGACAGTACAATACGTCATACCGCCACGCCACGTTGAACATACTTTCTTACATTAACGCCCGCCAACACGGCCTACTCGCTATATATATATATATATATATATATATATATATATATATATATATATATATATATATATATATATATATGTAGGTGCTATTATAATCTCCCAAGTTTACAAACAGATCGCCACTGTCATTACGAGACACCATGGACTTGGACGTCGTGAAATCAGGGTGCGAGGCGACCAAAATATTCCCCAATTCTGAATTTCTCGGAACTTTAATTTCTCATACTTCCGCTAAATTTAAAACAGACGAGTGCATAAATATATTCAGGACTTATTCAGACAGCCGCTTGATCTGTCACGCATGAGGAGGCCAAGAAGGACCGACTGCCTTTACACGCACGCCTGAACCCTCAGAAGCCCAAGAGTTTGTTTATTCAGGTCCAGGAGAGACCGAACACGCGTGCTTATCGACCACTCGGGCGTTGTTTATGTCAACTCCAATCCTCGACCGACCTGGGTACTGCCGCGAGATTAGTTTGGGGGGAGGGGGGCAGAAAAGGGAAGGGAATGGAGGACAGGATGGAGAGAAGGGGATGAGTACAGAAAACAGAATGAAGACGAAGAGGAGAGAGGGGAAACGATGGCATGAGCGAAGGAAAAGAAAGAAGAACGAAGGGAATGGCACCAGGAACAAGAACAGGGTGACAGGGGAAGAGGGAGGGGGAGGGGAAAAAACAGTGCAGACGGGAAATGGAGATCTAACTAAAGAGGGAAAGGGCAGCAAGTGATTAAAAATAAAAATGCAAAGGGCGTCGTGAAAAAAAGAGAATATATCCATTTCAGCAAATGAACCCAAAAGTAACAAAGAAAGTAAATCCGAATAAATAAGAAGAGTACATATGAACGAAAAGACGCAAAACTAATTGCTGCCAGCAAGCACAATAGTGCAGCCGCTGACAAACACTAGGTAAATACTTGTAGGGTACAACATACACCTGTCGAACTTTGATGTTACCGCGTGACCCTTACCTCAGACTGGGTATTGCAAATATCGAATCCTTTCATCCTTGACTTACTATAAAGCCATCACGCATCTTGGTTTAAGTAGGATAAAATCTGTTTAAGCCGGCCTTGACCTTTCAACTGTTCAACTACTGTTCTCAGAAACAATAGATCAGTCCTCTGGTGGACCGTTAATCCTTCTACGAAGTTTAGTCTAAATCAAATAAAAACTGCTACTTTATTGACATACAGTTGCACACGGGTCAAACTCTGAGCTTGCTCTGCGACCTAGACCTTTGACTGACTGTTTTCAGAATCTACTACACTCGTTCTTGCCTTGACCTCAACCCTTCCACCTAGTTTGGAGTAAATCGGTGGCTCAGTCGGCAGAGAGTTGGCCTGCAGTCCTGACGGACCCGGGTTCAAATCCCGCTGAGGCAGGGAACAGTTTAAGGATTTGAATTTCAGAAAAATCAGACTTTACTGATCTACCAGAAGGCCCGCCGACATGTCGTAAAAATACCCCCGCTAATACCAATACACCAGTCCTGTATGAGACAGCCCTAGCATGTATTCAGTATGGACGGTGGGTGTTAGCGCCGAAGTGGTGACATGTAGAGGTGTGCGGTACGTAGGAGGACTACTGGGCCTTGAAAGCAGGCTGTGCAGCCTATGCCCAGAGTCGGTCACATAAAAAAAAAAAAAAATCGGAATGTAATTGCTTCGGATGATTTTTGAATGACTTTGCCCTTTGACCTATTGTTCTAAAAAAAAGGTTATCCCTTGGCTGGTCGTCAATAGTTTCATCAGGTTTGGGTTAAGTTGGACGGAAACTGTTAGAGAGAAAGTGGTACCCTACAGGCTGGTCTTTTACATACAACTCTGTCGCTTAGTTCCTTATATAGTCAATCAATGATTAAGTAACATGTTGAGATGCTTGTCAGCATAAAAAAAAAAAAAAAAAAAATGGAGAGTAAGCAGTGACTGTATGCAGGCGAGAAATTTGAGAATACGAAGATGCAGCAAACGGGAGAGAAAGAGATATATAACAGGAGATGGGGATGAAAATTGTGATTAAAGGAAAGGCGACGCGGGTCAGTTCATTCAAATGCGACACACATCCCCGAACAGGTCACCAGAGGCATTCCCCCTAAGCCGGGGGCTGGAATGGGGAGGGGAGGGAGAGAAGGAAGGGAGTGAAAGGGAAGAGAGAGAAGGAAGGAAAAGGTATAGGAAAAGATAGGGAGAAATGGAGGAAAAAGAAGTGAGATGGAGGGAAAGAAGAAGTCGACGAGAGAGAGAATGTGAGAGATGTAGGAAAAGGATGGGAGACTGAACAAGGACACTATCCTGAGGGACTGCAGGAAGAGATACAAGGTTAGAGGAGCGAAAAGAAATGGAGGAGGGGAAAGCAGAAGGAAGGTGCAGTACTGGAAGAGGGCAGGAGGGAGAATACATACTACCAAGGTGGAGGGAGAGGAGAACGGCATTACCACAGGCATTTCCTCTCACCCGTCCATTCCTTTACCGTGATAATGTTTCCTTTAAATTCCACAACAGATGTACTGATGGTACCGACATTGACGAATTTACTCATAAAATGAACACATTACCATCAAAATCAACACAACTAACGTTCTGTACCGACGAAATTTACCCAATAAGATTTCAGTAACAATCATCGATGAGGCTCATAACAGACTGATCTACTAAATGATGCTGAGAATAAACGCACAGCACGATTCAGGGTATTACTCTAAGTGCCTACTGATATTTCGCAACACTTCCTTCTGCGGTATATTCACACTCTACACACTACACCTCCATATGCTCGTGTATGTTATACAAACGATATAAACAATATACAAGAGGGTGGTACATGTCTGGTATGTTACATAAATCGCTATGGAAGAGGTGCTACGAAGCCTCCTATACCTCTTACTCCTCCGACAAGCCAAGGGTGAGCGGAGTGATGGGTTCCTGTCGCTATGTGGCGTGTCAATGGCGGGACTGTACCTAAGAGGTGCCATTCACATCAGGCGGCCAGCAGGCAGGGAGGTGTAAAGTTAAAGCACCACTCAACCACAGCTCAGACATTTCATAACGAGTCTCTTATGCATTCTTGTCTCTCAGTTTCTTGCTATATTTACACCCTCGCGAAAGCGGGTGTTATGTTCTGAGGTGTGTGTGTGTGTGTGTGTGTGTGTGTGTGTGTGTGTGTGTGTGTGTGTGTAATTCACCGGGTCGGTCAGGATCACTTGATGGTCGTGATCGTCAGCTTTTACCCTCCCGGAAGGGAGCTGAGAGCTCATATAGTCCGATCTAAGGGCATGGCTGTAACCTTCACACACGCACACACCCATCCCCTTGCTCAAGGAGGACAGTAATCACCCACTTCGTCAGTGAAACTTTTCGCAACCTGAGCAAGGCGCGAACTCCCGTCTACCAGATGGCAAGCGAGAACGTTACCAATGTGCCAGCGAGCGGTGTGTGTGTGTGTGTGTGTGTGTGTGTGTGTGTGTGTGAAGTGTTCGATTCATAACACAAACACCGAAGTGCAAATTTTACCTCTAGTTGATGATACTATCATCACAATATTTAATAATTACTTCAGCGAAAACAAAAGTTAGTGTTTGAAAAAAAAAAAAAAAAAAATAAAAAAAAAAAAAAAAACGCTTGTACTTAATCATCTGATGATTTCTCGGGGTGAGTAGTCATAGCCAGTGCACCTGGAGTACTGGCAACTATGGAACTGTTAATTAGCAACAAAATATCCGCTAGCCTTACTTTGTTCAATTTCTTTGAGGTGTCAGGTCCCGTGGCACAATCAATTTTGTGGAAATATTGATTTAACGGTAAACGGACTGGAAAATCAATTAACCTGGAAAAAAGGCATGTCATAGTAGTGGTGTGGTGGGCTACAAGTATCTTTTATAACAATGTGAGGCATGGAGGGCTATGTGACACTGGCAACACCAAACATAAGCATGTACAGTACACAGTACTGTATATACAGTATATATATATATACAGTATATTATACCTCTCTCTCTCTCTCACTCTCTCTCTACTGTACACACATATAATGTATATATAAATAGATAGATCGATAGATAGACAGACAGATCTATATATACGTATCTATCTATCTATGTATATATATACCGTATATATCTATATCTATATTTATCTATCTATTATCTCTCTCTCTCTCTCTCTCTCTATATATATATATATATATATATATATATATATATATATATATATATATATTTATATATTTATATTTATATACAGTATATATATATATGGAGCCTCTGTGGTAGTGGTAAAGTGTGCGTTTTCGTACACTGAAGAACGAGGGTTCGCGCCCCGCCAGGGTAATAACCTTTGGGAGCGTTCTTCTGACCACGTACTGCTTTTGCGGACATAAGGGATGCTATGGTTGAACCAGTGTCGCATACTATAAAATATGCTTGCACCCAGTCAGCTTGCGCGGGCTGATTACACTTGGTTCACAGACTACACACACATCCAAAGCCACTCCAACATTACAATTACACTTACAAGCACTTCTCACCCTACATACAATCTCTACTAGACAGCCTAAGCCACTTGGTAGAGATACATTGGCTGTATCGTCCTCACTTCGGTCGGGATAGGCCGGTCCTGCAGTGGACACTCAAAAAACGGCTGATGATTATGATTGCTGCTGCTGATATATATATATATATATATATATATATATATATATATATATATATATATATATATATATATATAACACGTTTCTTTACCCGACAATATAGTAAAATTCTGTTTGTCTGTCTGTCTCTCTCTCTGAACAAATATCAATTTTTACTGAGAATAAAAAAAATAAAAAATGATTCAGCCAAACATTCAAATCGTGAATGCGCTGAGGACAATATGAAAATGAAATTGAATAAATGGTGGTTGAAGAGGCTGTTGAATATAAAGTTGGCTAAACAAGAAGCATATGTAAAAAGAGAGGAAAAAGTCACGGAGGATAACTGATGATAAATCAAATACTGGCTGAATAAAAATGTTAAAGGCGAGTGAGTACACGAGGTTGATAAAGGGAAAACCAAACGAAACTTAGATGAGTGAAAATTGAATTTGGTGGTAGAATATTAACAAACAGCTGCATTTATTTAAAAAAAAAAGAAGCTACTACTGTGCTTCGGTAACAGTACAGTATGCACTAAAAATTACAGCAAGTCTACTGAAATTTTGTTCTTGCTGGCTACTGCTGCTAAGAGTGAAACAAAATTTGGATTATCGCAATGAACGATTTCTCATTCATCAGTAATCCCTTCAGTTCGTGTACCCCCCCTTTTTTTTTTAGTTCTTGTTACCTCCATAATTTTCCTTTTTTTCTTTTTCACTTAAGAGGGACTTCTGAACTGCAGAGGTTGGGTACATTTTTCATTAACCCATTCATTACGAGAAAACTTTCCTAAGTTTCATAAAATCGTGTGGAGATAAAAAGGATAAACTGTAGAAAGGTGTCATCGGATTGAAGGAGTTAAGAGATAAAATAACTCATCGGCTCCCAGATCTTACATATCCTCCTAAAAATCTATATTTTCCATGTCCTGGCCACACAACACCAACATCAGAGTGACTGGTAAACATAACTCCGTATACATGCACACCACCATAACACTCCAAGGGTATTGCAAAGTATATTCAATGATCCCCTCCTTTCTTTTTCCTATTCTTTATTTTAAAGCTCAGTTGTCTCTGTAAGGAAAATTCAATTACGTAAACATTTATATCCGTTCCTTTTAACTGGTTCCCTATAAGCAAAAAAGTTCACGGTCATAGTAACAGAGCCATTTTTTTCTATATAACCAGGTTATACTCCCACTCGAGTGAAAATTTAGTGTGGCTTGGTGCGTTGAGATGGAATTTATACCTTTCTTGCATAACAGTGAGTTTATGCGTTGCCAAGTACGTAGGGCACTACAGCACATATACATACATAACTGCGTACACACATACTTACGTACTTACATACGCAGGCGCACGTGTTCTCCCTCCCTTATTGTTCTGGAGGGCGAGGCCGGGAAGGAAGTGTAGGCGAGGGTGGCACCATGGTGGAAGCAGACTGGGGAGGAGGTAGTGGGGAAGGGAGGGAAGGTAATGAGGATGGGGAAGAGGCAGGGACAGAAGGAGAGGTAGCGCATAAGTGAGGGGGGGGAGGTGGAAAAGAATGATGTGGTGCAAAGGAGGGGACCGGAAAGAAAGGTGAGGAAAGGGAAAGTGGTGGAGGTAAGGGAGAGGTCGCGTTATAAGAGAGGTGGTGAGAAAAAAGGGACTGGAGCAGCAAAGTGAGGATGGAGTAATGTGGTAATACGGGGGAAGTGGTAGTATGAGGAGGTGGTAAGAGGAGGGGAAGGCAAAGGGAGGGGGTGGCAAGGGGGAGCTAGTGGTAGAGGGAAGCAGGACTCACGGGGGAGGTGGTGGTACGTCAGGAAAGGGTGTGCGGGGGGAGGGGGTGTTGGAGGAAGGGGGAAGTTGGTGTAGGCAGAGAGGCGTGGAACTATGAAAGGATTTAGAATCTGGGCTGACGTGAGCAAAATGGAGCTGGGGGAGGGCAGGCGGGGAATGAAGCTGACTCTGACCCGGTGTGGCTTCCTCGAAATCCATCAAAGAAATATAATAAGCACTCCACTGCCTGCACTAACAAATTTCATGGGGCAGAGAGTAATATATAACTTTGCCGAGGAATACGGGAACCTAACACTAACATACAAAAGATGAGGATTGACAACACTGATAGTCAATTTAAGAGGAATTGGCTACAGCTGGGAGTTCAAGAGGTTAGAGAACTCATTTCTTTTTCAGTATGACCCGACAGGGATGCTGCATAAATATGAATGTGGAGGAAGGGGACACATTGCAATACCAACTTTATGAACAGAGATCAGGAGAAGGTCTGAAGCACAAAAAGTGGTAGGAAGGAATTACACTCCCCCACGCACACACAACACACACGGAAGGCAGGTATCGTGACTCAGAAGGAAGGACGGAAGGAAGGACGGAAGGAAGGACGGAAGAAAGGACGGGAAGAAGGAAAAAGGAAGGACAGAAGAAAGAGGGGGAGGAAGGAAGATGTAACGACAGAAGAAAGGAAGGGAGGAAAGACGAAGGAAGGAGGGGAGGAAGGAAGAAGGAAAGAGGGGAGGAAGGAAGAAGGAAAGAGGGGAGGAAGGAAGAAGGAAAGAGGGGAGGAAGGAATGACAGAAGAAAGGAGGGAAGGAAGGAAAGACAGAAGAAAGGAGAGGAAGGAAGAAAGAAGTACGGAAGGAAGGAAGATGGAGGGACGGGAGGAAATGAATGAATGAATGAAGGAAGGAAGGTTAGCACACCGCGGTGACGAAGGAAAAATAGAAAATTACGGAGATGTTACGATGGAAGGATTAAAGGAGAGTTGAGCGAGAAGTCAAATGGAAGAATGATGGTGAAAGACTTGTTGAGAGGGAAGAAGGCAATGCTAATAGAAAAGAGAAACAAAGGCGGAAGTAAAGTACCATTAGACATAAGAAGATGGGCCGAACGGTAAGACGACAGGTAGAATGCAATGAGAAAAAGATGGACAGCGGCTGGAGTTGAGAGAAGGACTGAAGGCTGAGTTGTAAGATAATAAGAGGCGAGTCGTTGAAAAGGTTGGAAGGAAGAAAGGATAAGTGGTAGGGAAGGCTGGAGGGAAGAAACGATGAGTGGTAGGGAAGGATGCAGAGAAGAAACGATGAGTGGTAGGGAAGGATGCAGAGAAGAAACGATGAGTGGTAGGGAAGGATGCACGGAAGAAAGGAAAAGTGGTAGGGAAGGATGCAGGGAAGAAACGATGAGTGGTAGGGAAGGATGCAGGGAAGAAAGGAAAAGTGGTAGGGAAGGATGCAGGGAAGAAACGATGAGTGGTAGGGAAGGATGCAGGGAAGAAAGGAAAAGTGGTAGGGAAGGATGCAGGGAAGAAAGGATGAGTAATAAGAGGTAAAAATAATACGGGGGGGGGGGGGGCTGAAAGAACACCAGTTATAGGATAGCATGAGGAGTAAGTAAAGAGAGGATCAACTCAGTTCTGCTGGGAAGGAAGGCAGACTAACTTACAACAATAAGCTGAACGTGATGGAAAAAATACGTAAGGCAGGCAGCCAGAACTGAGGAAGAAAGAAGGAAGGAAGATATAAAGAATGAAGAAAAAAGGAAGGCTAACGACTGCAATGAGGAGGAAGGGTACCGCATACAGCCAAGAGGAAGATGCATGGAAGAATATGAAATGAGAAAATTAAGGAAGGCGAAAATAATATGCTCGAAAAAATGGGAGAAGATATTCAAAAATAAATGTATAAAATAAAAATACAAAGATAAGAGTTGTCTTGTTATCACGCTCTCGCGAACTGTTCAAACGGGAAAATTACACCTACATTTGGACGAAAACGGTTTAAACTAGACACTGACAACCTTCGGGCTGTGAGAAGAAATAAGAAAGGAAAAAAAGGTGAAAGCGGGAGAGGTGAGACGGAAACGTAAGGCAACCAAGCAGTGGCAACACAAGACCCGAATCTCCCTCCCCCAGGTATGTAAACCAGCCTCACATCCTGGCCACAGATCAAACGTGCATCCTGCAGATTGGTCTCCAGGCTGAGAGCAACTGACTGACTGATGCACGCCCGCCAGATGGCCTGATTAATGACGGCAAAGATAAATAACGGTAAGGAAGATCATTAACACAATAAGGTAAAAATCCTATCTATCTAAAGCCAAACGCCTTAATCCCGTAAGGAATAGCTACAAATTAATCGCCTCCATGTCATCCTGTCCTCTGCCATTTGTCTGCCCTCTCTCCAACTCACACCTTCCCTTTCTCATATGCCGGTATCTCACCACTCCACCACTCCCTCTCATCCTCGGTCTGCTTCCCTTCCCCGGCCTCTCCACCTCACACACACTTTTCAACTCAATCTCTCGTTTTCCATCTCCACGCGACAAAACCATTTCGGTATTTGCCTTAACGCTTTCGGTGAGTCACAATATAAAATGGGACGAAACTGACAAATGTGAGGCGAAATAAAGTGGAAGGCTTGCTTATAACTACTGAAGGTGACGACGACGACGATGGAGACAAGAAAAATAAACAAACATTCAAACAAACAAAACACACACACACACACACACACATACACACACACACACACACACACACACACACACACACACACATTTACTGGAAGATGCTGGCTGCGATTTAACGAAAATGTGACAAAATATGTTTCTAATACAATAAACTCCCACCCACAAATACTGATATTGTGCTGTAAGGAGAGAGAGAGAGAGAGAGAGAGAGAGAGAGAGAGAGAGAGAGAGAGAGAGAGAGAGAGAGAGAGAGAATGTGTGCGTGCGTGCGCGCACGCTTATGCGCATATGGGCATGTAAGTGTGTGTGCCACTGTAGTACTCACCATCTGTGTGGTTGACGGAGACAGTTGTCCTCATCCTATATCAGCTGAAAAGAAAAAAGAAAACTATCAATATCGCATCACAACGGAAGATACCCGGTATACACTACTATACCAAATATTATCAGTCATATGTAATACTACATTCAGTATCTTACTACACTATACAAAAATATATACAAAGAAACTATAATGCGTGTGAAGAAGAATAACAGTAATGAAGCACTGTAGTGTAGCAGGTTTCACTATCGCTCTGCTTCATTAAATATAATGTACACATCTCCACTCCAGTTTTTGCAAGTTCTGCATTTTTGTAAGGCTCTTACCATTCTTAAGTTCCCATGAATCACTCACAACTGAATAAAGTAGTTTAGCATAAGCTGGAACAGAATATTATATATGTTCCGACCATGAGATGGTAAAACAAATAATAACAACAATACCGTAATATAATAATAAAAAAAAAATAATGATGATTAAAAAAATTTGTAGAGGGATGCGGGTTGTTTTAATAAATCTTCCACACAAGAGCCACCTCCCATTCTCAAGTTGAGTCCAGACGCCGTGCTCCGAAAGACTAACGCTAAAATTATTTAGTTTCTGGCAAATATGCCTGTTTATTTGTTTAGTCTACAGGTTGAAAACTTAAAACACTTTTAGAAGTTAGTCATTTTTTTTTCTAGAAAGTAAATACTGTCAGGACTGTAGACAGTCCCTACAACGTCCCAAGGTTGTCTGTCAAAAATCATACCAAACTAAAGGAGGTGCCAGGTTTTTTCTGCGATGGTCTGGTAAAATTTTCAGCTGAACAATGGGGTAACTAAGTTCAAAGTTCAGTGTGTGTGTGTGTGTGTGTGTGTGTGTGTGTGTGTGTGTGTGTGTGTGTGTGTGTGTGTGTGTGTGTGTGTGTGTGTGCGTGTGTGCGTGCGCGCGCGTGCGTGCGTGCGTGTGCGTGCGTTCGTGCGCGCGCGCGATGCTTACTCTGCCTAAACTAAATTACTTGGCAAATATCGCTATGAACATACTGTAGTAGTATATTTCAGCACTATCATATATTCTTAGTCCAGTACACTCTAACGGCATTATCTCCAGTACCTTCTAAGTAATTCTCCATCATAAGGTGTTATCTAATGAAAATCTATTATGGATTTTGCTAGTGACCTAAAATTAACTACCAGAAAATATCGGCCGAGTTTGCGACACTTGGATACGCCTGTTCGCTTCGTTTATATTTTATGAGACAATCGAGCTCACAGTCAGCGGATATCAACGCAAAAAATATGGCAGAGAATGTATGCACTTTTGTTTAATGCTGAATTTCTAACTCGTGTCTGTGACGAGTGATGTTAACCTCTTTACTACGAGTTTTTTTTTCCCCAAGTCAAATCAAATGGTCTTAAGGAAGCGCGAATATAATAAAATCGTCGTGTGGATGCATGACTAGAAAGTGACGTATTGGTACTGAAAGGATTAATGGATAATATTTTCAACCCCGTAAACCGTGAGATGTCCGTCCTAAACTGAGTAAAATCGTCTGGAGGTGGCCACACACACACACACACACACACACACACACACACACACACACACACACACACACACACACACACACAGCAGTCATGTACTGAAATGGTTAAAATTCTCGTGTACAATATTCCACTTTTCTGTTAAATAAGAGATGAAAGGTTGGCATTTTTCTTGACTGGGAAAAACGTATTCAAAGTGCCTTTGGAGATATCACAAGACTTCTTCCTTAGTCATTTATTTTGCACATTTTACCACAGTATCCTCCTCTATGTTACTGGTACAAACTATGTCGATATTAAACGATAAAAAGGCTACAGGAGAAAGCTAAAATGCTATACGCGAAATAAACTCGCTAAAGAGTGGTTAGTGCGAAGCCTCATATAACATTCTGAATGCAGCCCTACACCTTGAGGAATTTTATGGCGTGTAACTATGAACATCACCATACACTTGTATCAAGTTAACAACATAACTATTACAACATTGATAAGACAAGGTAACAATATACAGTAATTACTTACAATGTAAAATGTAAGACTAATGGTCGAATGCTTAACAAAAATGTGGATACTTCGCGTTACACCCGACGCTAGTCTATATGTTTAATCAAAATGTGCAATTAGGAAGTCTGGGATGCCACATTTGTGTGACCTGTATGTGCCACACTGCTGGAAAAACTGTGAAGCTCAAGAAGGTGTCTTCTTGATCGTTCGCAAACACAAATACTGATATATCATCATACCACTCTTCTTGTACCGCCATGTTTGCCAATCTCACCCCATGCCACAATTGTGACAGCATACGGACAAATTGTGGAATCTACTTGTGTAGCGCGCCAACTGCACAGTTGTGAAATGCCACAAATTTTGTTTAAACTTACGACCACTGGGTTTGTATAAACTGTAATATTACTAATTCGGTGATGGAAATGTGGGAATGTATTGAAACTTGCCTTCCCTACACCGCAGACTTCATTCTCCTGTCTCCCTTCCCCTAACTCCCTCCCCCTCACTCCCCACTCTCTCTCTCTCTCTCCCTCTGTGTGTGTGTGTGTGTGTGTGTGTGTGTGTGTGTGTGTGTGTGTGTGTGTGTGTGTGTGTGTGTGTGTGTGTGTGTAATCGAGGTATATGAGGTAATTAAATATATTTGCAAATTACAACTATCCTGTTTTATATTTCATTGTTTCATACTCTTGAGCGTTGAGCGGGCAGACCGTTTTTTGAAGCCCAGTTGTCTTGCACATGCCTGCAGATGACACACGGCATTAGCGTTATTCTGTTGCACTATCTCATTCAGAACTAGGGTGATCCGACTCGCATTTTTCTGCTGACAAGTCGCTGACGTTTCTGAAAGATCATTGAAGATTTTTAACCAAAGTAAAATGCGCAAACTATCCCATCCGTCGGCCTGGAGCAAGTTACTGCTAACCATATTCAACACAATGCTCCTCCGATGACGTACTTTTTAGTATGTGTGCTGTCCCCAGACGACTTCATTCAGCTTCACACACAACCCTACTAGTGATGGCGTTACTCAAGCATATATCTAACCCGTCCAGTTCCAAAAATCAGTTCAGTCGTTGCGAGAGGCATACCGAAAAAAAGACCTGGGACGAGGTTATAGAATGTGACCTCAGGAATAAGGGACTGAACGGGGAGGCTGCCAGAGATCAAGCTGCGTGGAGAGCTGCTATTAGGTGACCAAGGCCGACGCAAGCAAGCATGTTTGGGGCCTTTATAAAAAGATATGATAAATTCACTGGGATATGCTAAACACAAAATAAAAAGTGCGTCATCCGAAAGGGCTTTTACGTTTGCTATTACAAATACTACACTAATGGTATGTTACATTCAGTCCCAAAATCTCCCCAACTGCAGTTCCAGTGTTTGATATATATAAAAAAAAAAAAACATACGATCTAGAATGTAATCTAGTTGTATCCTTGACTAACGCAATATTTTTCTGTTTTTCTGATCGCATTTTTTTTTATAATAATTACAATTGTGTGTCTCCGGAAATACGCCAAACTCGTCAACGAGATACGGACACGGGATATTGAAACTGTTTGCTCTGCCGATCGGGGCCTGGATAAGGACAGATATAAATGGGGATAACGGCTGACGGGAGAGATAGGCCACAAACTAAATCCAGTGTTGAAAAATGATCGACGGTAGAGATAGTGGGTTTCAATTTTATATTATGTGCACTATCTCTAACCGTACGGTACCCGGTACATGTACTTTAAGTATTAGTTCTGAACTGGTTACAGGGATTCTTTGCTTAGTAAGTTTTGTTTTCAGTTCTTTTACAACCACTTAAATAAAACGCACGCAGTATTTTAGTGCTACACTCAAATGTGTGTAGCTTTTAACCATTTCTTAACCGGGCCACGAGGACATGTATTTGTACTTATCGCAGGGAACTGAGTGGGGACGAGAAAGGAAACAAATCCAAGTTTTGATTAACAAAATGATATTTTCCCTATGCTGAATAAGTATAAAACAAGTTTCACTAACATCAACATCGTCGTTTAGCAAAGAGTTTGTTGGCACACAGGCACACCAGCACACATCACACTACACAGGGCCAACCTTTCACCGGAAAAATTATAACACTCTTACCACTGAGTTCGCGGGGATTTAAAAAGAATAAATAACAGGTAACAAAACTTAAGATACTGTAATGATCTAGAAATAACAGGGGAAGCAGGGAACCAAAGAAGTCACAATAACAGCATATAAAATAGCGGAATATAAAGTCACAACTCCCCTCCACACATAATGTCCGAAACAGATGGGAAGCGGCTCAGGCAAAATATACTGGGCTCATGTGTGCCATTATGGCTTGGACGGGATGGCATTAAGTGGACCCAACTGGGAGGACTGAAATGGGATGAGAGTTAATAGACTATTGTGTGGTGGACAGAAATAGAATGCTATTGAACAGACTGACGGTCGTATTTCATAGCACCTCATCCATAGCTATTCATTCTGCACTTTACACCTAAATACCTTGTATTTTTATTTACGCAAAGTACTCTGAAAAAACTACGATATAAATCATAAAATAAAAGCTTAAAACGTGATATGCAAAATAAAATGCTAAGGAACAGATGCTACGTAGCCTCCTATTTCACTGACAATAAAGCCCTAAGACTGAGTCAGCTGAGACGGATCAAAAGGGCAGGCTGCTATGGAGGTGGGGATGTGCTGGCCGAAATGAGCAAGACTGAGTGCACAAAGGTCGTGGGTTGAGTTAGGAGTGTCAGACTGGACGGCTGGAACGGACTGAAGAAGGCTGAGAATACACTGTGTTTGACAGGCCTGAAATCAGTGCAGGTTTGGGTGATCTGTGGTGGAAGGAACTAATTATGATCTCTGGCCCATACCAACAGCTTTCAACGCGAATATAAGGTAACCGCTAAAAGGTAACTAAACTTTAAATAATAATAGGAAATAAGAGAAAAAAATCTGAGGAAAGCCTTAAAAAACCAAAATAATAAATAGCCTGACTAAAAGGTATAGGTCAGTATTGACTGCATTAACATAATTTATGAAACTTGCTACAGATGGATAGAAGTAAATAAAAAAATAAACAGGTTAAATACCATCTAAAATTACTAGACAGGTCAGGATAAATTGGAATTAGAATGACAGGATGTTTGCTGTGTGTGTGTGTGTGTGTGTGTGTGTGTGTGTGTGTGTGTGTGTGTGTGTGTGTGTGTGTGTGTGTGTGTGTGTGTGTGTGTGCAACTAATGAAAGCAGGGAGTGAGCCTGGTAGCCAGCGTCATTAATATTCCACACACGGAACTCACACGGAAAAACACATTCCAAAGTTGGTAGGATAAAATTACTGTCTCCTACATATAAAATCCCAACCCGTCTCATTATATTACTTCCAAAACTAACGACCCATACCGATATACACTACAGAAAATCCACATCAAACGTAAAAACTCCGAGAACATTCTATAATAAGTTCCAAGAAATAGGGACTGGTGAAGAAACAGACCATCATGTTGCATCAATTTCCGGTTGTTTTGGCAGTGTGTACATGTTTCAAGGGGCACTGCTGGTTGCTTCCACGTTTGCTAAATATACAGTACACTCAGTCGCAATGGATTTCATTATATTACGAAGCCAATCAATTACACATTTCAAAAGAAGTGTAAATGGGTTGTGTGATAAGTCCGTCATGTTTCAGATCCTTTAACCATAAGTTTCTCGTATGCAAAGTTACAAGATCCGTGAGAACCAAGATGGGTATCCCTTTAATCTTGACTTTCGTAAACATAACCATCCATAATTATACTACCGTTCGTCTAAACTATCAGTAAGATCGTGTCAGCATTCTACTATCACAGTCTATGAAAATCTTTCAGCATCACATTTAAATACTCTATCTATATATTCCTTCTAGTTTTCTATCATAACATATAATTCTCTCAGCACAGGTCCATTAACATTCCATTAAATCCTTACTGCCAAACCCAACAAAATTCTCAAATGTTTCAATTGAAATCAATGAAACATTCTACAGGAGCCTCCCAGGTTTTGTATACGAATACAAAAACCTTCGATCATCATTCGCTTACAAATCAGCCACAGTTCGCTGACAAATACCAACACATTTCTCCAGCGTTCGTCTGCAAACTCCTAAAGGCTCCTTCCAACGTTCGTCTGAAGTTGCAAAAATCTTTTTTTCAAAGATAAAATACCTTCAGCCTCAGAAGGTCTAATAATCGTATATGGTCTTGGCTACCACAATATGATTTTACTTTATTTACGAGCTGGAAATGTAAGACAGAGCCTTCAGTAACCCCTACACGGGCACGACTTAAATGTTTTTGCTGTCAATATAAGATTTTAATTTGCTGATTACAAACGTCTCAAGCGCAAGTTAGAGATAACCTTTACTGCTCCGTTCGCCACAAGACATCTCTGCTTAACTTAAAACCGTCCGTCCATCAATCCCGTCAATACCAAAGCTTTCCAAAATATCGAAATAAATCATCTAGCGGGGGAAAAAAAAATTGTGATGGTAGTGAAGGAGTTAATTAGAGTCAGGCTGTAGGCGGCACTCCAGCGGGGCCTTTTATGGAATATTGGGCCTGAAGAGCTGACTGGAAAAAGAGGAAGAAATTCTGAGGATAAACTTTTGCTCGTAACCCTTAACCTTTTCTTACTCTCACTGCCCCTCTCTCCCTCCCTCCCTTCAATCTCCTTCCTTACTATTCTCTGTCATTACCACTTTTCCCTACGGTCTCTCTCTCTCTCTCTCTCTCTCTCAATACACTCAACTTACTGCCTCATCTCCTCTTTTCCACTCTCTTCTCTTCTACTCCCACTATCCACCCCTTGATATCTCTCCCCTTCCCACTGCTCCATCCACACATTATCTCTTTCTTCTCCTTTCTCACTTCCAGCTCTACTTTTCACACGCACGCCCTCCTTCCCCCTTATTTTCATCCTCCTCCTTCCCCTCCATCTCTTCCTCCTCCCTCACACCTACGCCTCCTCATCTTACATCATTAAATCCTCCCACTATCTTATTTTGAGAGATAGATAGATAGATAGATAGATAGATAGATAGATAGAGAGAGAGAGAGAGAGAGAGAGAGAGAGAGAGAGAGAGAGAGAGAGAGAGAGAGACTGTGTGTGCGTGTGTGTGTGTGTGTGTGTGTGTGTGTGTGTGTGTGTGTAGAGAAAAGATGGAGGGGGGGGGGAGCAAGTGAAGAAAAAGTAACACGAAGGAATGAAGGAAGAAAAAGATAAAGCGAGTGTGTGGATATGGTTCAGAGAAGAGAAGAGGGGAGAGGAGGGAGAAAGGGTAGCAGAAGGGATGATGGAAAGGTGGAAGAAGAGCTGCAGAATGAAGGAGGGAAGAGTGGCAGAAGCAGATGGCAGGGAGGAGATAAGAAGGCAGTGATTGGCAGGATGAAATAGACGTGTGGAGAGGGGGAGGGGAGGGGAAGGAGGTGAAAGGAGTGGATGGATATAAGAGACGAACTGCCATGGAAGGGGGTGGGGAGGAAAGGAGAGGAAGACAGATGAAGAAAGAAATAGAGTCCAAGTGAAAAAGATGAAGGGATAAGTGAGAATGGAGTGAGAAAAGGAGGAAGAACGGGGACAGGACTGAAATGGGGAGAGAAGAGCGGAAGAGAATGTAGAGGGAAGGCAAGGGGAGGGATAACATTAATCAAGAAGGCATCAGGGTCTTCATTCGTCACATTAATACACAGGGAAGGGGGGAGGAGGAGAGAGAGAGTTGGGTCAGAGAAAAAAGTGGAGAGAGAGAGAGAGAGAGAGAGAGAGAGAGAAAGCGGGGGGGGGGGATAAGCATGAACTATCCAGGGAACTGGTACTGGAGAGTATACTGTAGTTTTTTCGTCTTAGCTTGGCCGACAGTTTCGTCTTTTCCACCTTCTTTCTCCCAGCTGTGTGGCAGTAAGGCAATGTCAACGGCACTACAGCCTTGCCACAGCATTTCTCCACATCCAGCATAATATTTAATTGTTAGTCTATTGTTACAACTCAGCATTCAATATGGCGCCATGACAATTTTAGACTAAGAATAAAAGGAGTATAAAACGAATCTTTATATTATACATGCATACATACACATACAGTATGTATGTATGTATGTACAGTACGTACA
Organism: Coenobita brevimanus; assembly: GCF_032717465.1. Lineage (NCBI taxonomy): Eukaryota > Metazoa > Arthropoda > Malacostraca > Decapoda > Coenobitidae > Coenobita > Coenobita brevimanus. The sequence goes on from NC_137046.1 coordinate 27,356,020, forward strand.
GTATATGCAATACGTATAAAACACGATTAAATATAAGTGTAAACTTGGCAAATAAACAAATATAAGGACATCTGATGAGACTAAACAAAATCTTCAAAAAAATTAAATTTAATCTCCGACAAAAGACTGCTGAAGTAAAATGTACCGTACTCTAGTGTAAAAATCCTGTATATTTACAGGCCAGATTATTAAAACTAAACTGCGTCATGGATTGCAACTGCCTGAACCAGAAAATAACAGAAAATGAAAGAGCAGGAAAAATAACAGCTGAGGAAAAAAGAGAAACTTTGGTCGAGACAAAAGAGTGAGAGGAGGGAGGGAGGGAGGCAGGATGATGGGTGGGGAGGGAGGGAGGGAGGCAGGATGATGGGTGGGGAGGGAGGGAGGGAGGAACGATCAAGCGAGGGTAGGGAGGGAGGGAGGCAGGATGACGGGTGGGCAGGGAGGGAGGGAGGCAGGATGATGGGTGGGCAGGGAGGGAGGGAGGCAGGATGATGGGTGGGGAGGGAGGGAGGGAGGCAGGATGATGGGTGGGGAGGGAGGGAGGGAGGCAGGATGACGGGTGGGGAGGGAGGGAGGGAGGCAGGATGATGGGTGGGCAGGGAGGGAGGGAGGCAGGATGATGGGTGGGCAGGGAGGGAGGGAGGCAGGATGATGGGTGGGCAGGGAGGGAGGGAGGCAGGATGATGGGTGGGCAGGGAGGGAGGGAGGCAGGATGATGGGTGGGGAGGGAGGGAGGGAGGCAGGATGATGGGTGGGGAGGGAGGGAGGGAGGCAGGATGATGGGTGGGGAGGGAGGGAGGGAGGCAGGATGATGGGTGGGCAGGGAGGGTGGGAGGCAGGATGATGTGATTGCAGGCAGGGAGGGAGGCAGGATGATGGGTGGGGAGGGAGGGAGGGAGGCAGGATGATGGGTGGGGAGGGAGGGAGGGAGGCAGGATGATGGGTGGGCAGGGAGGGAGGGAGGCAGGATGATGGGTGGGGATGGAGGGAGGGAGGCAGGATGATGGGTGGGGAGGGAGGGAGGGAGGCAGGATGATGGGTGGGGAGGGAGGGAGGGAGGCAGGATGATGGGTGGGGAGGGAGGGAGGGAGGCAGGATGATGGGTGGGCAGGGAGGGAGGGAGGCAGGATGATGGGTGGGCAGGGAGGTAGGGAGGCAGGATGATGGGTGGGCAGGGAGGGAGGGAGGCAGGATGATGGGTGGGGAAGGAGGGAGGGAGGCAGGATGATGGGTGGGGATGGAGGGAGGGAGGCAGGATGATGGGTGGGGAGGGAGGGAGGGAGGCAGGATGATGGGTGGGGAGGGAGGGAGGGAGGCAGGATGATGGGTGGGGAGGGAGGGAGGGAGGCAGGATGATGGGTGGGGAGGGAGGGAGGGAGGCAGGATGATGGGTGGGCAGGGAGGGAGGGAGGCAGGATGATGGGTGGGGAGGGAGGGAGGGAGGCAGGATGATGGGTGGGCAGGGAGGGAGGGAGGCAGGATGATGGGTGGGCAGGGAGGGAGGGAGGCAGGATGATGGGTGGGGATGGAGGGAGGGAGGCAGGATGATGGGTGGGGAGGGAGGGAGGGAGGCAGGATGATGGGTGGGGAGGGAGGGAGGGAGGCAGGATGATGGGTGGGGAGGGAGGGAGGGAGGCAGGATGATGGGTGGGGAGGGAGGGAGGGAGGCAGGATGATGGGTGGGGAGGGAGGGAGGGAGGCAGGATGATGGGTGGGGATGGAATTGAATTTGAATTTGATACATTTATTGAGATACACAATACTGTACATATAAAAATAGTAGTTGTACAATATCTCAAAAGGAAGATGATACTTAGGTAGTCATCTTCCCGAGCCTATTAATGTATTAGATTACAATATACTGTACGTGTGATTGGTCAATAATTTTAAAGAGGACTAATTAGTAATCTTATATACAGTAATCCATGTATTAAACTGTACAGTGAGTATAAAGAGTGCTGTTGTATGTAGTTACATGGAATTTGTTTGAGCATACTGATATATACCATATGTATATACATATTCACGTACACAAGATCGGTGAATGGAATAGGAAACAGAGGTCACAAACAGTAATACATTTGTACACACATAAAACTTATACATAGTGATCTACATATACATCCATGGAGGGAGGGAGGGAGGCAGGATGATGGGTGGGGAGGGAGGGAGGGAGGCAGGATGATGGGTGGGGAAGGAGGGAGGGAGGCAGGATGATGGGTGGGGAGGAAGGAAGGGAGGCAAGATGATGGGGGAGGGATGAGGAGGGAGGATCAGGATTAGGTGACTCATGATTGATTGGAGGAGGAGGAATTGAAAAAAATGGAATACATATATCAGAGTAGAAGAAGGAGACAACAGGAGGAAAGGGAGAGAAGAGAGTAATGACAGACGTAAAGATAAAAGCTATAGAGTAAGAGCGACAAGGAGACAGAAGAAAAACCAGAAAAATGTAATTTAAACGATTACGAAAGAAGGAAGAGGAAGAGAAATGTGACGGACGAATAAACTAACATATACAGTATCAGGCAGTGATATCATGAGAAATTATAGAGATGGGACGAGCTGAAGCAGGCAATACAGCACAGTCTGAGGCTGGCAGACAGAGAGGAAATGGCAAACGAAGACAGGGACTAGACGAGGGCAGGGAAGGATGAGAAAAAGAAAACGTATATCTATAAGATAGATAGATAGATAGACAGATAGATAAAATGCATTATATCAGAAAATACATTACAAAGAGTGGAATACAGACTCAATCAAGCAGTCTGCCTATCCGTCTGTCTGTCTGTCTGTCTCTCTCTATAGAATGACTAGAAGGAAGTGGCAAAGAAAGGGAGGCTGATGGGGGGGGGGAAGTCGATGAGGAAGGAAGGAAAGGAGGGCAGGAGGGATGGAATGACAACAGACCTACACGAAGGAATAATGGAATATGATAAAGGGAAAAGCAGACGAAGGAGGAGGACAGGGTGGAAGGAAAAATGCAGGGCAAATACATGAAGTGGAAGGAAGGAAGGAAGGAAGGAAAGAAGGAAGGAAGGAAGGAAAGAAGCAAGGAAGGAAGGAAGGAAGGAAAGAAGCAAGGAAGGAAGGAAGGAAGGAAGGAAAGAAGCAAGGAAGGAAGAAAGGAAGGAAGGAAGGAAGGAAGGAAAGAAGCAAGGAAGGAAGGAAGGAAGGAAGGAAAGAAGGAAGGATGGATGAATGGTTGGTTGCAGGGAAGGAACGATACTGAAAATATTGAAGGGAGCACGGAATGATACAGGAAAAAATGTAAGCGGAAAGCAAGAAGGAAAGAAAGAAGGAAAGAAAGATGGAAGAAAAGAAGGAAGGGTGGGTATTAAGGCTGGAGGGACACTGATAAGCACACAACACCTCGCCTTCTCACACGAAGTTTAGTCCTGATTACAGAATGATGGATGGAGGGATGCGTGGAGAAACAGTCCAAGAGAAAAGAGGGAGGAAGAAGAGGATGAAAGTAAGAAAAGGAGGAAAGATAGAGGCGAAGAAGAAAGGAAAAGTAGAATATGATGACGATGACCTACTTTTCACTTTACTCAGTCAACAACCATACGATCTGATTCAGGTAAAGAGCAGCCGAATAATATATGGGTTAATGAAGGCTGTCTCACCGATTTGAAAGTCTGCGGCAAAGCTAATATACTCGTTTGGAAGCATCAGGATTATACAACAAAACTACGTCATCGGAATCAAGGGGATTACTTAATAAAGTTTTACTTATCACTCAGTATCAGAAAAAAAGTTCAAAAGTAATGACTAGTAGACTTCAAAACTCCGCCAGCAATCTCCACGGCGACAAAACAACAATACATCAAGATTAAGTCCCACTCACACCACGACAACAAGAGACCCTCGCCGCTACGGCTGTCTCCTGTCTGTCGTTATGACTATGTTATTTTCTGTTGCACGGTTTGTAAGGACACTCCTTTCACACAAACAATACAGCACACAGGAAAAAATCTTACATGGGTAAGTTCGAATTCTTTGAAAATATATGTACGATGAAGTCTCAAAAATCACTCACCGACTCACTCACTCACCCACCCCCCTACACGCGTGCACACGAGAAAATACACACCCCAACTACACGTGAAAATATGGAGAAAGAAGTTGCTTAAAAATAATAATAAAAAGGACAGGCAATACGCTACGTGATGGTGTAAATCAAGTTAAAGCCACTCGTGAGAAGGCACAGGAAACATGAGTGATCACAAAAAGGGAAACTGATAATCTGGAATGTAATCAAGAAGACAAGACTGGGTAGTAACAAATATGAAGACACGCAAACAAAAAAGGAAAAGAACTGTAAGAAAATGGTAACCTAATAATTAAAATAGAACAAGATGTGAGTTTACAGAAAGTATGAGACAAACGAAATACGAGAATTAGGAAGAGAAATGCATAGCACTCTCAGGAAAAAAGAGAATAAGGTAACGTAAGATAACTAAGAGAAAGGAGACAGAAGAAAGCACAAAAAAGAGTATGAATACACTAGAAAAGACAGAAATGCAATATAAAGGAGGAAAGAGCAAGGCAAATGTGGAAAAGTCAAGAGAAAGGGTATCACCAACTAAATAAACAAATAACAGCAAGAAAGAATGAGAACCGGCTTGAAACGACATATTGTGTTTCAGGATGGACAATGCTCGAGAAAAACTAGACTGCACGATAACAGAGAGCGAGACAAAAGAATTAAAATCGAGAGAAAGGCTATCACACAAGAGAAGAGGAGGAGGAATGAGAATGCGTGGGGAATGGCGTGTTGTTTTACGTGGACAGTTACAAGAATGCAGCGCCTGATGTCCACAATAACACGTCGTTACGGCCACTACCTTCCTGCCATTCTTCTTACCTCCTTTTTCATGTGTTATTTGTCCCCTTTCCCTCCCTCCCATTACTGCCATATCTGCATACGAAGAACGATTAAATAAAGTGAATTAAGTCCCCCTCAAAAAAAAAAAATAATAATAATAATAATAACAGTTTAAGAAGATTGACTCCAAGTACAGTTGTCAATAAATTCGATGAAGTATAAAAATCTGTTCAAAATACAAATGCTACAACCAGAAGCAATAGGATAAAACTTAAAAGTATGAGCCAAGGATGCAGTGTTCTTGTTGCTGATGATGAGTAAACACGGTCTACCTAGCCAAACAGACCCATCAACTGCAGGCAAGCAATCCCCCTTGCAGGGCCATCCTATGCAATGAAACTAAGTTCCCAAGCCATGGGGAAGAACATGGAAGTATGGTTCCCTGATGGGCCCCACATTTCCTGGGTTACAGTATTAGGCTTATCGCTCAGTGTATAGCAACCCGACATGGAAAGAAGAGTAATAAAAATGACAGCTCCAGCGCGCACGCACGCACGCACGCACGCACGCACGCACGCACGCACGCACACACACACACACACACACACACACACACACACACACACACACACACACACAAAATGATAAAGGTGAAGGAAATAAGCAGCATTATATCAAGTGAGTGGCTGATGGTCGCCACCACCTACCTCTAGGACGCAATTAAAATAGAAGGAACAGCTGCTTTAGAATGAATAACTGCCTTAAAAACTGCACAGTGGACCATCGGGATAAGCTGTCAGAAACTGCCGATGCAGTCAATTAGGTAAGCATTCCAACACTATAAAACACGACGAAGTTTACTGTTGTATTTCATACGCTGTCATGTATGCAGGCAACTGAGACAAGATACATTAATAAGGTCTGTAAGCTACGATTCTGTGCCTCTACAGAAATTATAAATTACATTGTTATTATGTAAGAGGGAGAAGTGTGTAGAGGACAGCCTTTCTTTTACCTGCATCGATAGACGCATAGATAGATAGATAGATAGATAGATAGATAGATATATAGATAGATAGACAAAGAGGCGCCAAGCACAATATACTGGCAGCAAGATAAATACACGTTGTTGTTGTTACTATTTTTCTTTGAGAATTTTCTAAAACTGAAATTATACACTGATAACATCATCTTCACTAGATATATTTCTCCTCTCTGGCCCACTTCATAGCAACATCCGAGGCCGGGCTGTCCACACCACTCTTTTCGTGACCCTATCCATAGAATTTTTATAAGTAATCTTGTCAACGAGACCATCGCCCCACAAACAGCACCCGCCTCCACTGGGTGTGCTCATACCGCCCTGTTCACCACTCACAACCACTGCAGCCTATACCGATCACGCCTCTTCTCCAGCTCCTATTTTATGCCTTCCCAGTGAAAACATCTAACTAACCTACACCTATAATTTATGCTACCCCAGTGGATGGACCCGAAGCGACCTGAACAAACAGAAAGCAAATGAAACTGACTAAAACAGAGCTGCTTTGATCGGTTAAGGTTTGAACATGATTTAAATCAAGTGGCATGATGAATCCTAGTCGACCTGAATAAATTTTAAGGGACCGGAAGTCCCTTGAATAGAACGACCTGGAGATGTTTGGGATCATTTATGAACTAAACTTCCCTAGTCTGAACTGACAGTCTCAGTGAATATGAGACCTTTCTGAACTAACCTATTTCTTAATAGGCTTTCTTGGACCTGACTGGGCCTAAATACACAATAATGGCTCTAAACTGACAAACTGATATGAATGGTCCTAACTGACGTGACTGGTTCAAAATGTCAATCATGGGACTACTTGGACCTGAAAACAGGTTTAATTAACCGTACTGCGCCAGAACTTACCTAACAGCCATGACTGCCCTTGAACAGACCGAACTGATCTGACGTGGATCTGAACAGTGACCTTACAGTGGCAGGAATGACCATTTATTATCCCAGTTTGTCCTAATTGGACGTAAATTAACCTAAACAGACCAACTAATGGACCTGAATGGAGCTGATTGCCCTGAATGGACCTTATTGAACATCAAAGATCCTAAAATGATCTGAATGCACACACACACACAAGAAAAAAAAACTAAATTTATCTAATTAGAATTGTAGTCGTTCGAATACACTGAAACCAACTTAATGGGTGTGAATGTGGGTAACATTACCTGAAATGACCTGACTGGGTATGAAGGGTCTGGATGGATCCACCCGAGATGGTCTAATTTACAACAACATAATTTGCTGCTTACTAGATCGCAAATGAAAACTGTCTGTTTCGATTAGCTGAGGCGGTATTGTCGGTACAATGCACTGCACTGCCGAGGAACGTGTTTCTTTACGTGTGTTCACACGTGCGTCTGATCTTAACGTAACTGCGTTGCAGCTATCACGACTCCTGTTATGACTGTTTCCCCTGCTCTTTGTCTCTTCTCACGTCATTATGCCCATTACCTTTCTAACTTTCCACCATTCCTTTCCACTCCTTCCTTCATTCTTTTCTTTATTCACTTCCTTTTACTCCTGCCGTTAATCATTCACTAATTTTCAAAATTAAAGTTGCCAAATGAAAGAATAGAAAATATAAAATGGAAAGAGAAAGGTGAATGCAGGTGTGGAATGAAGGCTGGGCCGGGTAGCATACGATGGGAGGGAGGGAGAGAAGGAAGGCGAGACGGACAGATTATTTAAAAAAAAGAAAAAAAAAAAAGAAGAAGAAGAAGATGGGTGAAGGAAGTGGCTAAGAAAAGATATACTAGACAGGGATGGATGGATGGTGGGTGGGTGACTAAAGCAAAGGAGAGAGGATGGGTACCTAGATGGAAGGAAAAAAGGTAGGTGGGAGGGCAGCAAGAGAGGTACTCGTACGTGTTAGAAGAAAAAGCAAGAGACGAGGATGAAATAATTAATGCATGTATAAGAGTAGAATGAAAAAAGAAACGTGGCAAGGCAAGCAGGAAGAGTGAAGGAGGCCAAAATGCAATGAGAAGGAAAAGATGAGAAAGAAAATGGAAAACGTAGTAAGCAACAACAAGGAAACAGGAACGATCGTAGACTGGGGTAGCGGGTAGGAAGAAAAGAAGGCAAACAAAACAGGGTAATGACAGTAAGGAAGTAAACCAGAACAGGGCAATGAGAATGAGTGAACGAGGGAAGGACAGAGTCATTAGCAGGAAATAAGGAAAGGAATTATAGGGAAAGGAGAATGAAGGAATGAAAGGAATGTGGCATGGTGAGAGGGCTGGGAGAGAATCCCCTACTTTATCGCTGGCCACCAGATGAGAAATTAGCTTATAACCACCAGCACCACCACCACCTCCCTCTCCTCCCTTCCCCCCCTTCTCTCTCTCTCTCTCTCTCCTTCCTCCACAACACCTGTGCTCCATAATTAACCAGCTGTCTCATCCACTGACTTTCTCGTGTGTGTGTGTGTGTGTGTGTGTGTGTGTGTGTGTGTGTGTGTGTGTGTGTGTGTGTGTGTGTGTGTGTGTGTGTGTGTGTGTGTGTGTGTGTGTGTGTGTGTGTGTGTGTGTGTGTGTGTGTGTGTGTGTGTGTGTGTGTGTGTGCGTCTGTGAATGAAAGAGAGAGAGAGAGAGAGAGAGAGAGAGAGAGAGAGAGAGAGGGGGAGGGGGTATGTGTGTGTATATACATTTCTCGGTTACATACGTGTACTGTATATGTGTATGTACAATAATCGATTATGTACGCATACATATACTGTATTTATGTATGTTTGTGTGTATCGAATAGGTATGTTTCTGCCTTCCTCTTCCCTCCTTTTCATCCTCCTACTCTCTCTCTCTCTCTCTCCCTCCCTTCTCTCTCTCGCTACTTTCAGCCTCACTTTAACTCATTACTCCTCCTTCCCTCTCAAGCCTTTTATCCAACTTTATCCAGGCTTTTCATACCTGATCGCTATTCCTCTCATTACCTCTTTAACCCTTATATTTACTTCATTAATCTCTCTCTCTCTCTCTCTTTCTACGTTCATCCCCCTCCTTTGACTTCTTGTATCCCACTGTCTCTCTAGTTTATCCTATTTCTCTCCTTTTGATCTGTTCCTTTATAATCCTTCCCTTCTCTTCCCAACACTCCTCCTATTCTGTTCAACTAATCCTTTCCCTCATTTATGACTTCCTTTCCTTCCATTTCCTCCTCCTTTCCGCTGACCTTCCATCTTCTCACTTCATCAATCATCTGCATCCCCTTCCACTCTCCCTCCGTATCTTGTCTCTCTCATCCTACTTCTTCACATCATTCTGAACCATTTATTCAGTCAGTTTTCTCGTCCTCGTTCGTTCCTCCACTCTCTTCCTTCCCACTGTTCACTTTTCCCATTCTTCTCGTCGGTTCTTGAACACTAATAAGTTTAATTATTAAAATGTACTTGATACAACCACTGCTATTACCAGGTCTACCACAGAACCTCAGTTACGATCACTGTTAACCACACAAACCTCACCCACGGCCATGTCACCAGTTACCTTTAGAGCCATGGACACAACACAAGCTTGCACTGCACTGCATTACTATACCGCCGTTAGGCTATCCACCACTGCCACCATATTACATAACCCTTAGCATTACCCACCAAGACAATTATGATACATTTACTCCCACACATCACTGCCATCAATCACCATTGCGGGTCAGGCAGGGGTAGCAAAGATTATTAACAGTAATTTTTGTCGATTAGCTATATCAATTTTCGTACTTTTTCCAGAACAAGAGATTATCTATTTTTCTTTGGATTGGAAAAACACAGATTTTGACTTAAGCAGTTCTTTTAAAAGCAACTGATTTATTTAAAAAATACTAATTTTGTTTCCCGAATAAAATCTTCGTGTGAAACGAGTGTGGAGACAGAAATAACCGGTGTACGACGTTAAAACCTAATAATTATGAGTTTCATTTTTATTACATTTGGTGGTCCAGTAGCAAGATGCCTGATGATCTAGTGGTAAATCATTAAAGTCAGGGTGATGGCTTTGACATGTCCCTCACTAAAAAATGTAACGTAAAAACAGTAAAATAACCCTTTCAGCCATACGGTCACATATTTTGATCTGCCTAACACCATGCGATTTTACTCAGTTTAGCAGCGACGTCCTCGTGCTAAAGACTTATTCATGTGTAGTACTGTAACTGTCTCTGCTTATCAGGGTTTAATTCTTAAGGTATATAACGCTACTGACATGAGAAAATCAAATGAATAACGATGAATACCCACTGAGTAAATTCATAAACAGTACTCTAGTGCACTATTATACCAGTTATACGAGAAAATAGTGGTCACTGGATACATAATGGAGCAAATGGGTTCGTCGACCTGTAAGCATAATTAACAGCTGGCAAACCCATCAGTTGGCAAAACCGTTGCACCACGTCAAAATGATCTTTTATTTTCCAGTGTGATCGAAATCCCTGCCCTTGCGATGCAGCCCACCTGGATCAATTTTGGTCACTTTAGGTCAGGTTAGGGTTATTTGGGACTTAAGTGACGTCAGTACCATTCTTAGATCCACGCCATTCCGGCCCTCCACAGCCATTCAAGGCCAGTCAGGTCACTTCACGTCAGCTCAGGGCCAGTTACGTCCTTCAGGTTTTTAGGTTCATCATTGCTATTTTATTTCCAGTCCGGTCCTTGACACCCAACTGCTATTAGTCAGGTCAATGAAGCAGTTCAGGGCATGGCGGTATGGGGCAGGGCAATCCAGGCCTGCTCAGGTAATGTAGGTTCATTCAGTTCTTCGGTTCTTTAAGCAAATCAAAGCCAAGTCAGTTTAGTTTTGGCGCCATTCCTTTGAAATCTGGTACATTCAGGCTCACTTACGCAACTTCTGGTCCAATTAGGCAATTTCCTGTCCAATCACAGCCATTCAGGTCCAATTAAACCAATACTTCTCATTCTAGTTCCTACCAAACAAGCAGATACATTCAGGTTTACTGAAGTATCTTTAGGATATTTCAGATCCTTGAAGGCTAGTATAGAAAAATCATCTCGAGCACGAATTAATGTTACTATGGATCATCATAAGTTATGCTCACGCAGGTATCTGTCTAAATAAACCGATCGGTGCAAAGATTTCAGGGTAAAACAGTTCAGGTCTTTCAGGTCCATTCAGATCCTACATGTCCATCGCATCCAACATGGTCATTACATATGGATTCAAGTCACTTCTAAGAAGGTGTGTGCATCATTGGTATCACTCATTCTGGTACGATGGTTGTCTGACACTGAAAGAAGAATAATACTGTCGTATTCAATATGGCGGCCGACGTAATCTACCTACCACCATATCTATCTATCCATCTATCTAGCTTGATAGATAGACACATTGAAAAAGGCGAGCACCATGTATCTATCATCAGGTTCTTACGTCATAAGCAATATCACCTAGATTAGGCCGGTGGTTACTGAGAAATTTAATGCTGAAAGGTGGGAAAAGTGATGTAGGCGGAAAAGTTACAAGGATCGTAGGTCTGTCAATCTTGCAAGGGATGATGATGCAGGGTATACCGTAAGACGATGGATGTTGTATCAAGAGCGGCTCTCGTTGTGGAAAGATTTCTCATAAATACTGGTGAAGCGAGTGAGGGGGAGAAAAATGGTGGGGTGGGTTTAAAGGAGTTAGTGGGATGTGCTTGGGATGGAGTAGGACATTTGTTGTATGCTCAGTGAAGCCGTGTGCTGTAGGGAGAATGATATGGCAGGAGGAGTAAGCACTCATCACTCTCATATACGCGATAAAAGTATCTTTACATCTTTTATCATCCCTGTTGCTATTAACTCGAATATATCACTAAAATCAGCACCATCACCACACAGACACCCATCACAGAACCACACCACCACGACAATGTTACCACCATCACCATCACAGAATCATACAACCCCTATACACATCATTATCAGCCGCAGCAGCACACTTCAGCATTGGCCTACTCTGGGCTGCACATATACCCGGTACCCTCCAAAAATACACTTCCACAAAAGCATCCTCCTCCCCACCACGAGGCATCATACATCAGGGGTTCAGTGGGTCGTATAAGAAGTCATTATCGTGGCTGAAGTTATCAAGCTTAACTCCCATTGTTGTCAAGTGGAGGGGGGAGGAAGACGGAAAAGGTTGGAAGGCGGAGGGGTGAGGAGAAGGGAGGAGAGTAGAGACACAGGAGGACGAGGAGATTAAAGGGTAGGAGAGGGGATAAAAGAGGTGGAGGAAAAGAGAAAATAAGGGACGTTGTAGAGGATATAAAGGAGATAGGAGAGGGAATAAGACAGATGGGAGAGGGAATAAAAGATGGTAAGAAAGGGTATAACAAATGGAGGAGGAGGAGAAGAAGAAGGTATAAAAGACAGGTGAAGGAGAAGGGAGGTGGAGATGAGAGGATACTGAATGTAAACAAAGAGATGAGAAGTGGAAGAGATGGAATAAGAGAGGTGGAGGAGATGGAATGAGAGGTAGAGGACAGGTAATGCAATAGGTGAAAAGACTGCTATGAAGGGAGGAAACTGGGGCAGAAGAGAGGATGAACAGTGGAGAAGGGGATGAGAGAGGCGGAGCAGGGACTGACGAGAGGGAATGAGGGAGGTAGGGAAGAGGAAAGGAAAGGAGAAAGGTGAAGGAAAAGGGACGACAGAGGTGAAGGTGCGGGGACGAAAAGGGACAGAAGAGGTAGAGACGGGACGAGAGAAGTGTACAAGGGGGAAAGCAAACAGCAACGGACCTTATAGTCCTTTAGAGGCTGCTTGTTACAGAGAGACTATGACTACAAGATCTAATTCTACATGCTGAAGGATAAGGATAATAAAGCAAGAAGGCTCTCCACGCCTCCGAATCCTCTAGTTAAAACTTGCAAGAAAAAATGAGAAAAACCACCATGCAGCTTTGAAAAACTGACATGGAAATGTTATAGGAAAGACTGAAGGGAAAAGTTACATTTTATAATAATTTATCTATAGGCTACCAGTTAACCTGAAAGCGTAAAGTAAAATGAATAATCAGATAATAAATAACTACGGCACGACATGTATGGGTACGTTGAGTTAACGGGGAGTCTGTAGACACTGCAGGGAAATTGCACAGTGCACAGTGTGGAGGACAGGGGATGAGAGAGGTGGAGAAGGGACGAGAGAGGACGAGAGGTGGAGGAAAGGGGACGAGAGAGGTGGAGGAAAGGGGACGAGAGAGGTGGAGGAGAGGGGACGAGAGAGGTGTAGGAGAGGGGACGAGAGAGGTGTAGCAGAGGGGACGAGAGAGCTGTATGAGAGGGGACGAGACTGATAAAGAGATAGAAGTGGAGGAGAAGGCTAGGCAGAGGCTGAGAAAAAAAAGATGTGAGGAAGGAGACAGTGAAGTGAGAAGGGAAGAAATATTGGGTGAGAGGGAGAGGACAGGTATGGCTGAAAGGATCAAGCTAAAAGAAGAATGGTGTAAGAGACGAGACTGGAGGAAATATGTGAGAAAGAAGAAGATAAAAGTAGGATGGTATAAGACGGAAGGACATGAAGAGGTAAAACGACTTAACAGGTATGAGTGGATCATGTAAATTTTATGGGGACAATGAAATAAGAGAGAAGGGAGTGAGGTGGTAACACACTGAAGAAAAAATGAAATTGATGGTTAAAGTAACAGTATGAACAGCGTTTAAAACACACATTTTTCACATATTATCTAATGATTTAATCCAACTAAACAACATTGGAAGACAACTGGACAATCATGAAAACTTCACAAAAGACTGGTTATATTCGTACTATCAATCAATCAATCTATCTATAATTTATTTATTTATTTATTTACATAAAGTTTAATGATACTGCCATTCAGTGTGCATTTGGAAAATCCATACTAAATTACACCCATCCATCATCCAGTCCTTTTATACTCCATCAAGAGCGTAGCGGTATGGGGCTAGGCCAGTCAGTCCCTATACAGTATTTACAGGAACGTTATCAGTCTCTATCCCTTGAATGGCATTACCATCACCGCACAACTATCCTCGTATAAAAACCCTTTCAGGCTTTACCCTATTGGATCGTCTTAACCCATTGGGCCAACAGGCGTTATCTGGTTATATGGTTGCCACCCAACTTATTAAATGGCTTCCTGGGTTACAGAAAACCATTTGGCTTGTCACTCAGTGTCGTGTCACCAGACGGCAGTACTACATCTTGGGAGTACAATATGATGGACGCCTCCGCCTACCACAGATCCATGTTGAATATATTAAATAGGATACTTAACAGAATATTCATGGTTGCAACGACACATGTAATACGTTTCGATTAAGCTGAAAAGCACGCCTATGTCAGCATTTAACAACACACACACACACACACACACACACACACACACACACACACACACACACGCGCGCGCGGCATTTTCAATATCCCATTGTTGTAACTGGTGTGCCTTAGTAGAGTCCAACCCAATCAGTCCAATGTTTCTGCTTAACACTCCACCGCTTTCCTAATACCTGAGTATTTTTTCTTTAGTCTGGCATTCACTGGTATGTATTATAAAATTATTACCATATCTTAGTACGGTGGTTAGTGTATGTAGGCTAAGTTTTAAATATACGGTAAGCAAAAAGGGAGACGAGCCTCAGAACTCAAAGACACTAGCCTATTTTCAAAGTACAGTAAATTGTAATTATCTAAATAATATAATGCCACTCCCTTCTTGTGCACTAAAACACAATACAGTACAATAAAGCACATACCTGTACACACAAAAACAAACGCAACACATATGAGTATACGTCACAAAGCAAGTACGACAAACACGGTCCATCCAACCGCACACCTACACCCGCCCACGCCCATACACCCACACCCGCACAACCATCTACACCCACACAGTCAGCCACAATCACCCACCCACCGAAACCCATACACTCACACAGCCCCTCATATCCACATCCGAACCCACACATGCATACCCATTCAAACACGGTCCATACATTAGTGAACATACTCCACAAGATCTACGAGTATAGTACCGCAGCAGCCACGGGGTAAGATGTATGAGGGGACCAATAACGGAAAACTACGGCGGACACGCCAGGCCAGGGAGCCACTAACCCAGCCTAAAATATACACCATCCCCACAGCCTTAACTCAAGCCCGTCTGACACCCGGTACTGCAATATCATAGACTTTCAAATTCACAGTTTCCTCGTCCTCCTTGTTTCATTTTGTGCCCTCATGTACTACTACAGATATTTTTAATAGCGGCCGCCAAGTTACTACAAGCCACTCTTCTGAAAACAATATACATATTAATATTATACTTCCAGGCTATATACAACTTTATATATCTATCTATCTATCTATATACCTAGGCTGCTTCCCCCAAGGAAAGGGAGGTAGCCGAGACAGGACGACTCACTCTCCATTTACTCATCCATTCAAACACATTCATTCGCATCTTAGCCCCAAAGGGGAGAACGGACAGATCCTCACCGCACCACACCGCACAAGGGTCAACTGGGCAATGCAATCAGTGACATCCGCAGCAGGGCCCGACAGCAGAACTGGTTTACCCCTGCCACATCATAACAGACCCATCCCCTTACCCGCACCTGACCTGACTAGCTGATCAGACCAAATGCGGGAGAATATCCCCTCAGGGCTGCGTCATCACTTATTCATTCACAATTTCTCTCCATTTATTTCTGTCACGCACAGCCACTCTTCCTTGCTCAACAGACATCCCTCTCGCATCCAGCGCTCTCTTCACACTGTCCATCCATCCTATTCGTGGTCTTCCTCTCAGCCTTACACCTCTCACATCAGATCTAGTTATCTTTTTCACCAATCGCTCATTATCCATTCTCTCCATATGCCCAAACCATTGCAACACCCTCTGCTCAACTCTGCCAGCCATCTCCCGAACAACTCCAGTTCTCCTTCGCACTTCATCATTTCGCACCCGATCCATACGCGTCACTCCACACATACTCCTCAGACATCTCATCTCCATTACATTCAAACTTTTCCTCTCTGCTACACCCATATTCCATGTTTCAGCCCCATATAATGCAGTCGGTACCACAACACCCTCATACAGCCTTCTCTTTACATCCATTCTAAGCGAACGACATTTAAACACTTTTTTCATTCCTCCCAGTACCTTTCCTACTTCATTGATACTAAACTTCACTTCTGCATCTATTCTTCCATCCACAGCAACATGTGACCCTAGATATTTAAAACAATCTACCTCCTCAAGCAACTCACCATTCAAAACTATATTCATCCCCCTACCATCTATCAACCTCGTACACTTCATCACTTTACTCTTATTCTCATTTACTTTCAATTTCCTCCTTTCACACACCCTTCCAAACTCCTCTACCAACTGTCTCAATCTCTCCTCTGAATCAGTCACCAGTGCAGTATCATCTGCAAACAGCAGCTGCTTCAGATTCCACTCTCCTCCATCAACATTTACCAGACTCAGACCACCTAAAACTCTTGCATTCACCTCCCTTACAACACCATCCATGTAAATATTAAACAACCAAGGCGACATCACACATCCCTGTCGCAGCCCCACTCTCACGGAAAACCAATCACTCACAGCATTTCCCACTCTTACACACGCTCTACTATTTACATAAAAACTTTTCACCCCTTTTAGTAACCTACCATCAAGTCCATACAATCTTAAAACAGTCCACAAAGCCTCCCTATCAATTCTATCATACGCTTTCTCTAAATCCATAAATGCCCAAAACACATCCTTGCCTTTCGCTAAATACTTTTCACACACTTGTCTCACAGCAAACACCTGATCAACGCATCCCCTCCCTCTCCTAAAGCCACACTGCTCATCACTAATCACTCCCTCTGTACCCTCTCTAACTCTCATAATTAACACTCTACCATACACCTTACCTACAACACTCAACAGACTTATACCCCTAAAGCTAGTACATTCATACTTATCACCCTTGCCTTTATACAACGAGACCACACAAGCACTTGCCCAGTCAATTGGCACCATACCTTTCTCAAAGCACACATTCAACAATCTTACTAACCAGGCAACAATAGTCACTCCACCACCCTTCAGGCATTCCACAGCACACCCATCCATACCTGCAGCTTTCCCTGTTTTCATCTCCTTTACTTTATATATACATATCTATATCTATCTGTCTATATCCATATCTATCTATCTGTCTATATATCTATTCGTCTATATACAGTACACAGTATATGTAATCCCTGTCATTCGTACAGTCCCTGCCGTCTAAGACTTTGCTCTGTCCTTTTCAATATCTTGATGGCTAACCTTACCGTCTCATCTAATCTTACTTTTCCCATACTTTCCCTCCTTAGTTCCTAAGCCATCAACGCCTGCCTCTCTTAAAGCCTGGGAATTGCGTCCTTCGCAGACAAATAGCTTCCCGTGTCCTATCTCCAGTTGTCTCAAGACTTGTACAATTTTATCCTCCCATTCGCTGAATGTCTCCCTTATTCGTTAACCTCTCTCTCTTCTATTTCCCATCCTATTTTCCCACCCCGTCTTTTTTTCCCTTCCTCCCTCTCTCTATTTCATTTTCCTCGAGATCCCCTTCCACCATCTACTTATCTACTTCCGCCCCTCCGCTTGCCTTCCCTCCTCTCCCCTCTCCTACCCTTGCAAGGCGTGTTGTGTCCCCTGGCCTATTCTGCCTCCCAGTAGGACAGATGCAAATAGTTTTAATGGGCATCATTATGACAAACTCATTAAGTTAATAGCCCAGACGCGACACTGGAGAACACACTGTCATAAACAACCTGCAGTTCAACTTTAATTTATGTACCCATTACACTTACGCTTTACATACATAGCCTACTACTAAGAATTTACTCCAATTAATATGCGTTCCATTACCATATCATTTACACCTCATATACCGCTTTCAACTAATGCCATGAATACAGTTACTCGTACACAATCTTTCGGGTACATGCACTTATATTGTACCTACACTTAAATCCATACTACCTACATTAACTTCTATTTAAATATCCCAGCGCTCATACATTACCGTACACTTCATTTTTGCAAGTATGACTACACCTACCGTAAAATTAATCTTACGCGCATTTATACATCGTCACTTAAACCCTACACTTATAATTACATCTACTACAGCTTCAAACAAACTTCCAAAACTGCCGTACTCTTACATATGGAAAGACAAATATTTCTACTTAAAATGAAAAAACAGAAAAATGTAAAATAAGAAGATAAACATGAAAAGGATAATCTGATTCTGCACCGCTTTTAATTCAAGCCATTCACTTCTTTTTTCGGGTAATTAACGACTTGCCAGATGTGTAAGTATTCAGTGGGTAGCACGGTGCTCACAGACTCCTCGTGAACATCAGCGTAGGGCAGATTAAGCATATGTATTTGTTACACGGGCCAGACTAAGCTGTGGTGGGTGCAGGTGAGGTGAACGAGAAAGTAATTAGTGTGAGGTGTGTTGCTTCTTTATCCGGTGCCTCAGCTCTGAGTCCAGGGCACCTACTGAACACTCAGCATACACCGCCACCACATGCATGCACAAACACACGCACACGCTCACATTTATGTTTTATTTTTTATTTTTATGTATCTGACTCTGGGCATAGGCTTCACACCCTGCAATCAAGGCCCAGTAGTCCTCCTACATACCATACACCTCTACATGTCACCACTTCGGCGCTAACACCCACTGTCCATACTGAATTACATGCTAGAGCTGTCTCATACAGGACTGGTGTATTGATATTAGCGGGGGTATTTTTATGACATGTCGGCGGGTCTTCTGGTAGATCAGTAAAGCCTGATTTAATGAAATTCAAATCCTTAAACTGTTCCCTGCCCCAGCGGGGATTTGAACCTGGGTACGTTAGAACTGCAGGCCACTTCTCTACCGATTGAGCCACGCCTTAAACACATGCATAAACGAACACTGTGCATGCACAAGTATACACAAGCAGACATATTTGCATTCGCAAACACACGCAATTATAAGAATATGCCTCCATGTGCATCACCTTACAGTACATTGACACACACACACACACACACACACACACACACACACACACACACAAAGTCAACATGTAGAAACCGGCAGCAAAAGTCCTCACAAAACTTCTTCCTAACACAGGAAATGAGAGAGAATGGCTAAAGTTATGGTCCACTTAGTCTGAAATACCTGGGCATTGTATACGAGGGACTGGAGGTCGTAGAAAGGAGGAAGGATGAGATAAGGAAAAAAGTTTAAGGGCGGACAGTAACAGAAAAGAAAGCGTTCTCTGATGGCTACCTACGGCAAGGCATGCAGTGCCAAGAATATCAGATATGGCTGAATATTCCCTTGTCTATCCAGATCATAAACATATAAGCATTAAGGTGTGGTGGGTTCAGTTCACTTCGGACCAATGCGTCCAGGTTGAGAAATTATATATATATATATATATATATATATATATATATATATATATATATATATATATATATATATATATATATATATATATATAATATTTGACCCAATCACGTAAGATCCGGTTAGTTCATGCCAGTTCAGGTCTGGTCATTTCCGATCCATTCACAAAGCCATTCAGGTCCATCTAAATCTATTTCGGCTACTACAGGTTTACTCACGCCAGTGCAAGTACATTCATGTCCCTTTTTCGTTCATTCAAATCTATTCAAATCAGCTAAGATTCATTCTAGTAATTTTAGGCCATTTTAGGCATGTATCGTACCACTCAGACAGTTTAATGACCATTTTTTTTCCCAGTTTAGGTCAAATTGCGTCAACTTATGTCCATTACGGTCAGTTTCTGTCCATTAACTAAGCAGTTCTGGTCGGGGGAGGCGGTGGCTTAATCGGCAGAGTCCTAATGGACCAAGGATCGAATCTCGGCTGGAGCAGGGAACACTAAGGATTTGAATTTCACAAAAGCAGACTTTACTGATCTACCAGAAGACCCACCGTTATGTTGTAATAATAACCGCGATAATATCAGTGCACCAGTCCTGTATGAGACAGCCCTAACATGTATTCAGTATAGACGGTGGGTGTTAGCGCCGAAATGGTGACATGTGGAGGTGTGTAGCAGGTGTGTAGGAGAAATACTGGGCCATGGGACAGGCCCTGAAGCCTTTGCCCAGAGTCGGACACATTAAAAAAAAAAAGTGACATCTATTTAGGATCAAGGTCACTGTTATGATATCCATTTCGATTCAGGCCAACTATGTTATACTTAATTCACCTCAGGTCCTTACGTGTACGAGTATTTCGGATTCATCAGATCCATCCCGGTCAACTGGGAGGATTCCAGTCATCCATGTGAATAACTGTGCAAAAATCACTCCACTCCAGCTAACTTGTTTGTTTTCCCTAGATTCAGGGACATCTCATGAGGTGGCCCAATCAGTCACTCACTAAGAATTTTCACACACAAGATGCTTCACTCCCGCAGACTATACCTATTTCCTTTATTACGGGCTTTAAAGTCCCGCAGTTATCTAGGACTTTTTTTGGGGGGAGGGGGAGAGAAAGGAGGAGGAGGAATGGACAGCGTGGGTCGTAATGATGTTGGATGGTGGGGTAAGGAGGAAGGAATACATTCGGTGAAGACGTGCACTGCAGATTGAACGGTGTTAAAAAGTTTCTTCAAGAAGCAGAGTAAGAATAAAATGGTTGGCATTGGTCACTCTCACAAATTAAGCACCTGGTGACTGGCGACATAGCTAAGACAATATTGCCAAGAAAGGCAGCCGACTATGATCAGGATATAAGTGTGGGGGATGGCACTGCGTCGAAAGTCATACAAACATACATTACCCACACTCTTTCAAACATCGTGAACACACACGAGCAGAGACACAAAGTTTTTCCTCTGGTAAGCAGGTGCCAACGTCTGCTGCTGACTCTGCCGATCGAGGTGCCGCTACATGTTGACCCTGGCACTTGTCAACACGGTGGCGGCAGGGGCGTACCTAGAGACTTAGGGGCCCGGGGGGCTAGGTTCTTTGCGGGGCCCCACTCCTGGAGGGGGGACCCGGAAAGAACCTAGCCCCCCTAATTCTCAAAACTTATCTAATATCTCAGCCGGGATTGTAGGGATGATAAATATATATATTTTTGAATATTAATAAAAAAAAAAGCTTATAAATTTTTAAGGCTTTTGGGGGCCCCCTCAATGGGGGGCCCGGGGGGCAGTTTCAAACAGTCCCCCCCCGCCCCCCTCAGGTACGCCACTGGGTGGCGGTGGGAGAATAATGAGAGTGTGGAGGAAATGGACAGAAGGGAGAGAGTGGGCTTGAAAATGGAGAAGGGAAAGAGAAGATGGTAGGGATAGAAAGGAAAGTCAAAGAAGGAAACAGTAAAGATGAGGGGGATAGGACGGGAATGAGAGGATAAGAGGAATGGAAGTGAAGGGAAGAAGATAAGAGGACATGAAGAGGGAAGAGATGGAATTGAATTTGAAATATTTATTGTTGCAAAAGGTATACAGAGTACTTATACTGTACAACAAAAGAAGGTGGTGGGTCTTGCCACACACCTTCTTCAGCCAATACAGTTACATACAGTTAGTGATTTTTCTCCATTTCTTATTCATCATGACTCATTCACATATTCATCATCAGCATTCATATCATCCGAACCACGCACTCCATGTGAGAAAAAAAAATGAAAACCTATCCTAAGAACTGAATTCGTAATATGTATTGCATACAGAAGTAAGGAGCAGGATTAGAGTAGTAACTGCATACAATGGACATAACAGTGCTAACAGTAGCAGCCCTGGCCGAAGGTGATGACACAGCATCCCCTTATCAGCAGGGATGTGAGTGATGACCACAACACCCTCCACCACAATCACACCTACTACACTCTCCAACCACTACACTGTCTCTTCGTTTCAGATCTTCACTTCCTTTTGTGGTACTTATATTTTACACATATTCTTCACTGGTACACAGTAACGTTTTTCTTACATTGGCTTCAAGCTGTACAATTGTCATCAACTATGGCCAGGTAACATAAGGCACACACACTCTCTAAGATTACGCCTCTCTTTCTCCGTTTCATATCATCAAAGCTGTTTAGTTGATCATACAGTCTGTACATGTGGAAGGGAAGTGAAGAACAGGGTGAGAGAAAAGGATGGCTGAGTGGGTGTGGAAAGTGAAGGATGGGGTGAGAAGAGAATTGGAGAAGGGAAGAGAAGAGGAGGAAGACAGGGAGAGCAACGAGAAGGAGAGGGAGGGTGAGGAAATATAACTGGAGGAGGGAGAAGAAGGAAAATGAAGGAAATGGAGAGGATGGGAATTGAAAGGAACAATGAAAAAGGGGAACACAGTTGCCGAGTAGACAGGGAGACAGAACTGTAGTTGAGAAGGCAGGGGGGAGTGAAAAGAGGAGAGGAGAGAGGAACTGGAAAGGGGCAGACGGAATGAAACAAGGGGTGAAGGGCGAGGAGGAAATGGAGTACAGAGATTCACGAGGGTGGAGAAAGCAGGGTTGATTGAATTGAATGTAATTGAAATCTGGCGGCGCAACTGCCTGGGTAGAGAATGCAGGGTGAAGATGGAAAGGGAGTACAAAGTAGTATAAAGGACTACGAAAGGAGAATAGAGAGGGGAAAGGGGAAAGAAGAACGGAAGGACATGGTAGGAGGAGAGAGAGACGGGGGAATGAATTTGACCCCGTAGGGCTAGTTTATTGGACACCCCTTCCTCATCCTGTGAGGAGGCAGCGTCAGTAGCTGATGACTACATGGGTGGCCAATAAAGGAGGAGTTATCTCATTGAGATTCCTCCCAGCTAGTTGTAAGAGTAACTTGGGCTAGAATTTACATGTTACTATAGTATACATAATTACAAAGATTATAAAATAAAAAGGACATATTGGCATAAGCGTTTGTGACAAATGGTAATGTGTATATATGGCCTACTTAATATATATATTTACACAATACATACAGCATATAGTGATGCTGCATTGGTATATAAATTTAAATTATGATTAGCGACAGACATTAAATTACAAAGTATTGCAATGACTATATATGTTACATGAGAGACAGTATGTCTAGATTAGTATACATGGTGGAGTGTGACAGATATATTGACAAAAGGTAATGCGTATATATAGGCCTACGTAATATATATACTTACAATATATACAGCATATATTGATGCTGCATTGGTATATACATTTAAATTACAAGCAGCGATAGATATCCAATACAAAAAATAGTAGCACTGACTGTATAATTATATTACATGGGAAATAGTATATCTAGTTCAGTATACATGATGGAGCATACCTAGTGACAGACATATAGGAAAGCTTTATTTACGAGTTGAATTTATGAAGGAGAGAGATGGGAGCAGCGAGGGATTAATAGGGGGAAGAGGAAGGATTATTATAGCAGCACGAGGAGGTAATGGGGCGACGGTGTGAGAATCGCAAAGCGCATGGGAGATATCAAACGGGGTGGAGGAAAAGACAGGAAAGGGTAAACGAAGGTAGAAAGGAGGAAAAGGAAAAAAGGAAAGCATGGAGTGGATGGCAGAGGTGACAAACGTAGAGAAAATCCCCCCTCTCCCCCCTCTCTCTCTCTCGTCTCGTCTCGTCTCGTCCATTCAATCATCCTGCAAATAATACCCCCATCAGAATCGTAGAAACTATGGTCTAGGCTATTTAGTCTGGACATTTAAGTTAAGTGACCAATGACACGTCCTTGAGCAGCATTATTTAACCACATACACCCCAACCCTTCTTCGGACAGAAGGCCATATGGGCTACAACCAACTGGAATGCCGTAATCCTATACCACTTGGCGTTCATTTGCTACTTTAGCACTGAACGCAGTAAAAGTTTTCCTGTGTTGCAGGAAACAGTTTGGTTTGGTAAATGTTCCCACTGTACTGACGACCTTATTATGCTCCTGTACTTCATCCGTGTTTTTCGTTTTCATCACTGTTTAAAGTATTTAGTTATATTTAGTGCCTGATGTTATAACCATTTGTGACCTTGTATTGTTTAGGTTATACTAGTAAAGTTAGCTTGGCGAGAAAAGGTCCAGTTTGCCAATGAAGATTTTAGCTGGTTGGTAAGTCCCTTGGCTAAGCTATACGGCTTATATTACTGTCCAGTACGAAGTTAATTCGTTCAGCAGTCGACCAACATGTCACGTTGGTTATAACTGGCCAGTTCGTTAATCATCTCTTCAGTTTACGAGTCACTTCAGCCAATACTGATTTTTCTGACAGTCACGTTGTCAGTCCAGAAATAGTCAAGGCATAAATAGCCAGCCACATGTGTGTGCGTGCGTCAGACCTTCACAGGGAATATATGATGCACTCCACGGGTTAAATATAGCTGGTCTATAAGGTGACTGACATGGAGAGAGAGAGAGAGAGAGAGAGAGAGAGAGAGAGAGAGAGAGAGAGAGAGAGAGAGAGAGAGAGAGAGAGAGAGAGAGAGAGAGAGAGAGAGAGAGAGAGAGGAGAATTTTGAAATGCAGCAACCACATATTATATATATACATATATAAAATCAGCCTTGAACTTTTGGCATCCACTTTAATTCCTCATAAAACCCACAAAACTTCCAACAAAGCGAAAGAGCGAAACTTACGAACCTGAATATGACTAAAACATATATATATTTAAGCCGTTTGGGTGCGGCAGTTTTCTTTGTGAGGATAAAAACGGTTTAACTTTGTTAGGTCAAATTATTGTAAAAAAAAAAAAAGGGGGGGGGGGGCAGACCAATCCCTTGGTTAACCTTCAACCCTTCTATCAAGTGCTGTTTGAGCCGAATAAAAACAGCTGTTCTACTCACACACAAGCACACTCAAGCACTCACGCACGTACACACACATGCGCACGTATACATACACACACACACACACACACACACACACACACACACACACACACACACACACACACACACACACACACACACACACACACGACCAAAACTTTCGCTCTCGTTTCGCGAGCGCGGGTGTAAATATTAAAACGAAATCTTATGCGCACCTTCAGCTGGAAGGTATTTATGAATATGATGCCAGCTGTCAGGACAAATCGCCAAGCACCGTCAATCATCACTCATCAGCCACATAATCGTCGGGGTGGAAAATTATCCTCAGAAATTGGGAGCTCTCATGACGCTGCAAAAAAAGGGAGAGGCACAGAGAATGGAGGGAGAGAGTGAGGGGAGGAATGAGGGGGACGAAGGGATGGGTAAAGTGGGGGTAGGGGGAGCGAAGGGGGGGTAACGGGGAGGGAACAAAAGAGGTGATGGAGTGGGTAGGGATGGAGGGTAGAGGGAGGGCGGAGAGGTGGGCAGGGTGTGGAGGGTTGAGGTAGGGCGGGGGGTTGAGGGATGGGTCGGGGGAGAGGATCGCATCTTGGCTGCCAAGATAAATTTTGTCTGGAAGAGGCTATGAGTGGGCGAGGGGGGAAAAGCTTAGTTTTTCTTTTCTTATAACAGGGATCAGGTTTAAGAAGGAAGATAGGCTTAGGGTGTGAGGATGAGGGAAGACTGATACTTGGGAAAAGAGAATGGTGAAAATCGGATGATAAAGTACAAGGAGTTGGTGATATCACAATTATGTACTTATCAGGAAATAGGCGGAGATCTGGTGAAAGAAGCGCATGACAATACTGTCAAACTGGTATAAGAATGTGACGTGTAAATCTGTTCACGGTACAGACGACTGATTCATATTTTGACAGGAAGTGAGTCTTGAACTACATCATCCCTGTCACCTACAGTAATCCCTATACAGTAATCCCTATTCTACAGCACATATTTCTATAACGGACATTTGCTAAGGATGCAACTTGCCGCTCTCAATCCTCAAATTTTGCGCCACAGTGCATTACTACTATTTGGTGTACTAAAAAAAAAATATGACGTTCAATAGCTTAAAAAAAAAAAAATGATGGGAGTCACATGAAGCATCAAAGTAGAGAACATCTTCCTGGAGTGTGAGCCATATTTAGTTATTATTAACGTCGCGAAGCGTCACATCCAGCAAAAAGGCAGTCTGATAGGGGTCAATGGGTCATTTCCATAGGACAACCCATAGTTGTGATACCACTGGCTGTTCAGATTTACGTTCCAGTTAAATGTCGCGTTAGGAGTCCACGGAAAGAGAGAGAGAGAGAGAGAGAGAGAGAGAGAGAGAGGATAACAGTTAACGGATTACAGTTAACGGGCAACTATTCCATGACAGACACACAAAAAAGTACCGGTACTCAAAAAGCTCATACCTCCGCCGACGCCAATAAATTCTCTTTCATAACCAAAGAAATATTTTTAAGGTCTCGCATATTCGGCTAATTCTACAATCATACTCTGCCCTGTTACACAATCTCACGGGGCATAACTCTTCCATCGCCAGTAAACTTTATTATTTATTTCTGCACCTGGATCCGATTCCATCCGAAAATCAACAGCCCTTCCTTGCTCACCGTCCATCTATTCATCCAATAAATTTCACGGAAATCCGATAACAACTTAATATCTTCTAAGCTACAGACAGACACAGGTGAATACAATACCTCCGTCCAACTTCGTTGGCGGAGATAATTAAGAAAATGACACTTCACTTCTAACACCAACCCATTTAAAAGAACTGAATACAACTCAAACAACCAGACATACATACACTTACAATGCAACACCTAATATCCCAGATTTTCCACTCACTAATGTTGACAGAGCTCTCTCTCTCTCTCTCTCTCTCTCCTTTTGTTTCCAGCGAATAAAAATCGACTCGTGGCTGGAATGTGAATAATTTTGGGCGAATGAATTTCTGTGATAAAGGGTTATTGGAAAACTGCAAGTGGGGCTGGCGTTTGAATAGCCGTGGCTCAGCACGTACCAGCAGCAGCGCCAGAACCAGGACGGGATGTTCACTGTGTACTGTACCAGGTGTAATGCAGGATGGTCAGGATATATGGCCAGTTTAATGTACCGTACTTGTTTGCTCCGCTCCAGTATCTGGGCAGGGGTTATATATAAACACAACACGGCGGGCGAGCACGCACGCATAGACGCGCGCGCGCACACACACGCACACGCACACGCGCGCACGCACGCACGCACGCAAGCACGCACGCACGCACACACGCACACACACACACACACACACACACACACACACACACACACGCGCGCGCGCGCTGATACTACTGTATTTACGTGGAGGGACAGGTTGACGAATGAAGAAGTGAAGGAACGTTGTGGGGTAGATGTGGATGTGGTTGAAAAGATTAGGAGAAATACACTGAGGTGGTTTGGACATGTGGAGAGAATGGAGAATGAAAGACTGACTAAGAGGGTGTATGTAGGTGAGGTGGAGGGAGGGAGAGGGAGGGGTAGACCGAGGATGAGGTGGAGGGATGGAGTTGAGAGGTATATGAGGGAGGGGGGGGTGAGTTGGGGGGAGGGGAGTCAAATGGTGGGTGACAGAGTGACTTGGAGGCGTTTTGTCTGCGGCCACCCTTTGCGGGATTAGGGCGTCGGGCTATAGATAGATAGATAGATTATTAATATCATTATCAACCATATTATTATTATTATTATTATTATTATTATAATGCTGAGCAAGCAATAATTAACCAGAATTTAGCCCGAGCAAACTGTGTATGAGCGTTCAATTATTCCGGTATATAAAGCGTACCGGTGCTGTACCTACGCCAGCGTGACTGGCGGAGCAGACCCAAACTAACAACAGCAGTGGCGGATGTTACGTCACCCGTTATCTTCTTACTTGGGGATGGAAGGCGTAGGTTCAATTGACATGTTTTTTAAGGCTGGGAGTCTGACTAAGTGGGTGATGACTGACTGTGATCGACTAACTGGCTGGATGACTAACTTGACAACCCGTTTTCCCTACCCAGTGAGATGAATATCTGGGTGCACAGAACGCTGAAAAAATAAAGGTAAATAAAACAGTTACTTAGACACAGTTTACTTCACTTTTATAACAGACTAAGGAGTTGCCTGCATTTCATATAAAGGCAGTCCGGTACTGTACGCACCTCTAACCATAGAAAACATGACACGGTTTTAGATATTTCACAAACTTTCTTGCCTCCTCTTGGGCCGCGCACCGTGTGCTGTCCTGTCTGGGATATGAATAATGTCCCTTATCTTCTCCTTTAATATTGCTGCACACGACAATGTTCAGGCACAACCCTCTCTTTACACCACACAATATGAACCTCCATTTTCTCCCAAAATTTTCTCCTGGGGATTCAAAAATCTCTTCGTCGATTCTCTCTCTCTCTCTCTCTCTCTCTCTCTCTCTCTCTCTCTATATATATATATATATATATATATGCGTGCGTGCGTGTGCGAGAGAGAGAGAGAGAGAGAGAGAGAGCGAGATGAATGAGCGCGCGCGCGTGCTTGTGCACGTGTGCTTGTGCGCGTGTGTGTTTTGCAGACAGCATACACTTTGTCTCGGAAAAAAGAAAAAGAAAGGCAGTCATACAAAGAAAGTGCACCAATAGGGATAGTCTGAATTGGAAGTGTGTAGGAGACTGCAGTGGTGAGGAATATTCTAATAAGGTGAGTGTACCCAGTGAGCAGCAACCAAGAGAGTTTGGATCAGGTGTGTGTCTGTGTGCGCCCTGTGAGAAAGGAACGAGGTACAGTCATACACGAAGAGTTGAAGCAGGGAAGCGTGCCGAGAGGAGGGTAGAGAGTCCTTCAAGGTGAGTGCAATAGTGTGGAGAATTTGGAGTCGAGCTGGAGAGGAAGGTGAGGACACTTGGATGGTTTATAAGCTGTGTTTGGCCCAATACTCTCACCCTCCAAACCTCGTCCCCACAGCCTTGTTTATTTTATATATATACATATATATATATATATATATATATATATATATATATATATATATATATATATATATATATATATATATATATATATATATATATATATATATATATATACATATATATATATATATATATATATATATATATATATATATATATATATACATATATATATATATATATATATGTATATATGTACATATATATATATATATATATATATATATATATATATATATATATATATATATATATATATATATATATATATATATATATATATATATATATATATATATACTGATAACCATCTCAACATGTTACCATCATGACAAGGTCAACTTGAATTAGTAATGATCCGATTTACATCAACTTTGGTGGTAAGGCAAGAACGAAGGGATTCGATTGAGAATCAGTCAAAGGTCACGGGACAAGGTAAAAGTTCGACCCATGTGTGACTGTATGAACAGTACCGGTAACTAACGCAGGTTTTCTTTAATTTGGACCAAACTTGATGGAAAGATTAAGTGTCTGCCTAGAGGTAGAGCTACTGTTTTCAGAACCACAGTTTCTGGCTATTAGGCATTATTCGTCACACACTGCTGTACAGATTTCTTATATGGGGAGTTTTTATTTTTTCCCAAATGCAGTTCTTTTAGACCGGGTGGTTTCAATGGATCTTCGTCTTTTCAACAGTTACAATGGTCTCACTGACTATGTTAAGCATTTCATTTCGACATAATGTATTAACACACTCTACCACTAGTACACTGGAAAAGTTACTTTGTACTTACTGCCTGCGTTCAGTTCCTTTAAGGCGGACACGTAGCATCCTTCTACCTACACTCAATCCATTGTGCCCAACTCTCTAATTAAAGAGTTATCCAGCACGACCAGTTTTTATGTATAAAACAGGTACAGTATTCTGGTGGTCTTGCTCATTATTTTTCCTTGTCAGTGACTCTAGTCTTTCAATCGCTGTGTCCACGTATCACGAAAATACAGATCTTTATATCAATCTTGCTGTTTCACTTGCTAATGGGACGGAGGGGAGGGGGAGGGAGGACTACATTGGCAGACTCAAGAGCCTCTGTTCAAATACCAATAAAAATGAGAGAGAATTCGATGTTGTAAAGGAAAGTACAAAAAGTATAAAGTATATATTTTGGCAATGATACCGAAAGTGAAATGTTCCTTTGTTACTCGTATTTCTGTGCAATTTAAATATTTTTGAGCAAAACTGACTAAAAAGGGAAGATCAATGATGAAGACTGTGGAGGAAATAACTACTTTGATGATAAAGTTGCTTCTACATATTGAATTTTCACAAGCTAGCAATATTTAAAAGTTATGTGACTTCTTATGATATTAGTCGAGTTCCTAAAACAATATACAGTGCAGTGCATACTTAGTTCCTTAAAGGTGTGTCCACTGTCCATATGCCCTAAAATGTACCTACGAAAAATGCATACCCAAACTCTTATACAAACAATATATATATAAAGAATAAAAAGTTCATTTATAATGTGTCAACTTATATGATACTCCATATACGATTTCGATTTACAGATTCATAAGTACTGCCCGATTAAAGATCCAGTTATTTAAGGGTTAAGGATAATATCCCTCAGTCTGAATATTAAAGCATATTCTCCTTTAACCCGACCCTGAACAAGGACATAAAGCTGAGCATCCAGGAATACATAATCTTCCTCCGTAACAGACTCATGCGCTACACGTGACGTCATTCAATATGCGGGGTG
Source organism: Coenobita brevimanus (assembly GCF_032717465.1). Taxonomy (NCBI): domain Eukaryota; kingdom Metazoa; phylum Arthropoda; class Malacostraca; order Decapoda; family Coenobitidae; genus Coenobita; species Coenobita brevimanus. The sequence goes on from NC_137046.1 coordinate 27,386,563, forward strand.
GAAAACACACACACACACACACACACACACACACACACACACACACACACACACACACACACACACACAATGAATACGCTGCTGGTAAAATGTGAATGGAGGATAGAGTGCAAGGATGTCTGGAGCAACAAAGGTATAATTTATTGGTGTTATTGTTACCCCGAAAGGTTCATTTTATCTTGCCTCCCTTCCTTCCCATTACCCCCTTTTCATCTCCCCTCCCTCCAATTACCACCTCCTCATCTCCCCTCCCCTCCCCTTCCCTTCCCTTCCTCTCAATGCGACCTCCACTCACGAAATCCCTCTCTGCCCTCCTCATCTGCCTTCCTTCCTCCCTCCCTTCTTCCCCAGTAACACGCCCTGGCAGAAGGGTATGGCAGAAGAGGAAGTGATATATACACAAGGCATGGAGAAGCAAGTGGACAGGAAACAAGAAGGAATGGGAGAGGCGGAGGAGGGATGAGACAGAAGGCATGAGGAGAAGGAAAAAGAAGGCGGGGTTAAAGGCAGGCAAACCCTCCCCTCCCCTTCCCTCCCCTCCTATCAAGCCTGAGGTAAAAGGGGGGTGGGGGAAGGTTGAGGATGAGAATAGAAAAGAAGTGGGGGAAAGTAAGAACAGAGTGGGAAGGGGAGGGGATGTGAAGAGGAATAATAAGAAATGGAGGAGCCGCCAGGAGAAAGGAGGGAAGGCAGAAGGAAAAAAGAGGAAAGGAGGTGAGAGGAAAGCAAAAATACAAGCAAACAGAAGGGAAGGAAGAAGGAGGACACAATTATGGAATGAAGGAATGAAGAGGGAAGAAAGCGAAAAGGAATAAGTGGGGGTTAAGGAAGGAAAGGACTGGCAGGTAAGAAAGTTTGCAAAAAACGATCAAAGTCTACATACAAAGAACAAACGTCACACACACACACACACACACACACACATGAAACTGGAACCATCCGGTTCTAAACCTGGTCGTGAATAAATGGCAGTGAGGGGGAGGGGAGGGGCGGCCACCCACCTTTCCTACCAAGTTGCCCGGGCAAAATTGATTATGGTGTCCCTCCTGGTGTGGTGGCCGCCTGGCTTACTACACCCACACCCACTCACACATTCACTACACCCACTCACCCACTGACTACACCCACTTATCCACACACCCACTCACACATTCACTACACCCACTCACCCGTTCAATACACCCACTTATCCACACACCCACTCACACATTCACTACACCCATTCACTCGTTCACTACACCCACTCATCCACACACCCGCTGACCAGTTCACTACACTCACCAGCCCTCTCACCCGCCTCCCCCTCACATTTATAATCCCATACTTCAATTTTCAACACTTTTCATAATCGCCTGACTCTGATGACTTAATTTACATTCTAATACCGGTACCACCTGACTATCTGATTCAGCTTTGGAGGGTCTTTTCCAGCTGGATGAGTTATATATATAAATATATATATATATATATATATATATATATATATATATATATATATATATATATATATATATATATATATATATATATATATATATATATAAATATATATATTCTTCACTATCCTCTTCACCGCCAAAGGTCTAACCTGACATAAGCAATATAGTCTGGTGGCTGCAGAAATGAAATGAAAATAATATAGGCCATCGTATTGCAGGGGTGAACCCGTTTCCTAATAATTCCCCCGTTTAACGTTTTGATCGTAACCACATCAAGTTTTAACACAGTGCCTCCACACTAAGTTTGTCTCAGCTTTTTTTTTTTTTTTTTTGCCACTCCACTGATGCTGTCCACAACTCCATGTAGTTCCTCTCCATCCTCATTTTACCCCTTCAGTCTAAGGAAGTAATTCTAATCTTGCCATTTTCGGTGACTCAGAAGTTTTTAAACTGAACTCTCTCTCTCTCTCTAATCACAAGGGACAACATGAGCCTGTTGATATGGGTTGCTTTGATGAGTAACGTTTTGGAATCACCTCAATCCATCTTGAGAGTCTTAGTTATGGCTTACATAGAACTGGTAGTTTAAACACATTCATTATGTGATAAACACACGTGCCACTTCATTTAAAACAAAAAGTGTACACTATATAAAATTACATGTTTAGATAAAAGAAAAAAAAAACAGCCAAAAATTAAAACTGTACATTAAGAAATAGTTACTTACTCTAGACTATCTAACTTCTTCAGTTCGATGACGTATTATCCAATTTATTCTTGCTGCTTCCAGACGATTTTACTCATCAGGGAGGTCTCTTGCACTGAAGGTGTAAATGAAGGCTGAACCTAACTCTTTCAGCATCTCCCCTAAGCTGAATAACACAGGCCTGTTGCATCAGGAATAATATACGTCATCAGACTGAAGGGAATAATATATAGCAGTAATGAGCCATCCATTAAATCAAAAGGAAGGCATTTCAGTAAACAAGAAGATGTCACTATTCGTCTGCAACCACTGCCTGAGACCATGCCAAGACACACACCACAACATGTCGCAGTACACCGTGTCACGAATGCCAGGGTTAACCGTTAAGCTCATACTAATCTTCTTGATGGACTTCATGATGGGTGGGTTGACGTAACACCTGGTGCTCCTAACGACTCTGAAATGAAATTGGCAAATGGTGGGTGTGTTGTAGTAGTAGTAGTTGTTCCCTAGGCAGTCTGGCCGAACAGCCCCGAGTCCCTTAGGAAGGCCATGGCCGAGACCGGGCTTTCCCACAGAGCTCTCAAAGAGTGTATGTTGTGTTGTTGGAGTAGCGTAGGTGATTGTGTGCAATGCAGTCTTCCATAATGTGCTTAATAGTATGGGGTGCTGTGTTGCATCCCGGACAGGCATCAGCGACGGAGTCATCCAGCCTCTTCTGGTAGCTTAAGAGGGCTGGATGGTGCCCACATCTCAATCTGGCCAGGTGGACCCTGTCCTCACGAGGAAGATAGGATTCAGAAGGGTGGATGTCAGGAGGCCGTGCATGCAGCTGTATGTTGTCTTTAAGTGACTGAATGGAGCGGCGAGTGATCTGAGTGTGAATATGCTTCTGGAAGCTGGTCTGAGGTGGGCGAGGGGGAAGAGATGACAGTATTTGTGTATGGTATCGTGTGCTGGGTGTTGTTTTGATGTTCCTTGGTGTGGGTGGATGTGCTGCCATGTACTGTAGTGGATGTTGTGGGTTTGTGGAGGCTGCAGCAAGAAACTGGGTGCCTCTCATGTCTAGGTGATCCTTGACTTTGAGGACTTTGGTTTCTTGATGTAGGTGGTCTGTGAGTGAAGTAGCTATGCAGCCTGTGGTTATTTTTAGGGCCTTGTTCTGTAAGGTCTGTAGAGTGTTGTTGTGTGTTTTGGTCAGGTTAGAAGCCCAGGCAGGGCTTGCATAATTCATCACTGAACGTATATATGGTTTGTATACTGTGGTGGTGGTTTCTTTGTTGTCCGAATGTTGTATGGGTAAGTGACCTCAAAGCATTGAGTCTTGGTGTTATTTTATTTTTAATGTTTGTGATGTGTTGTTTATGTGTGTGTTGTTGTCAGTGACTGTGTTTGAGTGTGGTGTAGAGTGGCGATGGATGGGGGGATTAACTAGTACGTTCGGAACGAAACAACCCATGCGTTAACAGATGTGATATTGTGAAAGGGTGATCGTGTGTGTGTGTGTGTGTGTGTGTGTGTGTGTGTGTGTGTGTGTGTGTGTGTGTGTGTGTGTGTGTGTGTGTGTGTGTGTGTGTGTGTGTGTGTGTGTGTGTGTGTGTGTGTGTGTGTGTGTGTGTGTGTGTGTGTGTGCGCGCGCGATTATGTAAAATCCTTTCAAAGGGAAAAAGCTATTGGCTTAAATCAAATATCTGGTGTAAGCAGAGTTGTGTGGGTGTTTTGTGTTGCAAGTGCTATAGCCGGCTGAACAGTGGAAACAGGATTGTGTTCGGGATATTATAATATAAGCCCCTAGCGGCCGTGTCGGACCGCTCAGCACTGGCCCGAAAGAGTTTCGTTTCTGAACCCCTTTTCGCTTTGTTTGAAATCAATGATATACACGTATTCGCAGAAGCAAGTGCTTTGCGATTTGCTCCGGCGGAAACTCACGAAACGCCACGTAAATGTCCCGCAGCATTTTCCGCGTAATGTAACACCAACAGAGAAGATTATCAGGGGCCACAACGCCCGTTTAGAATATTTCAGTCAACATGAAATGGAAACAGACCCATTTGTGATCCTGCCAAATGTCATCGAAATCATAGTTCCAGTTTCGGCAGCGCTACTCTCCCTCCCTCCCTCACTCTCTGCACAAATAAATTCTCATACATGCATATGACTCATATCCACACCTTTTTCACATTCTTTCCCTCGTTTATATAATGGCTCGCTCACATTTTGACAATTTCCACGTATACTGGTACATTCACATCACACACCAGAACACGCCATATTTACACCCACGTTACCCTCATCCTTATGTACACAAAGCATTCTAACATTAACAGACAGACCATACATTTACTTATACATCAGCTCACATGTACTTTTAAACTGCAACGACATGCCCGTCATTTACAGCCTCAGTCTTCTAACACAAGCACTCATGCACTCTCACTTACTCACTCCACACACAAACACACACACACACACAATCAACTCTGCCAGGGACCATTCTCTCCCCTCAACCATCACAACTTGGACGGTGTTGAATGGAAGCCGTCCTCTCTCTCTCTCTCTCTCTCTCTCTCTCTCACACACACACACACACACACACACACACACACACACACACACACACACACACAAATAATACTTTCTAACTCTTCATTGTCCTTCCCTAGAACCCACATCCATACTCTCCTTTTTCTTGCTCCAGCTACCCCTCCCCACTCCTTCCCTCTCAGCTTGGATATCCGGTGTACAAGTTTAATTTCTTTCCCTTACTTTTTATCCGATATGTTATGCACCACCTGCCGTTCCTCTCTTACACGTTTTATTTCTCATTGTTCTCTCTTCCCAGCTATGTTACTCCCCGTCTTTCGCTCCTCTCTTACAAACTTTATTTCGTCTCTCTCCCTCTCCCATAATGTTATTCATCGTCATCCATTCCTCTTAGTTTCATCTCTTCTTTGCCTTTTCGTTACTATATTACTCCCTGTCTTCTGCTCCCCCTCTTTTCCTTTCTGTTTTTCTCCTTTCCTCTTTCCCTGTTCTGGTGTTTACTATCTCCCATTCTCCTCCTCTTGTTCTCCCTCTTTTACACCATTTCATCTCTCGCCCCTCTCTCCCCTGCTCCCCTTCCTTCTTTATCCTTTTTCCAGTTTCTTTTCTCCTCTAAGTTCTTTCTCTCCACACATTACGGCCAAGAGCTGGACCCAGACTTAGAAGTAAAAAAAATAACCTGAAGGCCATTTATTTTTAGGTGGTCTCATTTTTTTCCCCTGGTAAGAGGTTGTAAAGGCATCGTGAGAAAAAAAATGAGTATGGTGTCCTTGGGTCTGATGAGAGAGAGAGAGTATGGTGTCCTTGGGTCTGATGAGAGAGAGAGAGAGAGAGAGAGAGAGAGAGAGAGAGAGAGAGAGAGAGAGAGAGAGAGAGAGAGAGAGAGAGAGAGAGAGAGGATGAGGATGAGGAGAAGGAGGAGGAGGAGGAGGAGGAGGAGGAGGAGGAGGAGGAGGAGGAGGAGGAGGAGGAGGAGGAGAAGGAGGAGGGAAAAGGTTCTTGTAAGGAGTTTTCAGCTCTAGGACAGTAAGGTAAGAGGCCATAACATTACACTAAATTTCCCCAAACTCCACCGCAATTTTTAAGGTGCAAGACGACAACAGTTTCATTTTACAATCACTTAGTAAATACGAACTTAAACTACGGTATTTACGTACATTTTATTCAGATTTCTTTCTTCATATTGTCCATAATGATCTCTTTTCAAAATATTATCTCATAATTTAGTGCTGGATCAGATCTGTACAGTAGAAAGGACATTTAACTCAACACTTACGAAAATACAGCACAAAGCGTTCTTAGACTTAGTCGAATTATAATTATGTATAAAGACCCTCTTATAATACAGCAGCCTCATTACCCGCCAGTTCAAGAAATATGAACCTCCAGAATTTCCGATATAAAGTGATATCAAAGCACAATTTATTAGGTGTAAATTTTCAGTAATACATAATGGAAGGCAAACTGCAGTCGCATTTTAGCCACTTGCATAATTACTTGCTGTTATTGGTCAACATGGCATCAAAAAATATTCCCTGTCTCTTGGGGTTCAGACTATTGAGCAAAACAGAAAAGGGTATATATCTCATGCTTCCCGGACTACAGTGAAACAAGGTACTAATGAAAGAACTTCCCGGGAACCAGGGAGGTCAGAAATCCACAACAGTCTTCGTCTCAGGTATTTTTGACACACAGGGTAAGCATCTACACACTGACTGAACCATCCACAAAACAAGACTCGTCGGAAACCCTAAATAATTTCAAGTTTTAGGGTTGTGAATTAGCACCAGAGTGAATGGCTGATAATGTAGTGTTCGACGAGTGTAGAGATGGGTGTAAAGTTGTGGGACTGAATGGCAGTAAAGGCATTCTGATGGTCAGTAAATGTTGGTTATGTGACTGATTCATATAAAGGCTTGTGGATGGTCAATTATAATTGGCTGCGGGAAGTAAAATATACATAAAGGCACGTGGGCGCAACAACCATGATATAAGAAACTGCAGCGGCAAGCCCCGTCCGTCTATTGGCAGCCAGGGAGCAGAAATCGAAGGTCATCAGTCTTCCCCACTCGACTGTCACATCCCATCAGTGGTTCGTCACTTGTCTTCATTATTTCCCCTTCCCGCTGTTTCTAATAAAGGTGGCGGGTCATACCACGCTGGACATTAAATCTTTACTTTTAATTTCCGTTGATAAATGACGTGGGACAGATGACGCCACTGTACATGCATCAGGGAGGAAGGTTGCTTATAAACAATTAATACATTAAACGAAAGGAACAATTACTCTCTCTCTCTCTCTCTCTCTCTCTCTCTCTCTCTCTCTATATATATATATATATATATATATATATATATATATATATAATATATATTTATATATATAAAAATATATATATACAGACCACAGGCACAGTTGATAAAAGCCATAACTGACATTTTCGTGTAGAAAGATGGTTGCTTCGGTGTGTTATGTGATGCAAAAGAGTTAACGGCAGAAGACTATTTTGGTCACATGACTGTAGTATACAAATAAAAGTATCGACAGAAAATTACGGTAGTCTGGTCCTGTACAGGGTGGATCTTTAACTGTGTGTGTGTGTGTGTGTGTGTGACTGAGTGCGTGCATTTTTGGGAGCACAAAGAGGATTAATATCAGTTTTATCGAATCTCTTTTTGGACACACACACACACACACACACACACACAGATAATGAAGGGTGGCGATAGTAAGCGGGGGGGGGGGGATTGTGGGTAGTAAGGGGTACGGGCAAGGGAAGCCGTGACACATAAGAGGAAACTGTTGTGTGAAAATGTGTAGGGGCCTGGGAAGCCACTGACGCACTGGTTAGCACATTCCGCTGGCATATTGTGGAACCATAGATCGATTCACTGGCCGGTCGGCTTGGTGTACAATGTTGTGTCATATTTTGGATGATGGCCTAGTGTACTGCTTTCTTTTTTTTTTTTTTTAGGCTTTGCCAATAAATAAGAAGAAATGTTCAACTGGCGGTGGAAGTAATTTATGAGTCTCATCCTATTTAACAGCGAAGGCAATAAACAAACTGATTGTGTTAAAATGGGTGATTCACATGACTCCTTTCAATGCATTTGTTTTACTCGATTTATGAGCAACAAAAATCTTACATCACGCAGTAAGCTGGCAAACTGTCATTTGTTACTAACGAAATTTAAAACGATAAAGCTCACTCACCACATCAGTCTATGGGAAACCAATATACACAGGTCCTACCATGAGATTTATTTCTGAATTTCCCATCTGTTTTAAACAAAACCTGTTGGGTACATTTTTATGGAAGCCTACAATATACGTTCCCTATATCTATTTAAAAGATATTAAAATAACTAAGAATACATTCTAATGTCTTTAAACCTAATTGACTATATATATATATATATATATATATATGTGTGTGTGTGTGTGTGTGTGTGTCTGTAAGGATACATTTCTATCTATTTATCTATCTATCTATTGACAGACACCATAATACCGTCAGGGGTGGCCAATTGACTTTGAGTTAGTTGTTTTACGGGGAGGGGCACTAACCCTCCACCAACCCACTTATTGACACGTAGGGAGCACGTATGGTTTGGTTATATGGTTACCACCCAGCGTTGTAAATGGTTTCCTGGCTTACAGGATACCATTTGGCTTGTCACTCAATGTAAAGCCACCTGTAAAGGAAAGAAAAGCAATAAGAAGTGACAGGAAAGATGGGAGAAATAGGAAGAGAGGAGGCTAGGCACAGAAAAAGAATGATAAAGGCTAAGGAAGGAGTAGGCAGCACTACATCAAGTGAGTGGATGATGGTCGCCACCATCTACCACAATGAAAGATACATTTCCTTGTTACTAAAAGCTTTACAAAATTGTCGCGAAAACATTTCGGCGAATTTTATCATAGCTGTCTTAGTATTCAACCCACAGACAGAAACACTTTTCACGTGGTAGCCCGTACCCTGATACCTTAGGTTGTGGCCTACTTCCTCCAAACATGTGATCAGTAAGAAATGAGGTTCAGGGGTTTGTCCAACGTTCAGATTCTGCTACTGCAGCGGCTCTAACCCGCTGCTTCGTTTTATCTTGTCGATCACATGCGTTGAGCAAGTGTGGCCGCACTGCTACAGCTCTGTATTGCTTACAGATATCGGTGCTGCTGCTGTGGCGCGAATTTCGTTATGTTTTAGTGGCTCCAGGTTCATCTGAAACTCATACTGGGTGGACTGGTGGAAGAAATTCCCCTTTACCCGCATTCCTCCACCCTCATTTCGGCGAACTGGGAAGATATTTGTATAATTGAGAAGCATGGCAGCCTGGTTATAGCGCCACCGCGTGAAGGCGTTCCTCAACCAGCTCGTTCATTGGACAGTCAGGCAATAATTTAATGTCATGACCGTAGAGCTGCAGTAGAAGTCACACGGAACAGGCATTCCACACTCCAAACCACTATCTTCCGCGATTCGAAAGCACTGTGGAGCCTTGGGTCATTCAATACTCGGGTCAGATTTCTGGATACACACAACACAGGTCACCACTCCTGACACACTTCAAGCACGCACGACTCCAGTATTCCACTGTTCTGCTTCTGGCTTTAGGCCTACTTAGGAACACTGTTTTTAATGCTAGCTTTACGTTTTTTTTTTAGTAGACTGTTTTAATTGTACTTTTAGGACCTGTTAGCCCATTTCAAGAATTTTAAATATAATATATTCTAATAAAGGATACTTGGAGTTAGAGACTTTACTTATGGTTATCCACTCGACCGTACAATCCCTTCTTGTCCCGTCAAAAGCGACGGGGTCGGGGGTCAGGCTACTCAGTCCAGATTTGTATGGAGAATGACCAGTTGCTCTTCCCTGAATGGCATTATGTGAGAGCTATAACCCATAACCACCCCTCTGAAGAAATTCTTACGGGGCACATCTTGCTAGAGCACCTAAACCCACCAGATCATCAAGTGTTTATCTGTTGGTTATATGGTTACCACCCAGCGTAGCAAATGGCTTACTGGGTTACAGTAAACCATTTGGCACCTCAGTGTAGGTACCTGAAGGTAGCACTATGCTGAATGAGTCCCCAACAGACTGCCGAAACACCACAAACAAAACTAAAAAACGAATTTTATCATCATCATCATCCGGACCTCCTTTCCCACCTTAGGGCAGGCTGAGGAGTAGCAATGTCCAGACAGCCCAAATCTGCCCAATCCAATGGGCCACGCTTCCATTTGCTCATCACTCAAGCCCCCGGAATCCTGACTCTATCTGATACGCCAGAAACATTCACCAGGTTCTGTAGCTTCACACAAACATATCCGACAGTCAATCTTATAACAATGAGAATTCACTAAATTCTTTTCTTCTTTTCACTAATCGGATTAGTTAAGTCAACCAAGCATTAGTTAATCGTAACGTAAAAGAGAAAGTGTGTTACGGGTGAAACTTGTCCCTGTGGCTTCCAACTGGTTCCTCAGGTAGTTCTAACGCCTACCATGCCATTTAATGCAACTCAAAGAACTATTAAGGTACCGTAACGAAAATAATGTCCTCTCTTACATGGGGGAAAAACGCGTACATACAAAGACATGATGAGCTTCCTCATTCTAATACATTTCTTATATCTGAAACACCTCCATCAATTCGTAAAAACTTACCAAACCAAACCAAAATCAAAGTGAACAATATAATCATGTACGATGGTGGTGGTGTTATTGCAACCCCTGGCTTATCTGAATGTGTGCCCGATGAAATGCAGGTTGATGCTACTTTCTGAAGCCCACCATCCCCCTTGCAGGGGATGGGGAGGAGTTGAGGGACGTTTTCATAACCTGACAGCAGCGCCGCCTGGTTATACTGGGGTCAAGGGAAGGCGTCCCTCACCAATGGCAGTACAACATTAACACAAATATACAGGTAATCTTGAAAAATACATAAGATTGCTAAATTTCATAATACGGCAAATCACACGACAATATCGGTGTTGCACCCAGATGAGCTGGAGTGATCTTACTTCCAATCAAGTCTAAATGAAGGCAGGGGGCGTTGCATGCCTTGACTCCGGCCAGGCGATGTGTAGAGCCATGGATCAGGGGTAATTGGCCCACTATCACCCACTGCCCAGGCAAGTCTGGCTTTGCACGCCGCCAAAACACACTCATTTATTCTAGGTCCTGAGGGACATTATCTTCTCGTCTATTTTGGACATCCTCTCTACTACCTTCGCTTCAAACCTTCCTCTGATAAGCTGTACTTTAAGATCTGTAATAGTTCACTGCCTCCAGTATTTACCTCATTGTTTCTTTAGGCTCGTTAATAATAATTCACATCTTCCTTCTTATATATTTAATAATATCTATACGCTGTATACTTTCTTGTCCTCCTCCTCTTGTTTATTGTACCATATTCTTCCGAAGCTGATTCGGGCTTTGTTCATTTTACATTTTCCTTCGTTTGTTCCATCCTCTCTTTCTGTTTGGTTACCGTTACCATCTTCTTGTTTAACAGTCCTCTGGCATTATCAGCCTTATAATTTTCTTTTCTTAATGGCGGCAGTATCATCCTCCCCTCTTGCCCTTATGCTGTTTATCTTCGCCTTTTCCAACATTCTTATGGTTCTTCACTTCTTCTCCACTTCTTCAGCATTCTTTCATTTTACGTGGCTCCTTTTTATTTATTGATTTTTTCCGCTCGACTTCCGTGAGCCTTAAGCATGTCTTACTTCCATTAAGTTAGCCTGTATTTCTGCTTTCCCTCAACCCGTCTGTTAACCTTCGTTAGCCTCAAACCCTTCTCCCACCTACCCCTGTTTACTTCTCATCCCCGTTCCTACTTTCTTTCGACAAGGAGCACTTTGAGGATTTGTTGAATGTAGAGAGTGAGAGCAGTGTGAGTATAAGTGGTTGGGGAATGGCTGGGAGAAGAAGAGATGAGAGGAGGGAGGAAGAGATCAGTAGGTCGGAAGTAGTGGAAGCGATGAAGAAGATTAAGCTGGGAAAGGCCCCAGGAATTGATGGAGTGTGTGGTGAAATGCTTAGGTATGGGGGTGAGATTGTTGTGGAGTGGATATGGAAGTTGTGTAGATTGGCTTGGGAAGAGGGAAGGGTTCCAGAGGACTGGAAATCAGGTATAATTGTTCCTCTGTACAAAGGAAAAGGGGAGAGAGAAGTATGTGGTAACCATAGGGGTATTTGCCTTCTTAGTGTGACTGGTAAAATATATGGTAGAATACTCATTGATAGGGTTAGGCATATGACAGAGGAGCTAGTTGGAGAAGAACAAGGGGGATTTAGGAAGGGAAAAGGGTGTGTAGATCAGATATTTGTTCTAAGATGTTTAGTGGAGAAGTATCTAGAGAAGGGAAGGAAAGTGTACGCTGCCTTCATGGACTTGGAGAAAGCTTATGACAGAATAGATAGGAAAGGTATGTGGAAGGTATTAAGAATATATGGAGTGGAGGGGAAATTGTTGAGTGCTGTGAAGAGTATGTACGAGGGAGCTAGGGCTACGGTGCGAGTGGATGGTGAGCTGAGTGAGTTCTTTGATCTCAATGTGGGACTGAAACAGGGGTGTGTAATGTCTCCATGGCTGTTTAATATATATATGGATGGGGTCGTAAAGGAGGTACAAGGTAGGGCAGTGGATGTGGGGGTGGCCCTAATGAATGAGGGTGAGATTTGGAAGCTTCCGGTGTTGCTGTGTGCTGATGATACAGTATTGTTGAGTGAAGATGAATGGGAGTTGCAAGGTTTGGTGAATGAATTTGGGACAGTGTGTAGGAGGAGGAAGCTGAAAGTTAATGTAAACAAAAGTAAAGTTATGGTGTTTGAGAGGAATGAAGTCACAGAGTGTGCAGTGAGGTTGGATGGTGAGGATATGGAGAATGTGAGTGCATTCAAGTACTTGGGTAGTATGATGAGTAAGGATGGAACTTTGGGGGATGAAGTACGTGAAAGGGTACAGCAGGGAAGGAAGGTTGTTGGCACACTGAAAGCAGTGATGAGAAATAGGGAGGTGAGTATGGAAGTTAAGAAGTCACTGCATGATGGTATTGTGATCCCTACCCTGACGTATGGAAGCGAGGCGTGGACCTTGCAAGAGGGGAACAAGTCAAGAGTGAGAGCAGTGGAAATGAGTTACTTGAGAGGAGCATGTGGAGTGACATGGAGGGACAGGTTGACGAATGAAGAAGTGAAGGAACGTTGTGGGGTAGATGTGGATGTGGTTGAAAAGATTAGGAGAAATACACTGAGGTGGTTTGGACATGTGGAGAGGATGGAGAATGAAAGACTGACTAAGAGGGTGTATGTAGGTGAGGTGGAGGGAGGGAGAGGGAGGGGTAGACCGAGGATGAGGTGGAGGGATGGAGTTGAGAGGTATGTGAGGGAGGGGGGGGTGAGCTGGGGGGAGGGGAGTCAAATGGTGGGTGACAGAGTGACTTGGAGGCGTTTTGTCTGCGGCCACCCTTTGCGGGATTAGGGCGTCGGGCTATAGATAGATAGATAGATAGATTTTATCGTTTTCCTACCTTCTGTCGAGTTCATTTTATATTTCTTAACCTGTTTCGCAAGACGCAGGGTAAAGACAACATTATGCATTAACTGCATGTACTGCTATCATTGTTCTTGTTTTTCCATACGATATCATGATTATATTTACGTCCCTCCATCCAACGTTTACTACCACTGTTATTTTTTAGGTGCGTTAATTCTATTAACATTTCTTCACTTTTTTTTTCCCCCTTCCACACAGACACAGACACAGACACACACATTCAAATAATATATTTAAATATATATAGATAAATATATATATATATATATATATATATATATATATATATATACATAGAGAGAGAGAGAGAGAGAGAGAGAGAGAGAGAGAGAGTGTGTGTGTGTGTGTGTTTTACGTCTTCTTGAACTTCGCCCTGTTGGTAATCTACAGCATATTCAGATTGGAGCACGTCTGTCAGCCCGCCTGTCTCCTGTCTGTCTGGCCGTCTATTTAAGTCTGTCAACTCCTTTTGCTGTTGTTCCTCTTCCTGTCTGCTTCAGTGTGCGTGTTATAATGTTCTATGTCTGTCGTGCTACTTCTTTACTGCATACATACTGTACCCCAAAACCTAGCTACCTAACTGGGTGCGTGCTTGCTTGCTTCCCTGCCTGTATATTTGCATCCACCTGCCTGCCTGCCTTCCCGCCCCTCGTGCACATCGCCAAGGAAAAGTTCGAAGTAATGCAGCAGAGTGAGTGGAGCCGGAACATCTGTTGCCTGGCCGTGTGCAAGTGTTCGCCCCGCCCTCGCACACACCACCACCACCACCACCACTCTCAAGACTGACATTCATCCTTACTGGCAATGCTAAACAATCGATTCTCAGCACGCTCAGAACAATACCAGTACATTCCTAAAGGCACATCTGCCACAAGCACCCCTACACCAACACAGCCACTTAACCTTTCCAACACTTCTACTGCACTACCATTCAGTCATAAAAAATAATACTACCAGAATAACCCTCACTACCATACATCTTTACCCTACATATTGCTACAACTATGTTCAGTATTCCCAAAACTGCCATGTTCCCTCCTGCACTACTCTTATTACAACAGTAGCACACACAACTCCCTCACTACAACGAGTGCTGACGTATCACAAGCCCTTTCAACTGTCACAATCTTTAATTTCAGCTTCATGATAGCTTTTGGCATTAACAACTACAACCATAACTATAACCACCATCATCTCACTACTGTTACAATTATTTTAAGCAGCCTTGTAACTCTTACGGTACATAAAAGGGCAGGGAGGGGGGGGGGGAGGTGTCCTTGAGATCTCTGTCATTTACGAAGGGTACAAAAAACAAAGTTATGTTCCTGATATACGAGTTATTCATCCAGTGTGAACAGGAAAAACTATCAGGGTAATTATTGGGACATTCATCATCACGAATACACCAGCCACATCATTATCATCCTCCACTGCTATAAACCACAAAGTAAGAGAATTACCACTCCTCTCAACACATGTGCCACCATTACCATAACTCTGTCGTTCTATTGCACCGTTGCCGCCATCATCACCGCCACCAGAACTACCTGCAGCCAACTTTTCCATTACCAAATTACCCATTAGTTTCCCATCCCTTACCACCACCACCACCACCACCAGTATTACCAGCACTTCCACCATCGCCACCACCATTACTGTATCAAAGTTATAAATGCCGCCGCTCTTGTCAGATACCATCATCAGTACCATTACACTTATCACTATAACCGTCACCATAACTACTACCACAGTTACACACTGTAACCATTACCACGATTACCACCATCAGCACCAAAGAGAACTCAGTTGTCACCGCCACTCTTACCACTACTATTATCATCACCAACTATACCACACTTACCAGCATCACCAAACATTCCATACTTACTACCATTACCAACCTTACCACAATTACCACTATTACCATCATGAACACTGCCATCACTAAACTCAATTACCACCGCCAGCCTTACCACACAATTACCACCAACCAGCATTCCCACAACAACTGCCTCCATCACCACAAACCTTATTATACTATCATCACCACCCTCAGAACAATTATCCCATCATTATTACTACCACCACAACCTACCACCCAACACATTAAGAGTATTGTATACTTTTTTTTTTACATATCATGCTACGCCTAATTTGGGAACAAGACATTATATATATATATATATATATATATATATATATATATATATATATATATATATATATATATATATATATATATAATATCAGTTCACCTTTAGGAAACCTGTGGGAAAATTAAACAGGGTAGGAATTAACGAGTGGGTCACCTTCCCGCTACTGACAATAGTCAAACATATTAATCCTTTATGTGACTGTGTGACCTGCAAGATATTACTATGGCAAAATGGTTCCCTTCCTATACAGTTATCGGTAGCAGTTTCCTTCTGATCCTGAGACTAATTCATGCCGCGTTCACTAATGTAATTGCGTGTGGTTGGAGGCGGGTGCAATGAGCGCGGGTGGAGGCCGAGAATCCCCTGGTCTCGCCACCAGTCATGGACGCCACCAGGGAAGTAGTGACCACCGATGATGCCAGTACTCCCACTGATAGGCAATTTTAGCCACTTCTATTACATAACGTTTTTTTCTGTCTGTGTGACTTAAGTTTGTCAGTATGTCCTAGTTACGTGTGTATATGCTTTGCGTATTTATCTTTCGCGAACGAGCTTCAGCACTACAGTGTATTATGTTTCGTTTCCCATTAGCTTGTGTTTTGAGTAATTTTTTTAACTTATGTTTTTGTTTGGTTTAATCTTTGTTATACATATTCGGTTAAGCATATGTGTATGCTTTGTCTGGTGCTGTTGTGTGTGTGTGTGTGTGTGTGTGTGTGTGTGTGTGTGTGTGTGTGTGTGTGTGTGTGTGTGTGTGTAATTAATTCACCGGGTCGGTCAGGATCACTTGATGGTCGTGATCGTCAGCTTTTACCCTCCCGGAAGGGAGCTGAGAGCTCATATAGTCCGATCTAAGGGCAAGGCTGTGACCTTCACACATGCATACACCCGTCCCCTTGCTCAAGGAGGACAGTAACCACCCACTTCGTCAGTGAAAATTTTCGCAACCTGAGCGGGGCGCGAACTCCCGTCTGCCAAATGGCAAGCGAGAACGCTGCCACTGAGCCAGCGAGCGGTGTGTGTGTGTGTGTGTGTGTGTGTGTGTGTGTGTGTGTGTGTGTGTGTGTGTGTGTGTGTGTTCTACCGGTGGTACAGCTAACATGTACCAAGGTATCACACCACCAATACTTTTATCTATACCACCTGTATCCTACCATTATCACCACAATTCATGATCACAACAATATTGCTGATCACTACCACCACATTATCACCGTCACCAACACATTATAATTATCAGTCGTCACAGCCCACTACCCCATCATCACCACCATCATCACCATACAATCAATACTGCCAATGCATATCAGCACTTTCATCCATCACCACCACCACCAAATCATCTTACCAGTATCGCTAATACTTTCACCCCCGCTATTATCTAACATCACCACAACTGCCACCATAACCACCAATATAGCCAATACAGTCACAGTCACTATTACAAACAGCACCACAACTATCACCACAAATATCACGATCGGTTTTATGCACTACCATCCTCAGTATCATCAGTACAGTTACTTAAACACTACCACTTGTCCACCACCACCATTACCACTTCCCAGGGTCATTTTCCACAACCCAGTACGATACCGCTCGAGCACTGACACCAACACACCAGCTATCTCTTACAGCAACAGTATTAGCAGTAATGACCATCACTATTACCATCGCCATCATCACCACCGCAATCATTACCAATGCTACCACTACCATCACCATCACTATCACCACCATCGCCATCATCATCACCACAATCACTACCATCACCATCAAAATCACCAAAATTACCAACGTTCAAAGTAGGTCAGTGTATTTGGGGGTCCATCGCCTTTGACACTGGCGGCCCTCCAAACCGGAAGGGGAGGGGGATAGGCAATCCTTTCACAGTAAGGTGCTGTAAGCCCCCTCCGGTAAATATCTTCGAAATCAGGCCAATATGTGGCCATATGCAATGGGCAATGGATACCAGTGCTCTGTTCACCGGTTCAAAAAGCAGTACTCCCAAAATCACAGACATACCTGTATTTTGAAACTAAAACTAAATTGTATGCCATCTTTAGCCTCCTCGAAATAGAGGGTTAAGGAAGCTTCTAATTTTTGTCGCAAATGAGAATTGTTTTTCAATAAAGTCGGCATATTTCAGGTGTGTTCATAGCATAAAACCACGGCATAATATGAAGCTACGGTAGATAAAAATCATGTAATAGGTTTTGGGGCAATATTACTAACTTATCAATTTAAATCATCTTCAGAATAAGATGAACATCGTTAACAGTTTGCAAATGAATTACCGTTTGCTAACTTTCAAAGTTAATATAATAAAGCATACGTTTTTGTTCGTTTTCCAAATGATCATTTATATAAAATAAGTATATCTATTAAGAACAACGAACACATCTTATTTGAGGGGTTCGTTTTATGACCAAGGGTGGGTTCTCTTGCATAGTCTATTTCCATGCGTCTTAATTGTATGTGAGGGGTCAAATCCCCCTCCCCTGCATTCAGAGCACTGATCATCACCATCACCACCATCACCATCACCACCATCACCATTACCACCATCACCTATTACCGCCACTGGCGCCATGATCACCCTATTTCAATAACATCCCTCCTACGGCAAATCCACCTGAAGTCCGTCCTCTCATCTCTCAACCATTAAACTAACCTTAATGGTATGAACACAGCTTCAAAGGGGAACACACAACGACATCCGATTGATGAGTAGTACAAAACAGAACAAAACATTCACACATGCCCACCAACGTCCAGCACTGTTGTACTCGATAACAGTTTAAGAGTACAACAGCCAAAGGAATGTGGCCAGGGGAAAAAAGAGGTGGTTGGAAAAAGTGGAGATTGGTAGGGCGAGTGCAAGTGTAGGGAGTACGACGAGGCCAGACTCACACACACGCTTACGATCACTTCCCTATGGCAACCAGAACTCCCCCCACCCCTTTTTTTTTTCAGGAGCAAAAGGCATGGGAAAATTCTGCACTCTCCTCAACTTGTCCCCCCTAAAAATAATAATAATAATAATAAGTTGGATAACGATCATTATTATCTTTTTGCTAGGATCTGTATTTACAAGCTGGAAAAGAAACACAAGACTCTGCCCCCCCCCCCCCGTCCCTCCTGCAAAAACAAATAACAGTTGGGAGGCGGAATAGGTCAACAATCTTTTTTTTTTCTTTTTCTAATCTGACCCAGACCGGCAAGTGTGAGAACCAGGGACAGGGCGAATGCACCAAATACGGGTCAATGGAAATTCAATGAGTGACGGTCATATGGGTCTCAGAGATCCATAAAGGAACAAATATCTGAAGTAGATTATCAGAGAGGGATGGCCTGTGGATTGTGGACAATACCCTGGTCAGCAGAATATGAAGAGAACATCTGGGTCAGCAGAACACGGAAATATAGGTTCAGTCAGCAGAATATGCACTGATTATAATCTGGGTGAGCACACTATCTGGGTCAGCATACTATTAACACCATGGTCAGTAGTTTATGGAGAGAATATCTTAGTCAGTATACTGTTACGATCACTGGGGTCAGCACAATATGGGAGTGAATGTGGCTCAGGATGAGTTTGGGAATACCAGGCTCAGCGGAAATACGGGTGCGTTGTGAAGCTCCCTTTAAGGTGTTCACACGCACGTTTTAGCCCACACAGCAGCAGGAGAGGCAGGCAGGCAGGAAGGGAGCAGGGGAGGGGGGAGGGGGAAAGGAGTAGCAAAGGGAGAGGGAAAAACAGAGGAAGGACGGGAAAGGGGAAGCAAGGAGAGGGAGAGAGAGAGAGAGAGAGAGAGAGAGAGAGAGAGAGAGAGAGAGGGTGGGGGGGATGAGATACAGGTCAGGATGAGAGCAGGGTGGGGAGAAAAGCTAATCACTAGAAATGGCTGAGGGGGGGGGGTAACAGGGAAGGGGAGGTGGAGAAGACAGGGGGCTGGTGTTCAATGACGGGGGGACGGGGTCAACGACGTGAGGTAGGCGAAGCGGAGAATATGACAGTAAGTCAATACCGTGTATGCATCATAATAAATAATACACCATTACCTTAATGCTGTAGGTGTACAGGATATAGGTACCGAAAATAAAGCAACCCATAACGTGATACAAAAACAGTAAGGCACAAAATGAACAAAAGCACAAAAGTTGTAGATAATATAATATACCGCAACAGTTACGATATATGTAAAAACTGTCCAAACACACACACTACTACTAACAAACGACAACGGTCAACCTCATAATACCCACTTGAAGGTGCAGTGACTCGAGGCAAGCTGGCCAGCGTAGTCCTGTAGGCTACATTTAACGGTAGATGACCAGCCTACTCCCCCAGGAGGCATTACGTGACCACAAACCTTCAATCACCTCTTAGGAATCGAACACATGAACATGACAAAGCCGTCACCCCGACTTGGGCGTTCGAATCACTGTAGCGGTAAACATTTAACTCTTATAAAAAAAATTACATAATAATAAATTTAAAGACAAATACAATAAATAAAATAAATATATGAATAATAATAATAATAATAATAAATAATAATAATAATAATAATAATAATAATAATAATAATAATAACAATAATAATAATAATAATAATAATAATAATAATGCAGTAATCCTGTACAATCGTAAAATAAAGTCGAGGGAACCCAAGGCTAAAACTTCAGCTGTGGACCACATTAACTACAGCCATTACCGCCAGACTACAATAAGGTTCAAGGTACGGGATGAACACTGCATTAAACGCTATTCTTATATACTGTGCTCTGAGTTATCCTACGGCGAGATGAGTACATTTCTCTTTTTTCGCAAAGTTATTCGTGCATAAATAGTCTGTAATTATCTGTCACCATCTATCGGTCCGTGTACGTACGTAAGTATGTATGTATTCTTTTTTTAAGTGAGGAAGAAGGAACCAAAGGGCGCGAGCCCGCAAAATTGTTCCTTTCAAGAGAAAAACAAAATACAAGAGAGAGCCAAAACATCCGATCATTTCGAGATGTCTGGACACACTGAGTTTGAAAGACTGGAGATCATAGGAAGCAAGAAATACAGACAGAGGGAGACAGTTCCAGAGCTGACCTGTTGCATAAATGAAGGACTGGGAGTAACGGTTAACTCTTGCATTAGAGTGCTGGACAGAAAAGGGATGAGAGTTTGCTGCTAGATGGGTGCTACGCGCCCGTCGTAGAGGTGGAGGAATGCATGCAAACAGTTCAGTGGAGCAGTGACCATTGAAGTACCGAAAGATAAGAGATAAAGATGCAATAGTGCGGCGAAGAGACAGAGGTTGAAGGGAGCCAGTAACAGGAGGAGAGTTAATCAAACGAAAAGCCTCTGACTCCACCCTATTGAGAAGTGCTGTATGTGGGGGGGCCTCCCCACACATGAGATGTACTCTACACAGGGGCGGATAAAACCCCTGTACAGATTCAACAATTGTGCAGCGGTAAAGATGGAATGGAGTCGGCTTAGGACACCTAATCTCTTGGAAGCAGATTTTACAAGAGATGTAATATGATCTTTCCAAGATAAGTCCAGAGTAAATGAAACTCCAAGCATGTTGAAGGATGATGCAGGATTAAGCTGAATATTATTAAACATTAGTGGGTATTCCTGAGGAAGATTTTGTCGGGTTGATAGGTGTAAAAACTGAGTGTCTGATGCATTAAAAACAACAAGATTAATTTTACCCCAATCAGAGATACGAGCCAAGTCAGACATTAGGTGTGCCATAGCCTCATCCCTTGTTTGCTTAAGTAACTGCTTAGATGGACGTTGCGGAAACCGAATGGGAAGGTGAAGGGTGGAGTCATCAGCGTATGAGTGGATAGGGTTAGATGTACAGTTTAGAAGGTCATTGATGAATAAAAGGAAGAGAGTTGGTGATAGGACACAGCCCTGAGGAACACCACTGTTAACAGATCTAGGAGAAGAATGATGGACGTCTACAACAGCAGCTATAGAATGACCAGAAAGGAAGCTAGAATTGAAGGCACAGATAGAAGGATAGAAACCGTAAGAGGGCAGTTTGGAAATTAAAGATTTATGCCAGACTCGATCGAAAGCCTTTGAGATGTCAAGTGCAATAACAAAGCTTTCGCCAATGTCCCGAAAGGAGGATGACCAGGAGTCTGAAAGGTAGGTGAGAAGATCGCCAGTGGAGCGTCCCTGACGGAACCCATACTGACGATCAGAAAGAAGGTTATGATAGGAAAGATGCTTTATAATTTTTCAAGAACTGACTCGAAAACTTTTGAGATACAGGATGTTAAAGCAATTGGACATTGGTTAGAGGGTTGGGAATGGTCACCCTTCTTTGGGACCGGCTGAATGAGAGCAAACTTCCAGCAAGAAGGAAAGGTACAAGTTGATAGACAAAGGCGAAAGAGTTTGCCTAGGCAAGGTGTAAGCACAGAAGCACGGTTCTTGAGAACAACAGGAGGGACTCCATCAGGCCCATATGCCTTATTAGTATTGAGGACTGTGATGGCAGAAAACACATCAGCTGAAGAAACTTGAGGAAGTCAGAGGAGGGAAGTGATGGAGGAATAGTACCGGAATCGTGTAAGGTGGACCTGAAGGAGAAAGTCTGGGCGAAGAGGTCCGCTTTATCAGTAGAAGAAATAGCTACAGAGCCATCAGAGTAGAAAAGAGGAGGGAAGGATGATGAGGTAAAGTTGTTAGAAAGGTTTTTGGCAAGGTGCCAGGAGCAGGAAGAATTCGAGTTGGAGAGTTGAGAGCATTTAGTACGGATGTAATTATTTTTAGCAGAGCGAAGAACAGACTTAGCACGATTCCGGGCAGAAACGTATAAAAGATGTGATTCAGGGGTGGGTTGGCTCCGGTACCTTTTATGGGCCCTCTCCTTGTTGCAGACAGCATTAGAACAACCGTGATTAAACCAAGGCTTTCTTGCATGAGTCAAAGGATATGAGAAAGGAATGTATGCTTCCATGGCCGAGAGAATAACCTCCGTATATATGTAATGTTTTCCTGCGAATCTACCGTATCTTTCTACGTGGTTAGCTATACATCTTACCAGTCTGTTTACTTACTCATCTGTCCAGCATTCATAACAACACAACCAGGAACCACATATTTAGTACGGAACCACAAAGTTCTACTGTACAGAGCTACTGCCCTCCGTCACAACAACCACTCCCACGCCCCCACGCCACGCCAGTATACTGACATACCACCAAAAGTATGTGTGAGTGAGGAAAGCCATGGGGGACCTGTTAACAAATGCAGCAAAAGTTGTATATATGGATCCACTGGAACAAACACAAAAAATAATACTAGTTCACAAAAATGTGGTACAGGTACCTAAATGTGTTTTCTAAAATTTACACACACACACACACACACACACACACACACACATACACACACCATCCATCCATCTATCCAATCCTACATTGCCCCTGGAGGAGCGTAGGAGCCCGGGGCTAGGCAGCTGGTCCCGACATTTAAGATGAGAGTGACCAGCCTCACTCATCCTTGAGTGCCATTACATGAGCAATCAACCCCAACCATCCCTTGGATATAAACCTTCACCGGCTTAATCCGATTGGAGCGCAATAATTACCCACTAAACCACCAGGCGCCAAAATTTGGTTATATGGTTACCACCCAGCGTAGTAAATGGTTTCCTGGTGCACAGGAAACCATTTGGCTTGTCACTCAGTGTAGGGTAACCCACAGGCTGAAGGAAGTGGAAAGAATGAAGGAAAGAAAGACAGAAGAGGGAGTGTAAAGTCACCCGTAGGCAGAAGGACAAGGAAAGAATGAAGGAAAGAAAGACAGAAGAGAATGGAAGGAAGGAAGGATGGAGAGGAAAGGGCAGACACCCGAGAGCAGCACTACATCGAGTGAGTGGATGGTGAGCGCCCCCAGCTACCACACACACACACACACACACACACACACACACACACACACACACACACACACACACACACACACACAAAGTAAAAAAATGCCCACAAATGATTTTAGTTGAAGAAAAATGGTAATATTATAATTAATGCTATCAGCTAACAGCCGTCTTTCCTTTAAAAAAAATAAGCAAAATGAAGAGATAACCAAAATGGTACAGGTCAGTTAAACTGAACAGTAAGTCAAAATAAGTCACAGATATGACCGTGGAAATTAACGAATTAATGTTATTTTTCATGCACTGAAAGTAGTACCTTATGAGCAAAGCATTAATTAGCCTAGTACCAAATAAACCAAGATTAATAATGAACAACTCAATCATAAATCGTAACAAATCATTTAACCATATATCATAAGGAACAAACTGTTCGTGCAGCATCCACCTAGTTAATGATGAGAAAAGTATTTATATGAGTAACGCTTGAATCACGCGGAGCAAAGTACCTTATACCGTGAGTCGCGCTGACTCAACCCTATCCTGGTGAGTCAGCCATGAGTCGCATAAATTCGAGCATGATTCTCCAATCCACAGAATGGACTTCTCAACTTCCCAGGGGAGTTTCGTGGAAATCCTTTTAAATTTATCGCACACCCAGATTCGGGGCCAAAGTTGTAGCAAGTTAGGCTCAAAACACGGGAGGTATAACCAGACCCGAAGTTACGATTGACCATAACTCGGACCACACCTCCAATATACAAACCAGAACTTGAGACCAAATTAAAATTTTATACCAGATCACAATTCAATACCACGGCACTAATAGCCTATTAAAGCAATGATCCTTGTAGTCCATTACAGTAATTGGAGTTGATAAAAGAAATACTGATAGAAGCTCTTGACTAATAACGCAGTGGACATCATTACCCAATGGGAGATGCGGCCTCGTAAAGTATTTGTTAGTCCAACCCCTCACTGTATGACCAGACCATGCCTGGACATCAGACCACTATATGGTTAAATGCGTATAATTAATAAAAACTACATCATAACTGAAGACCACATCATAATCCTTCACCTGATTATACCTTAGAGCAAAACATAAGACTGTACAAATAAATAAATAAATTACAAAGCCATGACCATAACTTAAGACTAAACCATAACTTGGGCAGAGCCTTAATTTTCAAGTCTTAAGAAGCTGGTCCTCTGAATATTAATGCTTATGGTAATATTCTTTCGTGCATTCTACACAAACTCACTCTGCCTCTGCCGTATTCCTTCACTCATCACCACCGTTTATATAGCCAATTATCGCCTCCAATAAACACTACATCTTGCCTCGTAATGTCACCGTTCACACCACACACACAACATCCTCTCCTCTTACTGCCATCTCTCATACTTCCTGCTCTGCCATCCTTGTCGTTGGGTTACAAATTTTTCGCTATAATCTAAACTATAATCAAAAGCCTCGACTGGACCAGTAGTCCGTTGCCATTTAGGTTCCTTTGAATTTTTTTTGCAACTTGTGTATAGGCTTTCTTCTCAAACAATCAGCACGATCATGGTCTTCACTTCATTTTTATACCATCAGCTAATGGAAGAGCTCTCGTTATGAAGGGGGTTCGAAATCACCTCCACTGACTGACCCCCTCGGTACAAAAACGTCCTGTACTTCACTGCTATGAGCAGACGATTGTTCTCAACTTATGACAGACCTCTCGTTGTGAAGGAGTTAATAGCAATCACTGTTCCATCTACACACCTCTTTCTACCACTACTTCCTTCAGTCACACAACACCTCTGCTAACATTACCTCTCGCCCCTCACACACACTTCCTAAAGCCATATCCACAACACTCACACCATACCCTCAAATAACAGTTCTCACATCACTCGTTGCACTCTTTCATAATACCACCTCTCACCCTCTATTACTACACCGCCACTTCAACTAAACTACATCCTCTACTCCTAATATCACTCCTATAGCAACGCACAAATTACACCTCCCCTTAATTAATTCCCATGAGGTCCTCTCTTCATACCACCCCCATACAACACCCTACCCCCCCCCAAAAAAAAAAAGTGACTCTGCAACTGATTTCAATATGAATAATAAGAACAAAGCCTCCCCCATCACCACAACTACATACACACCAACTCCTTTTACTTTGGGAGCAAACTTTCCCTCTATGCTCAGCAAAAACAAGTACCATACAACAAAACAATCCGAGTCAACATAAACCCCTCGTTTCTATTCACTTATCCTAAATCCGTTTAACATTATGGTGAAGGACGACCATCCTTAGCCTGTGTAATTGCACGTAATTACCCAAGCAAAGACAAAGGCACCCGCCCCCTGGCAGTCCTGTCCTGGCGGCGAGAGAGAGAGAGAGAGAGAGAGAGAGAGAGAGAGAGAGAGAGAGAGAGAGAGAGAGAGAAAAAAAGAAAGAGAAAGAGGAAGAGGGATGGGGAGAGAGGGATGGGGAGAGAGAGAGAGGGAGAGGGATGGGGAGAGAGAGAGAGAGAGAGAGAGAGAGAGAGAGAGAGAGAGAGAGAGGGGGGGGGATCGGACAGGGAGAGCAGGGTTAGGGCGAGCGGGGTGAGGGGTGGAGGGGAGGTGCGGCAGTCAGGTCGCAGCCGTGGGAGGGGTAACAGAAATAAAAGCGCCACGAGGGACCTACACAGGCAGGGGGTGGGTGGCAAGGAAACAGTTTTATATATAGACACATTTCCAACAATACCAACACACCATTTTTCACTCCATCGTACACAGTGACACACACACACACACACACACACACACACACACACACACACACACACACACACACACACACACACCTTACTGATACCGTACCATTTCATGACACTTCTGAATGTACTCATCAATAAAAGCACAATGATCTGAGGTGCCGTCTGCAGCAATAACATAAACACAAACACTTAAGTGAAGGCACCATCCTCATAATGATAACCATAAATTTTCGTGTGTAATGATTTATTTACTGAAAAAACGAAAATTTACAACCAGATTTTAAGTGTTGTGGCGCATCATGTGGTGGTACGATGGAAAACACTGATGGAGTGAAATATGAAGACCATAAAACTGTACACTTAGAACTACTCATATCTCACCTCCCACACCACAGTGAACGGCGGACGAGGGGTTAAGGATGTGAGGCGGGTGGTGTGAAGGCAATACAGTGGCATGACTCCCATATAGTGGCTCTCAACACCACCTTCTTGGTGACTTTTTTAAAATCTTATTTTTGCTGCTGCCACACGATTTGATTCAGCTCAGGAAAAACTTTCAGACCTGGAGGGGTTGAATGTAGCTTTCATTACCCTCTTCACGATTGGAGGCCGATCTTAAGTTAAAGTAGTCTAGCTGCAGCAAGGATACAAAAAAGTCCTTGGTAGTTAAGGAGTAAAGATTAATGCATAAGCTGCAACTTGCCTTGAGGACCCTTTCTTCTTAACAAAACCTCCTGACTGACATTAGTCTCACATTTTTAATCTTGTCACTACAGCAGATGGTCTACTTATATGACTTACAATTACTGATTACTAAAACACTCAGTTTAGTTCATACAAGTTTCTATAACCACATACGGCAATTAGGCTATGCATGAGTCAATCAGGGACATACATCTGCCTTCGTGCGATGGACAAATTTAAATTATTATAAACCTCCGAGTTCGAAAAGGTTCATTCTAAACTGTGTTCCTGGTGTCAGCCAGACCGACAAAATGTAAGTGAAGTTTTCACAGTAGTGAAGTAGCAAAATGAATATATGTTTCACTGAAGAAATGACAGATCACATTTACGTTGCACCAACGTCTCGATCTGAGTACGGTACTTTCGATCGGCATGAATACAGTATATCCCACAATGTATCATCATTTCCAACAGCACTGAAATGTACTGGCCCCATCAATAAACTTAAATGAATTACATAATGTATGTGAGAAGGATGCTCAAACTCATCACTTTCACAGATAATTCCATGCTAATTTAGGGCGGTACAGGTAATTTAGAGGAAAAAGTTAGGAACTTAGGCTACGAAAGAAGTTACAGTTACGATGGCAGTGTGAAAGTTAGATTTGGAAAACTAAATTTATGAAGGTAAAATTGGGAAGGCATTTAGAAAAGCAGATCTGGATTATTCTGGTAAAGGTGGGTGTGAAAGGACAGGGCGCAGGAGCAGTGTAGGAGTGGCGCTCTTCCTCTCCTCCAAGACATCCACCTTTAGGTTCCACTCTCCCTACCTCTCCCTCCCTTTCACCACCACCCACACTGCCCTCTCCTTCCCCCTTCCCATGGCACCCAAACCCACACCCTCGCCCTCAACCTGCCACCCCAACTCACTCCTTCCACATCACCCTCTCCATCCCCCTCCCCCTCCCCCAGTCACTCCAGCTCATGCCTCCACACAATCCTCTCCTTCCTTTGGTCTAATGACGTATTTTATATTTTTGCTGTCTCCAGATGATGATATTCGGATCAGAAGACACTTTTCCAACAGAAGGGGTTTGATATAAACTTCATTAGCCTTTTTATGGCTAAAGTACTCTCCTAAACTGAATAAAATCGTCTGGAGATAGCATGAACCAAAGGAAATACATTATGAGATTGCCGGGGTTAATACTCACTTCCAGCCTACAATACCCTCTCATCCTATCTCGACTTCTAACTCACACTACACCACCCAAACCATCCCTTCCACCCTGCCGCATCTGTTTTTGCTTTCATCCAACTCGCAAGACATTCTTTCATTATCCTACGTCATTCATACTGGCCCTCAGCAGCATCCTCATTCAAAGCTCTACCCCAGCAGCAGGATCCTCATTCAAAACTCTTCCAGATGCCCATTCCATTTTCAGATTTCCCCAGCTCACACGCCACATTTTGCCTCATTCCCGTCACCAACCACACAACATTTCACCACTACATCCCTTTCCCTCCTACTCCACACTTTCCTCCCTACCCTATTACAATCCTATCTTAATTACCTACCCAGTCACTCTCTTCCGTCCGCAGTTCTCACAGCTCACACCCAACATACCTTCACAGCTTGATTCCCGCCACCTCTTCCAGGCATAATCCACCAATTTGTGATCTTGTCCTACACACAGGTTCCCTCTACTTCCATCACCACCAACCCTAAATTCTCCATTCATTCCTTCCTCAAACTCCACTACTCACACCCACATACCTTCACTGTATCGCCGCTGCCGCCTCTCTCAAGAGAATCTCATCATTTGACTAGAAGTCCTCCTACCCACAGAAGCTCCTTCATCTTTCATCACCACCAACAACACTTCTTTCAACACCCCTCCCTTCTTCAGCTCACACCACACATATCTTCACTGCCTCATCCCCGCCGTCTCACACACGCAGAATCTCATCGCTTTAGGTCTTTGTCCTCCTGCGCCACTGACCTAATGTACATTCATTCCGGCAACCACACGCACACGTCCCTTCCTTTCACTCCTTCAGCATCAATCACTTTCATAATTACGGACCCTTTTTCTCGTTTCCTTTTGTCTCTAGCCTCAACTTCTGTTCTAGTGATGGATCTTAAAATAGAGTAGCATTATCATCGCTATTTTCGTCAGCCTTATTACATCACTTGCTTCCTTCCCCACGCTCGATAATGACTAAATCTCAAATTAATTATGTCACCAACATATAATAAAACGTATTGATATCATTATCATAACTATCAGTAACACCATTAGTACTACCACCACTACTACTACTACTATCACCACTACCACTACCGCTGCCGCTACCACCGTCTTCCTCACATCCTTTCCAGAGCATTATCTTGCCAGCGTCTCCCTTCCTCCGTCCTGCCTTCCTCCTCCCTCTTACACAACGCCTGCCATTACTCACACTCGCCGGCGCCCTCCTCCAGTTTTCCTTATTCTGTAATTTAATCTATCCACCCGCCCTTCAATTACCATCACCATATTACGGCTTGGTACCCCCCGAAATCCTGCCCGGCTGGGACGGACACACTATAGCGAAGAAAGATACGAAGAGGAAGGAAGGAAGGAAGGGCGATGATAGATAGATAGATAGATAGGTAGATAGATAGATAGATAGAGAGAGAGAGAGAGAGAGAGAGAGAGAGAGAGAGAGATTAGTAAAGAATAAGGGAGATGGGAAGGTTAACATGATAAATGGATTTTAAAATGAGCAAGGGAAAGAGACCACTGATATTAGGGAAAACGGTAAGGTTAAGAATGACACCAGCAGGAGGAGGTTAGAGAATGAGGGTGGGATGAAGGTAAGAGACTGGTTGAAAAGAAGAAATGATGATAGACGGGAAGGAAGGGAGAAAAGAATGAAGGAGGTTAGAAAAGATGGAAGGAAGGAAGAGAGAGAAAGGAGGAAAAAAGGAAGAGAGAAAAATGGAAAAAAAAGGAAGAAAGAGAAAAGGAAAGAAAGAAAAGGAAAAGGAAGAAAGGAAAATGAAAACGAAAAGGGAAAGGGAAGGAAAAGAAACGAAGGGCAGGGAAAGGAGGAAGGAAAAGACTGAGGAAATGAACCAAGGATAGTAGGCGTAAAAAAAAATGAATGCGAAAAGGAGAAATGAAACAACAGATGCAAGAGAAGGGGCAACATGATGGATGAGGGAAAAATTAGGACTCAATTATAAGCGGAAAGAATAGGATGTGAGGCAGAACTGGCAAAGCACAGGGGAAGCATGAAAGACAAATGACAATGTAATGTGGCGACCAAAAAGACGGTAAAGTGGCAACCAAAAAGAGGGTGGAAGTGGAAAGAGGTAAAATGCAAATGAAGGGAGCAAGGGATGAGAGCAAATGTGAGCCTTACGATCGTATTCTAAGTGGTTTTGGAGATTTCGTAAAACCTCTTTCTCAGCGATTTATTCCGCATATTACCCCTCATAATCATCTTGCATTTTACTGATATAAATCATGTCGATATCAACCCATTTGCGCCTAGTGTCCACAATATAAGAAGGAACTGGGCATTTTCAAAAGTTAGTAAAGAAGGAAAACCCAAGGTAGAGATCTATGAGCTTCGCGACTATGAGCCGATAGGCGGAGGGTAGTACGCTTAGTGCCCTTCCAGCACAATCTCTCACAGAGGAACCCTGGGAGCGAATGGGTTAAAACGACACATACAGCATACAAAAAGGAATGATACGATATAATATTCAGATAAATCACTGGGGAGGGAATGATACGAAGCATCCCATTTCACCAAGAATACGACCCCATTTGGGTAGGGAAAAGGGGTGAAAGGGACTGAAGCTGAGAAAAATGAAAGACAGGAAGATGAGCAAAAGTAAAGGGACAAAACAGTTAATTAGAAACGGGAAATATGAAGGATTGCAAGAAACTATTTATCACTAGCTCCAAAAAGTATCGCACAGGAGGGCAACGATAATATCCAGATTGATGATAGCCCGTATGTCCCAGGCTTAGTATTTTATCATTTGAATATTTATATGACAGCAATACTAACTTGGAAATGTTACAAGTATTCAATTTAATACATCCTCATGAAAGTAGGTCTATCATCGTGGGGAGGAGTCATCGGGTATTTTACACCACCCATCGCCTGTGGTGTCAGATTGTCTCGCGCTCACAGATACTTTTTGTAGCAAGTGTACATTTGAGGAGCGGGACGCAGGTGGTGTCTGGGACAGGAGAGAGCGAGAGGGGAAAGAAAGGCGAGTGAGATGTAAGTGGACTGAAGAGTGTGACGGGAGAGTATTGTGGACGGTGAGAGAAGTGGACATGGGGGTGGAGAGAACGGTGTGTGAGAGGAGAGGAGAGTTAGGGGTGAGGAAAGGATAAAGAAAAGAATGGAAGAGATATGCGCCAAGACAGGAGGAGAGTGGAAGGTGAGGTGAATTTAGAGAAGTGAGTGATGAGGGAGGTGTGACAGATGAGAGTCTATAAAGAAGGGTATGACAGGGAAGAAGAATAAAAGGTGAGGGGTGTGTAGTGGGGAGGTGAAAGAATAGTATGACAGGAGAGGAAAATGGAACGTGAGGGGAATGGAGATACGAGTGTCCAGAGAGCACGGGATATGAATCTAAGAGAAGGGTGTGACACGAGGAGAGTGGGGGAGTGGAGAGGGGAGTGTGACAGAAGAGTGGGATGTGGGGGGATTACTGGGGTAAGTAAGGTGGGGTGTGAGTGAAGACAGGGAGAGGACGAAAGAAGTCAATGAGGTGATGGAAGGCAAGATGGGGAGGCAAGGAGAGGTGGTGGTCTGCAAAAGGTAGAGCAGTCCTTAGAGTGAGCTATCATGCACTCGTGGCAGCAGCGCGATAAGGCAAGCAATTTAAGTTGCTGCGAGTTGTGTCAGCACTTTGGAGAAAGGTGAAAAGTGGGACCTGGTGGGAGCGCTGACTAATGGGAGAAAAAAAGAGCACGGGCTGAGAGGGATGAGGGAAGAATAATTTGATGCTGTGAGGAAAGAAATATGGCACAGACCGAAAGAAGAAAGGGAGAGCGCTGAAGGATGGGAGGGAGATGTCAGGGTAAAATGGAAAGCCAAAAAAAAAAAAAGAGGAAAAGTAACTGACGAGGAGCGACTGAATGAAATGGATTGTCAGGGCAGAATAGGAAGCCAAAAGAAAGAGGAAAAATTAATTTAGATGATACGAGAAAGTGAGAGAAGTGGAGCGAAGGTAAGGAGAGAGATGAGGAGAAGGGTGAAGTGAGATGAGGAGGAGGAAGGGTGAAGTGAGATGGGGAGGAGGAAGGGTGAAGTGAGATGGGGAGGAGGAAGGGTGAAGTGAGATGAGGAGGAGGAAGGGTGAAGTGAGATGAGGAGGAGGAAGGGTGAAGTGAGATGTGGAGGAGGAAGGGTGAAGTGAGATGGGGAGGAGGAAGGGTGAAGTGAGATGGGGAGGAGGAAGGGTGAAGTGAGATGGGGAGGAGGAAGGGTGAAGTGAGAGATGGGGAGGAGGAAGGGTGAAGAGAGAGATAAGGAAGACGAAGGGTGAGGTTAGTGATGATGAGAAGGAAGGGTGAGACGAGAGAAGAGGAGGAGAAAGAAGGGTGAGACGAGAGAAGAGGAGGAGAAAGAAGGGTGAGGTGAGAGGAGGAGGAGGAGAAGAAAGGGTGAGGAGAGAGGAAAGAGGAGGAGGAGGAGGAGGAGAAAAGGTGGGGTGAGAGAGGAGGAGGAGGAGGAGGAAGAGAAAGGGTGGGGTGAGAGAGGAGGAGGAGGAGGAGGAAAAATGGTGGGGTGAGAGAGGAGGAGGAAGGGTGGGGTGAGAGAGGAAGGGGAGGACCAGCGAGCTGAGAGGACGAGGCAGAATGAGGTGAGGAGGAGG
Organism: Coenobita brevimanus; assembly: GCF_032717465.1. Taxonomy (NCBI): domain Eukaryota; kingdom Metazoa; phylum Arthropoda; class Malacostraca; order Decapoda; family Coenobitidae; genus Coenobita; species Coenobita brevimanus. Next base: position 27,419,219 of record NC_137046.1, read on the forward strand.
AAGGGGAGGAGAGAAAGCTGAGGTGAGGTTAAGAGAAAATGGAGGGAGGAGGACGGAAAAAAAACAAAGACCCTCCTAAAAAAAAAAAGTGTTGGGGTAAAGCGAGAGTGATGAGGAGGGGGCCAGACGAGAATGGAACCCGAGGCCACAATGACGCCACTCAGCCCACAGTAAACAATCTCTGCAGCCCCGGGGATGATGCCGCGACGGGGTGAACGGCAACACGAGGGGACGGGGAGAGGGGTGACGGGGTGAATGTGGCGTGAAGGAAGAGGGGTGACGGGGTGAATGTGGGGTGAAGGAAGAGGGGTGACGGGGAGAATAAGCAGGGCTAGGGGCACGACGGGACGGTAATAAAATAGGATAAAATTGTGAAGAAATATGATAAGGATGAGATGAGAAGGGACGGTGACGAAATGGAACAAACTGGATACAAGGAGGTAAGGATGAGGAGGCAAGGGAACGAAGGGGTGCAGGGGCAAGGCAGGACGAACTCGAAACAGGCAGGATGAGACAGGACGTGGATGAAATGGAGCAGGGTGGAAGTGGGATGAAGATGACCTGCGACACAGATGATATGGGACAGGGACTAAATGGAAAAAAAAGAAAAAAAAAAAAAAGCTGCCACGAGGACGAACCTGAAAGTCAAATGTATGTAGCTACAAAACTATCCCCCCCCCAAAAAAAAGGGGGGGAGGGGGCAGGGACGAGGACGAAATGGGACGGTAGAATAGGTGAAGGGAAAATATGAAGATGGATCGAGGAGAGGAGTATAGGGCGAGCCAGTAGAGTGAGGTGAGGATTTGGAAGCGCGCTGAGCATGGTGAGGAAGGGATAAGGCAGTGGGATGAGGCAGCGATAAGACTGCGGACGGGCAAATGGGCCAAGTAGTGGAGTGAGGCAGTGGAGTAAGGTAGGGGAATGAGGCAGGGGATGAGGTTGAGGGGTGAGGCAAAGGAACAGAATACCGGTAGATGAGCGAGGCAGTGGTGTGAGGCAGGGGATGAGGCAGTGGGGCGAGGCAGCGTATTAGGCAAGGAATGAGGCAATGGAGTGGGGATGGAGATGAGGCAGTGTGGTGAGGCTGGGATGAAGCAATGAGGTGTGTAGAGCTGGGAAGTGGAATGAGGTACAGGGGTGTGGGGTGGGTATGGCAGGAGGGTGGCTATCGTACCAAGACTGATGGGACGGCCTCAATGGAAGTGTTGCCTGTCGCTCTTCATATTGTGGCTGTTTGCATGTTACAGTATTTTGTGTTTCGCTACTGTTGCACTGGTGACGGTGATATTCAAAGTGTTTTTCGTGCTGAAGACATGATGATGCGGAAATCAGCTTTTGTTTTAGTGGTATTGGACATTGGAAATATGCTGAGTTTTGTGTTACTAACAGCTGTTCTACTCCTGAAGCTTGTGGTGGTGAGAAGTCATCAGCAGCATTACGGCTAATCTTCAACAGTTTCAAGTAAACAGATTTATCTGTCTTGCTCTTGCTGTTTAGTGCAGCTGCTTAGCTTAAATGCAACTCGGTTTACAAATAATTATACAGTTACATATTCACATACGGTACCCATCTCTCTGAGGCCTGGGGGTGCCAAAAGGGCAGCATTCAAAAAAAAAAAAAAAAAAAAAAAAAAAAAAAAAAAAAGCTCCATTCACCCTTACTCTGACTGCTGTGGCCTCTCATTCCAATACATCCTCCTCCATAAATTATAAAAAAATATTCCGTCCACAATCATAATATTCATAATTGATAGTCATGTGTTATCAAGGGTGGACTGACAGTATCTTACACACAAGTTCCCTCGGGTCATAATAAATGTAATCTTCGTCTTCAGGTTAACGTGATATCATAGTATCAGCTATACAGATATAAAAACCATCTCTACTGTACCACATCCACAGATCCTGATACATTATAAACAAAGAAAAAAAGAGGGAGGATAAGACTGACTCTCTCTCTCTCTCTGTCTCTCTCTCTCTCTGTCTCTCCACCTCTGGCGCTAATGAAGGATTCTGCTGTTGACAGTAGCCACACAGTTTTCCCGCCATCATTCCTTCTCATCAGAATGAAACAGGCCACCACACAGCACCGAACTGAAGGTGAAAGAAGATATTTCGTTGCATTTTATCCTCGGCGATTTAATCTGGACATTATAAAGTATTAACCAATTTCCTCTTGTATGTTACCGATGCAAAGCATGTCCATAATAGAACTATAAACTGTGCACAACGTTCAGAATTAATAAGCAATATAAGTCGAAACGGAAGTGGTGCTGCGACACCGTATTTTACGTGGTTTAAGAGACTCTGTTCCTCAGCGTTTTGTTTTGCATGTTACCTTACAATCCCTTTTGAGAAGTTACAGACGGAAATTATATCTGTATCAAAACAATACATTATAAGGAAAATCGAGGACAATGTGAAGTTCAAACATAAAAAAAAAAAAAAAAAAAAAAAACCCGCCGTCTTGCCTTGCTCTTCATACAAAGTAGTCACAGGCTATTAGTTATTCCGGCCCCATGGACAAAACTATTTACTGAACGGTTAATAATACTGACTGATTACCGGGACAAAAAACATCAATTGCGATTAAACAGATACCAGTCACTGGGGAAGATAGTTTACTCTCAAAGCACAAATGGGGAATAATTGCCTTCAATCCACCCACTGGAACGCATACAATAGTGGTTGTTGCCAGGGCTGCATGAACCCACCCACTTGTGGCCTTTCGAATCAGCATAACCACTTGAGGTACTAAGTTGTTAAAAGCAGAATTTGTTGCTTTTGAGCGTTTTTTTTTTTTTTTCCATGGTTGTCAGTGTTCATATCAACACCATTGTATCATACTGCCGTGTTGCATCAGCTGGGCTATAATGATCTGGCAATATATAAAGTGCTTTGAATCTTGACCTGATTTCAGAGATGGGACGCACGAACATCTTTGCCGAACCGACGGGGTACAAGCAATGGAGACAGACTAAAGGCAGAGCACCAGTGACCTTAAAACCCCACTACTATTCCGTACTCAGGTGGTATTTGTTATATAATGCTGGTACCAGGACAATCGTTGAATACATATTTGCCAACCTCAGCCACATTTATTACGGTATCACATATCTTAGACTGCGGTAAAAAAGCAAACACAAGAGATATTTACATTACTGTAGTAAGTGGACAATTTGAGGCTTCGTACACACGATGTAGGTCAGTTGCTGTAAAAGGAATGGAGAAAGAAAAAGTGCACACACGATGAAGGTAAGTTGCTGGAAAAGGAATGGAGAGAGAGATAAAGGTGTCAAGAACAGCATAGAGTGAGATGAAAGGGAAGTGTTGGTAAGAATAACAAAATGGATGAAGCCAAACTGTTAAAGACTGTGTCTAGCACATGAGATGAAGGAGAAAACTGGAGGAGAAAAGGGGCTGTATCAGTAGGGAAAAAAAAAAAAGGAAGAAAGGCAGGATGAATGGACGGAGAATACAAATGAGGGAATGATGTATGACCTGTGTGATAAAAGCCTGGGATTCAGCAATGGGTGACAGGGACGTATGGTTAAGGCGATATATGGCTGGCAGACAGTAAATAACCGAGGGATATTCTGGTGGAGAGCAGGATATACTCGTGACACGTATAAATGAGAGAGGACAGACTGTACAGTACTGGTGACACGTATGAGAGGAGATGTAATGGTCACGCATGAGAGGGGATATACTGGTGGCACGTATAACAGAGGGGATATACTGGTGGCACGTATAACAGAGGGGATATACTGGTGGCACGTATAACAGAGGGGATATACTGGTGGCACGTATAACAGAGGGGATATACTGGTGGCACGTATAACAGAGGGGATATACTGGTGGCACGTATAACAGAGGGGATATACTGGTGGCACGTATAACAGAGGGGATATACTGGTGGCACGTATAACAGAGGGGATATACTGGTGGCACGTATAACAGAGGGGATATACTGGTGGCACGTATAACAGAGGGGATATACTGGTGGCACGTATAACAGAGGGGATATACTGGTGGCACGTATAACAGAGGGGATATACTGGTGGCACGTATAACAGAGGGGATATACTGGTGGCACGTATAACAGAGGGGATATACTGGTGGCACGTATAACAGAGGGGATATACTGGTGGCACGTATAACAGAGGGGATATACTGGTGGCACGTATAACAGAGGGGATATACTGGTGGCACGTATAACAGAGGGGATATACTGGTGGCACGTATAACAGAGGGGATATACTGGTGGCACGTATAACAGAGGGGATATACTGATACGTATAACAGAGGGTATATACTGATGGCACGTATAAATGCAGAGATATAATAATGGCATGTAAGAGAAGGTATGTATTCGTGAAACACACTGTGACAAGGGTGATATAAGGAATTACAAGGTTATGTATACATGGAGAATATTTAGGGCTAGAGGGTAGGATGGCTGGTGGCACACGACTATGGAATGTATCACGGAAAGATGTAAAACTGACAATGTATTACTAAGATATTTATGGATAAGAAAGCAAGATGCATGGGGGAAACGCATGGCCAAGCAAAGTACCCTATAAATATATGATGTAAGATACGGTATATATTAAGATGTACCGGTATACTGTATATCTTCACCACCTACCCAACACCATCCCAATCCTCGACAAAGCGCCTAAGTGGTCCCGCCTCACGTCATAACAAAGAACCTGGGGGCGTCTTTGAGAAGGAGGAGGAGGAGGAAGGAAAGGAGGAGGATCAGGAGGAAGAGGAAGAGTAGGGGAAGGAGGGAGGAGGAAGAGGAGGGGGAGGGAAAGGAGGAGGAGGAGGAGTGAGAAATCATGGAGGAGTTGGACGAGGGACATTAGGGAATGTCTTGAGTGAGGTGAATGAAGGGGTACTGAGGTAGGGGAGCGGTGGGAGGTTCTATTTTCAGCACACTGGTCTGCTGACGGGCACCTCGTCTGCGCCCGTCGAAATGTAAAGACCAATTTCAAGTAGTTCACCCTTTTTTCATTAAAAAAAAAAAAAAAAAAATCCCTACTCTATTGGGCTTCTTTAGGAATTTAGTTCGAGTGTGTGACAGTAGGTTGTTGGGTGGAAGGTTGTTGGTAAGTGTCGGGTGCCTGTGCTATTACAGCATTAATGATTGCCTTGTTAGTAAGTCATCAGAAAAAGGTTTTGTGTAATAGGTATATGATGAAGAGGATGGCACTAAGGCAAATTTGTTAAAGGAAAGGTAAAAAGTATTTTTGGCTGTCAGGTGGATGTACCGTATACTGTATAATTAGGAGGACAGCATTTAGCATATCAGCCAGTCATCCAGACACTTTTATAAAAATATGATTAAAAACTCAATCTGTTACCGTACGTTAGTTCACAATTAAGAAGTTAATTACTTAGCCAGTCCAACTAGCGGCATATCTTAACCTCGCCTGTAAAAATAGCAGTACTTGAATGTGACGCCCAACTTGTGCCCTGGAACTTGAGGCGGATAATGAGGGCAAACTGAAGCCAAAGTTTCATAATGCAGTGTGGCGTGCCGGGCCCTCGTCCACCTCACCCTGCCTCGACCCACGCATCACCTTGCTCTTTCACTTTGACCTTGTACTTAACCTTAGCCTCCAGCATCGTATTCCTACTGGCAGGTCTTTGTTTCAGCCTCAAAGTCTTTTTAGTTCCAGTCCTCCGCTCCAGATGATAGCTTAGTTCCAGTCCTCCACTCCAGATGATAGCTTAGTTCCAGTCCTCCACTCCAGATGATAGCTTAGTTCCTGTCCTCCACTCCAGATGATAGCTTAGTTCCTGTCCTCCACTCCAGATGATAGCTTAGTTCCAGTCCTCCACTCCAGATGATAGCTTAGTTCCTGTCCTCCACTCCAGATGATAGCTTAGTTCCAGTCCTCCACTCCAGATGATAGCTTAGTTCCTGTCCTCCACTCCAGATGATAGCTTAGTTCCTGTCCTCCACTCCAGATGATAGCTTAGTTCCAATCAATAGTCTTTACCTCCTACCAAAACCTGTATCTCCAATCCGAAGTCTTAGCTTTAGCCAATAATTCAGGCTCCATCCCTCAGCCCTTTTTCCAGTCCAGTGCTAGCAATTCAAGGCAATATTTCCTAGACCCAACACACAACATCCCTTTAGTCGTACTGTACATCACAGCATCTTTTGTACCAGTCTAAAGCACTCTGCTCTAGCCTCCAGCTCTAGTTACTGTCATCAGAACCGATTCCCTCCCCACAAACTCGTCTCACTCTTCATATCCTTAACCAATCCTCTTCACAAGTAAGTTTTAGGCCAGCCATAATACGTCACTTTCAACTCTTATCCCAAACATGACATCAAATTCAACCCTATACCCCAGGCCCAAAGTCTGAATACTCAAAACTTTTACTCTTAAAAAAACACATTAAGCCCCCGCTCACACTCAAAAGGCCCTCAAGCCCTTACTTTCTGGCATCTCAAATCCTCAGTCCAAAAACCCATGTCTCCAGCTCACATGCCCAAACCTTTATAACAATTTCAGGCACAATATTTTATTATCTTGCCTACAAATTTCACAAATCACAAACTCAAAGCCTCTTGAGCACGACAATGTCTTCTGTTAAATTCATGATTACACTCAGACGATATAATGTGAAAGACCCCTTGTAGCGATAGGGCAACAGCATCCATTAATCCCTTTCAGTGCAATGCAGTGTTCATCATTTCATTCTTGTTATCAAGAGACATTATTAGACACCTCCTCCCTTAATAATGGCCTCAAGCTCCAGCCATCGTCATTCAAGGTCTAGGCTCACTCTAAGGCGCCTAAACACTTAATTCCTACTCTGCTCCGTCTTGCACCGCCCTGCCCTGTAACTGCCATGCTCTGGTCCTGCTCTGCCCTGATCTGCTCCGCCCTGCCCTGCATTTGTCCTGCCCTGCAACGACGTTGCTATACCCTGACCTAACTTGGGATGCATTTGTCCTTCCCTGCTCTGCCCTGCTTTACTCTGTCAGCTGAAGGGCGTGATGTGTGACGTCACTTGCGTTCCCATGGCACCCACGATAAATGGCCAGCTTCATCGGGGCCGCTGCACCCTCCATCAGGATTACAGATCGTTGCCATCCGTCTAACTCTTTGATTCTTCCCTCGCACTAACCGGGAGCGGGGACGAGGGAAGAGGACGAGAAGAGAAGTGGGAAAGGGTGGGAGAAAGAGAACGAGAGAGAGAGGAGAAAGAGAGCGAAAGGGAGGGGAGAAAGAGAGGGAAGGGGAGAGGAGAAAGAGAGGGAGAGGAGAAAGAGAGAAGGAGAGAAAAAGAGGGAAGAGAAGAAAGGGAGGGAGAGGGAGAGGAGAAAGAGAGGAGGGAAAAAAAAGAGGGAAGAGGAGAAAGAGAGGAGGGGACAAAAGGGGGGAAAAGGAGAAAGAGAGGGGAGAGGAGAAAGACAGAGAGGAGGAAGAGAGGGAGAGGAGGAAGAGAGGGAGAGGAGGAGGAAGAGAGGGAGAGGAGGAAGAGAGGGAGAGGAAGAGGAAGAGAGGGAGAGGAGGAGGAAGAGAGGGAGAGGAGGAGGAAGAGAGGGACAGGAGGAGGAAGAGAGGGACAGGAGGAGGAAGAGAGGGACAGGAGGAGGAAGAGAGGGACAGGAGGAGGAAGAGAGGGACAGGAGGAGGAAGAGAGGGACAGGAGGAGGAAGAGAGGGACAGGAGGAGGAAGAGAGGGACAGGAGGAGGAAGAGAGGGACAGGAGGAGGAAGAGAGGGACAGGAGGAGGAAGAGAGGGACAGGAGGAGGAAGAGAGGGACAGGAGGAGGAAGAGAGGGACAGGAGGAGGAAGAGAGGGACAGGAGGAAGAGAGGGACAGGAGGAGGAAGAGAGGGACAGGAGGAAGAGAGGGACAGGAGGAAGAGAGGGACAGGAGGAAGAGAGGGACAGGAGGAAGAGAGGGACAGGAGGAAAAGAGAGAGGAGGAAGAGTGAGAAGGGGGAGAGGGGAGAGAGAGGGAGTAGCTATAAGAATGGAAGGAGACTTGAGTGGGAGGGGGGGGGAGACGAAGAAGGGTAAAGAAAGAGGAAGGGGAGGGGAAGGTCGAGGAGGGGATTGAGAGACGGGAAGCTGGGAGGGAAAAATGCAGGGGAAAAAAAAAGAAATAATGTTAGGAGGGAAGAGAAGAAACAGAGAACCAAGGAGGAGTTGGAGGAGCAGGAGGGGACTGGGAGAGAATGAAGGAGGTGGGGAGAGAAGAGAACAGTAGAAGGGAAGGGAACCCAGGAACACGGAAACTGACAAGTGGGAGTGATAAGCATGAAGAATAAGAATGAAAATAAAAATTCATCCATCCATCCATCATCCAATCCTACATTGCCCCATGAGGAGCGTAGGAGCCCGGGGCTAGGCAGTTGGTCCCGACATTTAAGATGAGAGTGACCAGCCTCACTCATCCCTGAGTGGCATTACATGAGCAATAAACCCCAACCAACCCTTGGATATAAACCTTCACCGGCTCAATGCGATTGGAGAGCACTAATTACTCACTAAACAGGCGCCATAATTTGGTTATATGGTTACCACCCAACGTAGTAAATGGTTTCCTGGTGTACAGGAAACCATTTGGCTTGTCACTCAGTGTAGCGTCACCCACAGGCAGAAGGAAGAGGAAAGAATGAAGGAAAGAAAGACAGAAGAGGAAGTGTAAAGTTACCCATAGGCAGAAGGACAAGGAATGAATGAAGTAAAGGAAGACAGAAGAGAATGGAAGGAAAGAAGGATGGAGGAGAGGAAAGGGCAGACACCCGACAGCAGCACTACATCGAGTGAGTGGATGGTGAGTGCCCCCACCTACCACAAATGACAAAAAATGGGGAGGGAGAGGATAGAATAAATAGAAAGGCAAAGAGCAGTGCAGAAGAAAGAAAATTACATCGAGACAGGCAAGACTTGTAAGATGGAAGTTGGTCCGGGAGAAAAAGATAAAGGAAAGAGAAAAGAAAAGTTGACAGAGGTGGCAGGGGCAAGAGAAACCGAGAGAAAAACGGAGAAGGGTCGATAGGACAGGGAGGGAGGGATACAAGTGGAAGGAAGAGAGGCAGGGCGACAGGCAGGCAGGGACGCAAAGTGGGATCAGAGAGGGAAGAGGGAGAAATGAAAACAATGACAATGAACGAGTAGCAGAAGGATGGATGGCAGAAGGCAAAAAAAGGGAGAAGAAAAAAGGAGGAATGGGGAGAAAGGAGTATGAAAGAGCAGGGATAGGACGAAATACGAGGGAAGAAAATGAGGAAAGGAAGAGAAGGAAATGGGGGGGAGTGGAGGAGAGGGAGGAAACATTACGAGGAAAGAGACTGGAAAAGAAAAAAACTGAAACAGACGAAAGAATTAAGCTTGAGTGAATGGAGTCGAAGAACTGCAAGAAGAGGCTGTGACAGTTGAGGTGCGCATGATAATGAAGTAAAGAAAAGGGGAGACGACGAGATAAGGAAAAGAAGTGTTTACATGCACGAGGCTGAGATAATAAGTTTCAAGGTGAGCACGAACTTGGGAGGCAAGGAGAGGAGGGAAAGTGACAAGCAGGAGAAGCAAAAGTACAGAGAACCAGAGAGAGGGAGGGAAGTTGGGAGAACAAGCAAGAGGCTGAGAAAGAGGAAGAGACTGAGAAAGCTAATGGGGGAAAAAAAAAGAAAAAAAAAAAAAAAAAAAGAGGAGACACCGAGATCAGGAGGAAGAGCAGAGAAAGCGGGGCTGGATGGAGGGAGAGGAGGAGGGAAGGAGTAAAATCAAGAAGGGAAGGGGAACGAGACGGAGAGAAAGTTAGTGGGAGGCAATGAATGGAGCGAAAGTGAGAAGTAGGAAAGTGCGAGGCAGGAAAATCGGGAAGCGAGAAGGGTGCTGGCGGACCGAGATGTGGAGTGGTGAATACGAAGCAGGCAGGGCGAGGCAACAAAGGCCGCGGCAAAGGTGGATCACGCCGAAAACTATACAAGATAAAGCGAAACAGAGGAACGGGAGAAGCGTTTGAGGCAGAGGAATAAAAGGAAGAAGCAGGGAAAGAAGGAAGGATGGAGAAAGGAAGGGGGGAAATGGAAGGAATGAGAGGGAAGGAAGGATGGATGAGGGAAGGGAATCGATGATGATATACGAAGATGGAGTGAGACAAGGGTAAGCGTGGAGGCGGTGGAAAGCTATGCAAACTAAACAGAATCACAAGGAACGAGAGAGACGGCTGAAAGGAGGACGAGAGGAAGATGAGGACAGCGTGATATAAGGAGGAGGGGAAGCATGGTTAACTATATGAATTAATAAAAGAAAGGAAGGATGGAAGAAAGGATGGAAGAAACGGAGGAAGGGAGGAAGCAGGGAGGGAAAGGAGGAGGAAGAAAGCAAGGGAAGGGAAGGGAAAAAAAAAATATTAAGATCAAAGGATCGAAGGCGTCTTATGAAGCTCGGCAGTGAATGAATGAATGAATGAAGAAAGGAAGGAAGGAAGAAAAGGAGAGAGGTAGGGAGGAAAGAATGGAGGAAAGAAGGAAGCCCAGACTATTAAGACCAAAGGATCGAATGCGTCTCACGAAGACCTCGCGTGGAAAATTTGGGAAGGCTACCACTGGCGATTCCCAAACTTTTACCAGCAAGAAAAACATGCCAAGCGGAAAAAGATATTAAGTATTACAATTTCGCTTGCTGCTTTACCGGAGATCTTAAAATTTCTACAACTACATTTACAGAAATATAATCCAAAGCAGAACAAAGAGCTAGGCAGTCATTAACATAATACGTCCTGCTACAGAGTTTTTCTTCTACCTTCAACCTAAAACGATCACAATCCAACAAGTACATGACATACTCAAAGGGGCGATAAAATCACATAACCTCTTACCAGTGGCGATCTTCTGCTCTATGCTTTTATGAAGAAGGAAAATGTGAGAAAATGTATCACTAATACAAACAGTACGACATGATCTCTAAGGACAAATTCATCCCTTTCATACGATGGCAATTACTGTACTTAGTTGTGTGTGTGTGTGTGTGTGTGTGTGTGTGTGTGTGTGTGTGTGTGTGTGTTTTAGATTAACATACCTCGGAGTGAAGTAGCTAAAACAGGATATTCTGCTGTAGGCTGTTTGAGAACATATTTTAAAGCATTCCTTTTCCACAGAACTATAATATATAAAGTACAAATCCCAGGACGCCACACCAAACCCGATATTGGAATTTCCTTACGAGGCTCAAAGTCGTTTCGGACACATCACCGACTTTGTGCGGGGAATTTGGAATGGAGGAGAGAGGCGGGCGGTGTGGGACGAGGGGGTATAAGCCAGGTGGTGGGGAGGGTTGGTGGTGGAGGCGTAGGATCAATAAGGATTCAGAGGAGAGATATAGGGTACTGGAGGAACTGAAGGGTAGGATGGATAGGGATCAGAGGAAGAGAGGAGGCGTTGGATTGGGATGAGGCTTTTTGAAACCTCAGTGCAACGAAGCTTCGGTTTCCATATCTTAAAGTTCATAACTATAATCTGATCTAAGGATAAACATTTGACGCTGATGTGATCCTGACCTTCGACTAACTGCTCTCAAAATCGAACTGCTTCATTCTTGCCTCACTGTTAACCCTTCCACCATGTCTGGTCAAGGCTGAGTTGACCCCTGCAACTCTGACCCTTCACTGTTCTTCAAATCGAATACCTTCCTTCTTGCCTTATCTTCAACCATTCACCGAGTTTGGTCTAAATCGGATAAAAACTGCTTAATTTGCCCTTCCTAGGTAAAACTATGATCTAGTCCTGTGACCCTGACCTTTGACCTATTGTCCTCAAGAATAAGAGGTCAACCCCAAGGCTGACCCTCAACCCACCATCTTTTCTTCAAGTCCGATGATAACTCCTTTGAGTTATTTTGTTTTCACACACACACACACACACACACACACACACACACACACACACACACACACACACACACACACACACACACCGGGTGTAATAATGATTGTATTGTCCGTCCATTCGACAAGATTTAATGGCTTAGGCCTAGTGGTCCCTACTGATAAATTCCGATAAGTGAGAGTCATTATCCCATTCTGTCCAATGACGTCCTTCATTAGCTGAATTAATTGTATTATGCAAGTCAGAACGATGTCGCCGGGCGCTGCGCAGAATAAAATACAAACTGTACTACGGCTGAACGAATTAACTGAAATTAGTTATGATACCTTCAACCCGAGAACGTGTGAATAAAATGGTCTGATGCTACCCAAAATGATATATAAAGCGGTATATCGGGTTTTATGTATGAATTGTAGTGGCCAGCTTGCTCACACCTGACACAGGCGGGGAGATATTCTATGCGTGTTCAAGTAGGGTTTTACTGAGTCCGAAAGACAACTGACCCGAAAGGCCGATGAACACTTCCTGCCACTGGAGAAGTGGCCCACCCTGATTCGATGCTTCACCCACGGGTGGGAGGCTTATGGAGTGTAGGCAGAGACGTCCGTGTGAAATATGTTTGTAAAACTTTAGCCCTTAACAAGGGAAATAAGGATTTTTTGAGATGTGATGGAGGTAATAACTCACTGGGGTAGACCAGCATAACACTAATCATGTAATAACTGCAATGCCCCCGGAACGGAAATCAACCGCCTACGTGTGTCAGTCATGTGATCTTGGCTTTCGACCCATAACATTTACTTTCAAACCTGACGCACAGTTAGCAACATGCGAACCTGGGACAGCAGCAATGTGTAGCACAGGTGTAGCATTCTGTTCACTTAACAACCTTGACCTAATCACATATGTTGGTGGCACTGACGTGTAAAAAGGGAAATGTGAAATGTTAGCTGAAACGACCAAGCAACTGCAATGCATCAACAAATGAACCTATAGCTAGACTTCCACTTTACACAGATACAGTCTCGGGCTCATGTGTGTCCAACTGTACATATAGTCTACAGTTAAAATCCTACAAAGTAAGAATCTCCTACGCCAAGGCTTTTAGAGCTTTAGAACCATAACAGCACTGCAAACAGACAGACCCGATCAAAAAATAAGCTACCCACAACGCAGACGGCAATAATGCAAGATAACTATACATGAACACCAAAGGCCAATAACCTGCCTCGGGAACAGGCGATCGATGACCTATTAATTATGGCAGTCATAATATTAGCCTAAGTAAAGGTGACCTGAGGACAAGGAATAAGTGATTTTTGAGACATAACATTTCTCCCTCTGCGGTTTATCCTGCACGTTACAACTCATTTACTCTTGTATATTACTAGTGCAAACTGTGTCCACATTAAAACGAATTAAACAACATACAAGACAATGTTGAGGCAGGTGCTACGACGCCTCCTATGCCACCTATAATACGGGCCAAAGACAGCAGGGAAGGGGAGGTCAGGGTCAGTAAGGTGGTGAGGGAGACAGAGGACATGAATACTGGATTTGCAGCGGTGTGGGCAGACACTGGGCAAGGTGGCGGCCACGGAGAAAAATACGGTCACAAGAACAAGAGTCGCTGGAAAAGGCTCAAAAAATGATAAAGGATTAGACTAAAAAATTACGATAAAAGTAGTCAAGCAATAGTAATAGTCATAGCTGTAGTAGTAGCAGTAGTGGTGGTGGTAGCAGCAGAAGCAGAACATCAATAATAATAATAATAATAATAATAATAATTATTATTATTATTATTATTATTATCAATTTTGGTATTAGTGTTACTATAATCATCATCATTATCATCATCATCATCATCAATAATCACATTATTATTACTATTACGACAAAAAATAATGAAACTATACCGCCACATCCCTTATTTCAAATGTTGTATCTTATTCTGTAGTTCCAGAGGAGGGAGATTTTACCTTTCTGTCGTGAAAGGGAGAGTGAGGGTGATTGAATAGAGGGTTGGAGGGGGGGAGGGGCACGAGAAGAAAGGGGGCCTGAGGCAGAGGTGGGGGAAGAAGAGTATGAGGGAAGGAAGGAGGGGGCGAAGGAACGGAGAAAGGAATGAAGGGTAATTAGAGGATGAGAGGAGATGGAGGCAGATAATGCGAAGTGGGAAGGAGGCAGATGATGCGAGAAGGAAAGGAGGCAGATAATGAGAGGAGGGAAGGAGGAGATGAAGATAGGGGGAAGGGAGGATGACGGAGAATGGAGGGGATGTGGGGAGGAGGGGGAAAGGGGTATGAGGGGAGGAGGAAAGACATGAGGGGAGATGAAAGGGGGGAAAGAGGGTAGGGAATGTGAGGATGACCGGTGAGGAGGAGGCTTTTAGAGTCGTCTCCTCTCCACCACACACACTGAGGGTGAGGGAGGGAGAAGGGCTGAATGTAGTATACAATGAGGATGGAGAAAAGGATCATATAGAAGTGGGAGAGAGGAGATGGGATAAGGGATAAAGAACACACACACACACACACACACACACACACACACACACACACACACACACACACACACACACACACACACACACACACACACACACCAAAATAAAACCACATTTCCAGCAAGGGGACTGGAAACAGCAGGCGTTCTCTCAGGTGGACAGGAAAGGAAGGAGAAGGAGGGAAGGGACAATGGTGGAACACGAAGCACAAGGGGAAATGTGAAGCGTGGACGGCAGAGCACCGGGGAAGGTTATACAATACGCTGAAGTGTGGTGGGTGTGGTTAGACAGGGTGGTGGCACGGGTGGAAACGCCAAGTAAGCCTAACGGTGATGCATTAGCCGCTACAGAGTAACACGAGAGATTCAACACACGGTAATCCACGAGAGGTTATATACACAGTGATGCAAGAAAGATTATATACACGATGCTGCACGAAAAGCTATAGACACAGTGATGCAAGAGAGGTTATACACAAGGTGAAGGATAGCGAAATATAAAGAGTGAAATATATTGCACGGTGTGGTTGCTACGACTCGAATACCGAAGAGAAAATAAAAAGAAGCGAAGTATGCTAGAGTGAAACTTCAAAGGAAAGACAACAGAATAATGAACGGCTAGTTAGACAGAGGAACACAAGAGGTCTGAGCCAAAACAGGCAAGAAAGAGAAAAGCAACAAATTAAGGCAGACAGTGAAGAACTAAAGGCAAGAGACACTCACGGTGAAAGTATGCCCAAGATCGGGTAGGGCAAGACTGAAAATAGTCAAGGGAGAAAATAGGAAGGTTAAATGAGCAGAAACACTTTACAACTTTGGAATCGGCAGTAGTGTAGGACGGGAATAACCTGGACTGGTGAGGAATGAGTGCCGAAGTACACATAAAATGGATGGGCTTAAGCACAAGTGATAATGTAATTACATGAAGTACAAGTGATAATATAACTACTGTAAGTGAAGTACAAGGCAGGAAAGATCAAGAAGGGTGAGTTACGGGAGAAGAAAAAGTCTGAACAAACAGAAGGATTAAAAAGCGAAAGTAAAGAACTCGAGTCACGAATGGATGTGAAACACGAGACCAGGCGAAATCCCAAGGGTAAATAAAACACGTAAATGTATCCCCAATACCAATATAAAGATAATTAACGAGCGGCCTGCAAATTAAGGCAATAATTAAGAGGTCATCACTTGGCATTTACGTGAAGGCAAACAACGAAGCGACAAATGACTGCAGCAGCTCACTAATTACTTCTACCTTGGTAATGTAAGACCACTACAACAACACCGTTTCAGCTTGTATTTACTGTCAGGTGTATATTTTCATTTTATAAGTGTGTGTTCATTAATAAACAAATTATTCTTAATACAGACTGAACACTGTTTTCTAACGCCACACACACACACACACACACACACACACACACACACACACACACACACACACACACACACACACACACGGCAAAGCGGAGAAAAAGTAAAAACGAAACTGAGGAAAAAAAATAAAAAGATCTGGGCTGGAGGCGACAGTGGAGGAGTGGAGGTGACAGTGCATGAGCCGAGGTGACGGTGGATGGGTTGTGGTGACGGTGGATGGCTGGAGGTGACGGTGGATGGGTGGTGGTGACTGTGCATGGGTGGTGGTGACGGTGGATGGGTGGTGGTGACGATGGATGGGTGGTGGTGACGGTGGATGGGTGGTGGTGACGGTGGATGGGTGGTGGTGACGGTGGATGGGTGGTGGTGACGGTGGATGGGTGGTGGTGACGGTGGATGGGTGGTGGTGACGGTGGATGGGTGGTGGTGACGGTGGATGGGTGGTGGTGACGGTGGATGGGTGGTGGTGACGATGGATGGGTGGTGGTGGTGACGGTGGATGGGTGGTGGTGGTGACGGTGGATGGGTGGTGGTGGTGACGGTGGATGGGTGGTGGTGGTGACGGTGGATGGGTGGTGGTGACGGTGGATGGTTGGTGGTGGTGACGGTGGATGGTTGGTGGTGGTGACGGTGGATGGGTGGTGGTGAGTGTGGAGGTGTGGACTTCACTGTGGAGGGATGGGGGTGGCGGTGAACATGACGGTGGAGGGTGGAGGTGATGGTGAAGAGTGGAGGTGATGGTGAAGGGTGGAGGTGATGGTGAAGGGTGGAGGTAACTGAGGAAGGATGAAGTTGGGGTGAGCACGCGAGCGTTAAGTGGCGCCTGGTGAAGTGTCAACCACAGGAATGTTGACGTGGAGGACAACCTTCACTGCATCTCTCCACCACTCTCTCAATCCTGTCTCCACCACTCTCTCCACCCTGTCTCCACCACTCTCTCCACCCTGTCTCCACCACTCTCTCCACCCTGTCTCCACCACTCTCTCCACCCTGTCTCCACCACTCTCTCCACCCTGTCTCCACCACTCTCTCCACCCTGTCTCCACCACTCTCTCCACCCTGTCTCCACCACTCTCTCCACCCTGTCTCCACCACTCTCTCCACCCTGTCTCCACCACTCTCTCCACCCTGTCTCCACCCTGTCTCCACCACTCTCTCCACCCTGTCTCCACCACTCTCTCCACCCTGTCTCCACCACTCTCTCCACCCTGTCTCCACCACTCTCTCCACCCTGTCTCCACCACTCTCTCCACCCTGTCTCCACAACTCTCTCCACCCTGTCTCCACAACTCTCTCCACAACTCTCTCCACCCTGTCTCCATCACTCTCTCCATCCTGTCTCCATCACTCTCTCCACCCTGTCTCCATCACTCTCTCCATCACTCTCTCCACCCTGTCTCCATCACTCTCTCCACCCTGTCTCCATCACTCTCTCCACCCTGTCTCCACCACTCTCTCCACTCTGTCTCCACCACTCTCTCCACCCTGTCTCCACCACTCTCTCCATCACTCTCTCCACCCTGTCTCCACCACTCTCTCCACCCTGTCTCCACCACTCTCTCCACTCTGTCTCCACCACTCTCTCCACCCTGTCTCCATCACTCTCTCCACCCTGTCTCCATCACTCTCTCCACCCTGTCTCCATCACTCTCTCCACCCTGTCTCCATCACTCTCTCCACCCTGTCTCCACAACTCTTCATCCCATCCCACTACTTTTCTCCCCATTCTCTCCCCCTGCTCCTATCCCTACCCCTCTCTCTCTCTCTCTCTCTCTCCAACATTTCACCTGCCTCTCCAACACACACACAACCCTGTTTCTCCACCACACACATAAACCTGCTTCTCCACTACACACAGAGCCTTGCTTCTCCACCACACACACAACCCTGCCTCTCCACCACACACACACACACAACCCAGCTTCTCCATCACACACTCACAACCCTGCTTCTCCACCACACACACACAACCCTGCTTCTCCACCACACACACACAACCCTGCTTCTCCACCACACACACACAACCCTGCTTCTCCACCACACACTCACAACCCTGCTTCTCCACCACACACACACAACCCTGCTTCTCCACTACACACACACAACCCTGCTTCTCCACCACACACACACAACCCTGCTTCTCCACCACACACACACAACCCTGCTTCTCCACCACACACACAACCCAGCTTCTCCACCACACACACTCAACCCTGCTTCTCCACCACACACACACAACCCTGCTTCTCCACCACACACACACAACCCTGCTTCTCCACCACACACACACAACCCTGCTTCTCCACTACACACACACAACCCTGCCTCTTCACCACACACACACAACTCTGCTTCTCCACCACACACACACAACCCTGCTTCTCCACTACACACAACCCTGCCTCTTCACCACACACACACAACCCTGCCTCTTCACCACACACACACAACCCTGCCTCTTCACCACACACACACAACCCTGCCTCTTCACCACACACACACAACCCTGCTTCTCCACTACACACACACAACCCTGCTTCTCCACTACACACACACAACCCTGCTTCTCCACTACACACACACAACCCTGCTTCTCCACTACACACACACAACCCTGCCTCTTCACCACACACACACAACCCTGCCTCTTCACCACACACACACAACCCTGCCTCTTCACCACACACACACAACCCTGCCTCTTCACCACACACACACAACCCTGCTTCTCCACTACACACACAACCCTGCTTCTCCATTACACACAACCCTGCCTCTTCACCACACACACACAACCCTGCCTCTTCACCACACACACACAACCCTGCCTCTTCACCACACACACACAACCCTGCCTCTTCACCACACACACACAACCCTGCCTCTTCACCACACACACACAACCCTGCCTCTTCACCACACACACACAACCCTGCTTCTTCACCACACACACACAACCCTGCTTCTCCACCACACACACACAACCCTGCTTCTCCACCACACACACACAACCCTGCTTCTCCACCACACACACACAACCCTGCTTCTCCACCACACACACACAACCCTGCCTCTTCACCACACACACACAACCCTGCTTCTCCACTACACACACACAACCCTGCCTCTTCACCACACACACACAACCCTGCTTCTCCACTACACACACACAACCCTGCTTCTCCACTACACACACAACCCTGCCTCTTCACCACACACACACAACCCTGCTTCTCCACCACACACACAACCCTGCTTCTCCACAACACACAACCCTGCCTCTTCACCACACACACACAACCCTGCTTCTCCACTACACACACAACCCTGCCTCTTCACCACACACACACAACCCTGCTTCTCCACTACACACACACAACCCTGCTTCTCCACCACACACACACAACCCTGCTTCTCCACTACACACACACAACCCTGCTTCTCCACTACACACACACAACCCTGCTTCTCCACTACACACACACACAACCCTGCTTCTCCACTACACACACACAACCCTGCCTCTTCACCACACACACACAACCCTGCTTCTCCACCACACACACACAACCCTGCTTCTCCACTACACACACACAACCCTGCTTCTCCACTACACACACACAACCCTGCTTCTCCACCACACACACACAACCCTGCTTCTCCACTACACACACAACCCTGCCTCTTCACCACACACACACAACCCTGCTTCTCCACCACACACACAACCCTGCTTCTCCACAACACACAACCCTGCCTCTTCACCACACACACACAACCCTGCCTCTTCACCACACACACACAACCCTGCCTCTTCACCACACACACACAACCCTGCTTCTCCACTACACACACAACCCTGCTTCTTCACCACACACACACAACCCTGCCTCTCCACCACACACACAACCCTGCTTCTCCACAACACACAACCCTGCCTCTTCACCACACACACACAACCCTGCTTCTCCACAACACACAACCCTGCTTCTCCACCACACACACACAACCCTGCTTCTCCACAACACACACACAGCCTTGCTTCTCCACCACACACACAACCCTGCTTCTCCACCACACACACAACCCTGCTTCTCCACCACACACATAAACCTGCTTCTCCACCACACACATAAACCTGCTTCTCCACCACACACATAAACCTGCTTCTCCACCACACACACAACAACCTTGCTTCTCCACCACACACACAACCCTGCTTCTCCACCACACACACAACCCTGCTTCTCCACCACACACACAACCCTGCTTCTCCACCACACACACAACCCTGCTTCTCCACCACACACACAACCCTGCTTCTCCACCACACACACAACCCTGCTTCTCCACCACACACACAACCCTGCTTCTCCACCACACACATAAACCTGCTTCTCCACCACACACATAAACCTGCTTCTCCACCACACACATCAACTTGCTTCTCCACCACACACACAACAACCTTGCTTCACCACCACACACACAACCCTGCTTCTCCACCACACACACAACCCTGCTTCTCCACCACACACACAACCCTGCTTCTCCACCACACACACACACAACCCTGCTTCTCCACCACACACACAACCCTGCTTCTCCACCACACACACACACAACCCTGTTTCTCCACCACACACACAACCCTGCTTCTCCACCAACCCTCTTTCGCCTTGGTCAATAAGACCTATCTATCCATCTATGTATGTATGTATGAATGTATGTATTTTTCTAAACTGTGTGTGCCGCCTGCCTCACATCCCCCTTCCCCCCTTCACACTCCCTCACCGGTACTCCAGCACGCTCCTCTATCCCCGCTTCCATCACTTCAACATACAAATTTCATTTCCCTTCATTCACTCACCGGTACGCTGTCAAGCCGGAAGTCTTTAGGTTCTACTCCCTCAGTCAACCACTTAACCCAATCACACTCTCCCTCCATTAGTTATTCAAACACTCCATTTTCCTTACACTCACGGATTCTCGTTGCCAAAGATGTCGTCGCACCTCTTCCTTAGGGATTCCATTTCCATCTTATAACTCATTCGGTTATTTTTGTCCATAATACGATGACGTCATTTCATTGTTTATTCTTGCTATCCCCCAAAATATTTTATTTGAGTATGGAAAGACTTCAGTGACGGGATATTCTAAACTGTGTTCCAAAAGTTTCTCCAAAGATCAGTAAAATCGTTATGTCGTAGCAGCAACAGCGAGCATGAAACATCACTGGGTTAAATGGGATTAATATTGACATGGTTTGCATATATAACATACAAAAGGATTATTAAAGTATGATGTGCAACTTATCGTTAAGGAAAGAGGCGTTACGAAAATTCCGAAACTACTTAAATTACGACCCTCAGCGTCTCCCCTGCTCAAACACATATTAAGTGTTTCTGAAGCACCCAAACACAATCAATAACTTTTCACTTTGTCTACAATTGCTCATTACCAACACAACCCAGTCACAACGTTACCGGCAACGCACCAAAAGTCAGCCAATATCGGGTCGCGCGGTGAAAACTCGTGGGGGGATGGGGGAAATGAAATCATATTGTTAAGTACAGGTATACAACAGTTATCGCTGAGGCATATTCAAGGTCATTATATTCTTACAATATTCCACTGAGTCTACTTCACACTTTGGACATGTCCGTCACTTTCTTCTCTCACAAATCCTATCAGAGAGAATCATCACAGGGCTATGATACATACGGTATTAAGTTTCTCTCAGCTCTGCAATATTAGCCAGCAGAGGAAAGTGATAAGCAGATGTGAAATATCTACCGTCTCCGACGGTACCATATCGCTTACTTGTACAATTATAGGGTGCATTCGCAAGCTTAATAAAGAGATTCATGCAAACCCATCAGGTATGATTTACGTTCGTCACTACACCCATATTTGGAATCCCTGAGCCATTGTGACCTTGCAATAACAACCATCAGCGCATGACTTTACTTCCTCCCCGTCCATGCACACCAACTCGTCCATCCACATCTCTACCATTTATCTTTTTCTCCTCCTTGTCCTTCCAAATCAATGGATCTTTCTCACATATCCTCTTCCCCTTTCCAAACCATTCATTTATGCACTGACCAAACGACGCAAACACCTTCAATATTCATGCAGAATATGTCAGCATAATGTCTCTTTACTCAAACATGCTATCACCAATTCACTCATACAGTATTCCACTTAGCCTACTCACTGATATACGTCATCTATCCATCATCAAGGTTTACTTCACCTCCTCCACTACTTACTCATTCAATCCTTGTACCATTAATTACTCAGTTCCTACAATCAACAACCATTTAAATGTCACCAGCCAACTACTAACTCATCTACTGTCAGCAGTAAGTTGTACTGTACGTCCGTCCTATACTATTACAACCACTCGCTCACCCCGGCAATACACATGACTCACCTACTTTCCCCAGTTATCCACAGCTGGGGCGCAGCATCTGTGAGTGTAGGAGAGTATGCCTGGCTCTCCCCTGCCTTACTACCAGCTGAATCCAGTTCAGGAGTTGTGTGACAGGATCTTTACGACCATCATCCCACCATATCGCCTCCCCCACCTTTCCTAACTCCCTCTTTCGCCCCCCCCATATATATATATATATATATATATATATATATATATATATATATATATAAAATACGGTGTGTGGGCATGCGCGCGCGATATAATAGTTTCCATCATTTTACTGCACTCCCTCACACCATTTCTTTGCAGTGCCAAGTCCTTCCACTCTGATCTATCTTCTCTCCCACTATTTTCTGTCACCACCAACGACCATCACTCACTCTTGTTTTTGCCCTCTCCCTAACAGCCATCCCACTGCTCTTTTCACAATTCTACTTTCATTCCCTGTAGCCTTATCGCCATTTCTCTCTCTCTCTCTCTCTCTCTCTCTAACACACCCACTCTAACTCACTCTCTTACTTACTCCCTCTAACGCACTCACTCTCTATATCGTACTCACTTTAACTCACTCACTCACTCAAACTCAAACTCGCTCATTCTTGTATTCAACTCAGGCCTCTTCCTCTCCCGTCCCCCATTCCAGTGCTTCGTCTGCCCCTCTACTCAGTCCCATTCCACCCACCTGCTTTCTCCTCTCCCTCTCGCCTTTTACTCCTTCACCCTCTCCCCCTCTGGCTCTCCCTTTTTCCCTCTCACACACTCCAATCTTGCCCACTCTCCCTCTTTCACTCCATCTCCTTCTCTCTCTCTCTCTCTCTCTCTCTCTCTCCCAGTTCCTTCACTCTGCCTCCCACGCTCACCATTCTGTACCTCTTTTACTGGCTTCCTGACTCGACTGGTGTTACCTCTTGCCTACCTGACCTTTTTTCAGCTGTATTTCTTCGTGACGCGCGCGTGCGTGTGTGTGTGTGTGTGTGTGTGTGTGTGTGTGTGTGTGTGTGTGTGTGTGTGTGTGTGTGTGTGTGTGTGTGTGTGTGTGTGTGTGTGTGTGTGTGTGTGTGTGTGTGTGTGTGTGTGTGTGTGTGTGTGTGTGTGTGTGTGTGTGTGTGTGTGTGTGTGTGTGTGTGTGTGTGTGTGTGTGTGTGTGTGTGTGTGTGTGTGTGTGTGTGTGTGTGTGTGTGTGTGTGTGTGTGTGTGTGTGTGTGTGTGTGTGTGTGTGTGTGTGTGTGTGTGTGTGTGTGTGTGTGTGTGTGTGTGTGTGTGTGTGTGTGTGTGTGTGTGTGTGTGTGTGTGTGTGTGTGTGTGTGTGTGTGTGTGTGTGTGTGTGTGTGTGTGTGTGTGTGTGTGTGTGTGTGTGTGTGTGTGTGTGTGTGTGTGTGTGTGTGTGTTTGTGTGTGTGTGTGTGTGTGTGTGTGTGTGTGTGTGTGTGTGTGTGTGTGTGTGTGTGTGTGTGTGTGTGTGTGTGTGTGTGTGTGTGTGTGTGTGTGTGTGTGTGTATCAGCCTGTCAGAGAGAGAGAGAGAGAGAGAGAGAGAGAGAGAGAAAGGGGAGTTGGAAATCCAGTAAGGGCAGAGAAACGAGAAGGAAGCGGGGCTTGGCGAAGAACAGATATACAATAAGTGTTACTGAGAAACACAGGGGCAACAAAAACCGATTCCAGGAAAGCAATGTGTAAGAGCTTAGTAGTCTGGAAGGATGGAGGAAAGGTGTAAAGTCTTGTTACACTGGAGATGCCACGAAAGAAAAACATCCCTTGGCGTTGACTAGAACCAGACATCTAGAGTGATTATCAAATTTTAAGGTACCGGTGACTAAACGGCTACGGCAGGACGATATTAATTAAGCAGTAAACCTACCTATCTAACTATTGCCAGACGCCTTTATCCCGAAAAGGGTGGCCACAAACAAATCGCTTCCATGTCGGTCCTCCGCCATTTCACTGCCCTGCTCCCAGCTCACACCCTCCTCTCTCATATACCTTTCCACTCCATCCCTGCATCTCATCCTTGGCCTCCCCCTCCTCCTCACTCACATACACTCTCCCCGTTAGTCTCTCGCTCTCCATCCTCTCCACATGGCCAAACCACCTCAATGTATTTTTCCTAACGCCTTCTATCACATCCACACCCAAACCACAACTCTCCTTCACTTCCTAATTTGCCAGTCTGTCTCGCCATGTAACTACATATGCTCCTCTCAAATAACTCATTTCCACTGGTCTCACTCTTGACTTGTGTCCTTCCAACAAGGTCCAAGCTCCACTTCCAAGCGTTAAAGTTGGTATCACAATAGTGTCATGCAGCAACTTTTATAATTCCATGCTCACTTCCCTGTCTCTTCTCACTGCATTCAAAGAACCGCAGTCTTTCTTCCTTGTTGTACCCTTTCAAGCACTTCGCCCTCCTAACTTCCATCCTCACTCATCACAGTTCCCAAGTGCTTAAATGCACTTACATTAAACCGACATGTTAAATTCAGTAAGCAGTCCCACACATCTTAAGAACAAGGAAATTAATCTTACATGTAGGCTAACCATGTGGCTGGGCGGTAGTGCTGGTGTATATAAATGTGACAGTGCGAACTGTCTACGACTGCTGCATGTACGTAAAAGGATATTTACCTCGCACAGACGGAGTCCGGCGAGGTATTGTTTTTGGTCGAGTTTCTTCGTTTGATTGTTTGTTTCTTTGTTGGCAACATTCCGGAAAAATGACAGAATGAAATTACATGAAACTTTCAGGGTAAGTGGGCACTGGTCCCAAGAGGGAGTGATTTAATTCTGGAGGTAATCGAGTGACCCTAAAAGGTGAAAATCAAGGCCACAGATTTTCAGAGGGCTATAACTTGAAACCGGATGAAGAAAAAGATATTTAATTTTATATTTTGACATAAAGGAACTCCCATACTGGCTTTCATTTGGCAACAAGACCTTTGACCTTGAGTGACCCTGAAAGGTCAAACTCAAGGTCACAGATATTCAGGGGGCTATAACTCGAAACTGGTTGCAGAAATATATTTACTCATCAACATACAGGAGGTCCCTTATGGGCTTTTAATTGGCACCATGACCTTTGACCTAAAGTGACCATGAAAAGTCGAATTCAAAGTCACGGATATTCAGGGGGGTACAACCTGAATCTGGTTGGAGATATATTTACTATTATCAAGCTACAGCAAGTCTCATATGAGCTTTCATTTGGCACCATGACCTTTGACCTTGGGTGACCTTGAAAGGATAAGTACAAGACCACGGATTTTCAGTGGACTATAACTTGAAAACGGTTGAAAATAAAATAACAGCTGTCGGCCGAGGTTTGTTGTGCCTGGTACCACTTGTTTCCTTTGCGAAACTTTGTGCCATCTAAGTTTTTCAAACGTGAAAAATATATATACAGATAGATATAGATAGACAGATATAGACAGACAGACGGACAGAGAGATGGAGATAGACAGACAGATACATAATCCGTGTCAGCATGGTTGCGTGCACTGCCTGCGTTCCTATTCACTAAATCACAGCTACTGAAGAAGTAGTGTACTGGTCGTCAACAAAGTCTGTTACCCTGAACACAAAGTCTAGTGCATATTGTTTCAATAGCCCCGTGCACCCCACTCAGGTCTATTTCAAAGATCTGAGGTGACGTATAATGGAGGTTTATTCCAGAGAGAACTTCTATACCTGTGCTCTGTTAGATGGCTAGCCCCATACTGACTCACAGCGAGCAGCGGGCGTGGGAACCTTAACTTAAGTCAGCAGTTTAGTGAAGTGTGCTGATTTCATCAATGGTACTGGTTACATATATACTAGACGTCAACAAAGTCTGTTACCCTGAACACAAAGTCTAGTGCATATATCTGTAACATAGTGAATGTGAGTGTGTGCTTATGCAAGTGTATTGTGTGTGCGCTACAAAGTATGTAAAAGAATTTGAATACTGCAGTGTGTTTGAGTAAGGGTGCATTTTTGTAAGAATAAATGCTTTTGAAAATATAGGAATGTTTCAGTGTATACTGAATCTACATTATGAGTGAGCGTGTGGGTGTAAGCGAATTTCCAACGCTCCTTAATTTATCGGTAGCTGGATTAGTTTTGCGCTGAATAATTTCCAGAATAAAAACCAAGTATAGGTCTCGACTGCACCAAATACTGCAAAAATGAATAATGCCGTAACCTACGGCACTGGTATGAAAACAATAGTGAAGGAACACAAACGCCAAGGATTTTTTCCCCTTTTCATTTCAGGTAAGGGAAACAATCGTCAAAATGGTTGAGGATAACTCTTAACCCTTTAAATATTGGTATCATAATTTACAACACTATTCTGGCAAACGCTAAATTTTATTCAACTGAAACACTACAACCTGAGTTGAAATAGAACTGACCAGTAACTTCACGTGGGGTGTGTGAAAGCAATTGCATAGGCGCGTGCCTCTGTGTGTGTGTGTGTGTGTGTGTGTGTGTGTGTGTGTGTGTGTGTGTGTGTGTGTGTCAATAAGTGTGCCAGGTCATGTCCCTGTTTGTCTGGTGCTTCCAAGTGAAGCAATCAGGCAGAGTCAACATGGTATATACTGGGATGGTGGGCCATTATCACAGGCTGGCCACATCCTTTACGCCCTTCCACTCATATCCCTGTCATTATTAGTCCCATGCCTTTATCTCTTCCCATTTTGGTCCTCAACCACGTTTCAGGGTGATGACTTCACTTACGGTCTTTCACTCTTATCCCTCTAATCAGTCCCTATTTCTCTTTAGCAATTCCCTTTTCATTCTCCAATCGTGTTTATCTCCCTTCTCCGTATATCAGTTCCCCCCAGTCCTATCGTATTTCTAATCAGTCTTCTATATTGTTTCGAATCGCCTTCTAAATTAGTCTCATTACTCTAATCAGTCCTCTTCCACGTTTCTTCTTATCTCACTCTCCTTCACGTTATCAGGGGCTGTATTCATAAACTTTATTAAGTCTCCTGTGTGTTGTGTGCAGTGTTCCCAGTATCCATACAAAAGTATAATTTTGATCCATTTTTATAATACTGGCACGTTTTTATGACGCTGGACAAAAGGATACCAAACTGAGAGCAGAGACCAAAAATTGACACTTCATTTTCCGATAGATAATTTTTATACTATTGTGTTATAATCTGTTATATATATATATATATATATATATATATATATATATATATATGGGTAAAAGTGAGCCCAGCTGAAAACTACCAATCACTTCATTTCCAGTAGGATCAGAGATTCTCTAGACACGTTCTGTTCTGGTAAGGGGGCAGTGAGGCGCTGTTCTCCTGCAGCGCCGCGGGGTCTACTCAGTTCACTCACGTCTCATTCTCAGGCAAGCATAGACGGTGGACCAGTGACTGTAAGGGTTGGCCAGTGGTCGTGACCTGGGGTTAGTGTTTCTTCTTACATATGTTGAATTATACGGATAAGAGTTGATTTATTACTGTACATGAACACTGTCTATTAGGCAAGTGGATAAACCTAGTACTTATAGACACCCGACATCGCTGAGGGGTTTTATTCGACCTGAAAGCTTATGTAGTACACAGAAATGCAAAGTTTCTGTTAAATTTTTTACTACCACAGGGATTTCCTAATTTAGAAAAAAAATCGTCTGAGGGTACCAGGAAGGGAAGACGAAGAAGCTTTGTATGTATTAATGAGTTCAGCAACATTATTATAATTTAATGGCTATTTATGCCTATGGGACAGAGGAAATGATGAATGTTGACGTTCTTCGTCTGCCATGGACTGTGGAAGAAAATAATGATTACCCGTGTTACTTTTATTTCCTATGATATCTCCTTAACTCTGCTGTAGAAAACCATTCTCCAATGACGGCCGTAGGAACCATGATGCAACGCAACATAGGAGAACAGTATACGATTGCCTAGCTTTTACTTTATAACCACTATTAGCTGCTCATGTAACGTATATTATGAAGGGAAAACACTGGATATTTTTGGGATACTCTCTAGAATTGAGACTGTGTTTTTTCTTAGTACTTTTTGAATAGATTGGTATTTTTCCTACAACCCTAGTTGTGTGTATGATCCCTTACGTTTATCTTTAAACATACAGCCAGCAAACACTTTACAATCAATCTTGAGTGAATAATAACGCGAAAAACTATGACACAGCAAAACGATCCATAACAGAAACTGTAATGCAGAACTGCTTGGTTTAAGAACTGGCAAAGGTCCTTTATAAATACGGATGCAGCCACCAAGCCTTCACCTTACCATGTCTGACTCCTGACGTGGTGATGCTTCACAAGGATCAGTCAAGCCGAACCAACAAGCTCCTACACGGGTCACGCAGGCGAAGAGGAATCAAGGGGAGGGGGGGGGGGAGAGGGATCATCGCCAGTATCTATCAAGGTTGCTGTCTTCGCTTAGGTCTCACTCTCTCTCTCTCTCTCTCTCCCAAGGTTCGTCAGCGATATTGTGTAAATCATGTAATCAGTAGCTCCTTTAGCTGCTGCCGATCTTGTTCTACATATTTCTTGCCAGTTCCCTTATCAGATATCGATAGTATGTCACTAGTAATGTTCCCTGTCAGTGCTTAATCTGTTATCATACTCAAATATCTCTTGTTCCTCCATTATGGGTGACAAGGACTAAGGACAGTTTTCATTTACATGAAGTCGCTATCAAGTCTCCTCTCATTATTAGCAAACCATCGGATTCCTATCCCTTTCACTTTACGACGTTTTCTCGTAAGGTATGGGAGTAGGAATGAATTAATTTCTTTCTTTCTCCATCTCTCACTTACTGCGGCAAAGACTGATTCATGACAGCCTTGTATTATGCCTGGATGGCTAACACGATGGTATAGTCCTGCCACATTTACATCAGTTATCCGATTACATACAGTTCAGTGTACGAGCATATCTATTCAGCGTGGAAATATTTTGCCACAACCTAATATTCTTGTGGAAAAAACTTACCTTCTGTTATAGAGTATCTTGTTAGCCTATTTAGTTTGTGATAATGGGAGTTTGATATGTATACTATACTTGTTAAGCTAAACTGATGACAACTGATAATACTGCAGCCTACTTCAATCTCCGATTTGCGTTCCCACATGCACATACAAAGCCTCTAACACACACACACACACACACACACACACACACACACACATTGCGCTATCACTGTATGTATGTAAAACACCTGTGATATAACCAAAAAATATTTCATTAAAAATGTCGTTTTTAAATTAATTTGCGGTGTTAAAATGGCCACCGAGATTTTCCCAGTGCTATCATCCATTTCTTTTACCTCCGGTTAAGTCGCTCGCGACGCATAATTTGTCCCCTCAGTAAAATAATGTCATGATGTGTAATTACCAAAGTTATCATCGCCCCCATTCGGCTCTCCCACATTTTCAGTTCTAATAACTTCCGCTTCTCAATACGAAAAAAAATAAGATGGGCCGGGCCTGTAAGAGCATGTCTCTCTTAACCCTTCAACCCGAGGACATATGCAGGTACTTGACTGCACTCTTGCCATCTCTTGACAAATTTATTCAGTTTAGGAGAGATGTCTGGTAGTGATAGGGTTAATGACGGCTATATCTAACGCCTCCAGTTCCAAAAGTGTCGCGTGATGGAAACTGTAATATTTAAATTTCAGTCCATCTGACCGTCTATCCACCACATTAATAATAATAATAATAATAATAATAAACTAAAATAATAACAACAGGAGATTCATTGTGAAAATTAGTGGGGATGTTCCTACAGTTCCAAGCATAAAACTGTTTAAGCCATTCGTTTCTGTTCGTGCACTTTTAGTTATTTCATTCAGGCTAATGCCACACGATTTTCTTCAGCTGAGAGATATTGAACAATCAGAGGGTTAAAAGCTACTTCTGTTAATTCTTTCGCTGCTATATGTACTTGCACACTTAAGTATTTTATGCAGCCTAACAGCACACGATTTTGCTTAGGTGAGAATTTATGCGTCAGAGACACTTGGCTTTACTTTCTTCATTCCTTAATTGTCTATTCTTGTACACTTTTCTTCTTTTTCGATCGTATCCTTCGTATTGTCTCAGTTCTGAAACTCCACATAACCTCTTTCCATCCTCCCCACACTCCCATTCCTCCTTTTCTCCATCTTCCCTTTTCATCCACTTCCTCCTTGGCTATCTTATACTCCCTTTTTTCTTCTTGTGCTTCTAAAATCCTTCCTTACTTTACTGAGGCTCCCTCATGTCGACCCTGTCTTTAAAAGGCCATTATTATATTCATTCCTTTTCCACCCTCCAATAATTTTCTCCCTCTCCTTTACCCCTTCCTCCTTGACTCCCTTGTCTACTTCCGTTTTCAATTCTCTTTAGCTCCTCTCTTCTCACATTCAATCATTCTCACTTCGTCCTTGTTCTTAAATCCCGCTTTTCCTACTCGCACTCTTCTTACGTTTTTCTTCACTGACTCCCTCCTTTTCCTCTTCCTCTAGTTCACTTCCCTTCTCTTTATTTCCTTATCTCCTTCCTTACTTTACCCAGCCATTCCTACTTTGACCCTGTTCTTAAACTCCTTCCAGTCCTTTTCACCTCTTCCATCATTAACCGCTGCCTCTTTACCTCTCTCCTCATCCTCCACTTATCACTCTCTCTTTTGTTTCACTCCTACTGCTTCCTTATCTCAGCTCCCCCTCCCCCTCACTTGCCAGCCTCGTTCACCTTCTTTCACAGAGATATTT
Organism: Coenobita brevimanus; assembly: GCF_032717465.1. Lineage (NCBI taxonomy): Eukaryota > Metazoa > Arthropoda > Malacostraca > Decapoda > Coenobitidae > Coenobita > Coenobita brevimanus. The sequence goes on from NC_137046.1 coordinate 27,450,134, forward strand.
CAACTTCAATGTCCCTCTTAAATTTCTCACGCCGGTTCTTACGGCTATATTTCCTTCCTTCCTCCTCCGGCCGTCCTCCTGTATTTTTTCTCTTATCTTTTATTTCTCTTGCCTCCTTTCTTGCTTCCTTTTATTTTCCTCCTTCCTCCCTGTCAACCACGCACCCTTGTATTTTATATTTTCCCTCCCCTCCCCTCTCCCCTCGCTCCTTTACTTTTTCTCTCCTTCCTACTTCTCTAGTTTCCTTCCTAACTTTTCCTCGCCCAATCTTTTTTCTCCCTTCGTCGTGTCCTCCCTTGCAATATCGTATTTTTCCCTCCTCCTTTCTTCCTTTACTTCTCTTTCTTCCTTTATTTCACCTTTCCTCATCTCTCTCCCTTCACCGTTACTTTCATTGTGTCACCCTAAGTCAGGTATTTTTTCCTACTCTCTCCTCCTTCCCTCATACTCTCCTTCCTTCCTACACTCTCTCCTCTTTCCTTCCTACATTCTCTTCTCCTTCCTTTCCAACTATTCTCTCCTCCTTCCTTCCCAACTACACTCTCCTCCTTCCTTCCCTCCAACACTCTTCCCCTTCCCGCCTTCACGCTTCCTTCCCTCCCTCACTCTCTCCTCCTTCCCTCCTCCACTATCTCCTCATCCCCGCCTCCACTCTCTCCTTCTCCCCGCCTCCACTCTCTCCTTCTCCCCGCCTCCACTCTCCTCCTCCTCCCCGCCTTCTTTCTTTCCTCCTGCCCTCTCTCTTCCTGCCGTCCTCCACTCTCTTTCCCTGCCCTCAAACACATTCTCATTCCTTTCTTTTCCATAGTCTCTTCTTCCCTCCTAAACTCCCTTCATCCTCCCTCTTACACACTCTTCTTCCTTTCTACACTCCCTCCTTCCCTCCTGCCTTTCTTGATTCTTCCATTCCCCCTTCCATCTCTTCGTGCCTCCCCTCCTTACTACCATCCTCCTTACTTCTCTTTTTCATATCTCCAGTTCCTTCCTGTCTTTCTCCTTTTTTTATTCTTGATCTATTGTCTTGTTATTTTTCGTATGTTTCCGTCCCCTCTCGTTCTCCTCACGAGCACACACACACACACACACACACACACACACACACACACACACACACGAGTTTCTTCCTGTCACAGTCGCTACCCCAGCTCTCTCTCTCTCTCTCTCTCTCTCTGGGGGACGCCGTAGCACAGTGGTAGCGCGCTGAGCTTGTGATCGGGAGGTCGCAAGTTCGAGCCTCGCCCGGGCTACCGTTGCCGGGAGGGGTAGCTCCCTCCTGTAACCCCAGCGGGGCTATATGGCCTTAGTTGCCTAGCTCGGGGAATTCATTTTTCCATTTCTCTCTCTCTCTCTCTCTCTCTCTCTCTCTTTGTTACATAACGGAACGACGAGGGCCAGATTGTCATCACAAGACCTAACCTTCAAAAGGGTCAGACTACAAAGGAAAATGGAAAAGGACTTACTCAGCTTTCCTTGTCCCCTTTTTATGCAAGGAAGAAGGAGCCAAAGGCCAGAAACCAGCAGCAGTATTCCCTCAATGAAAAAAACAAATACAAAATAAGAGAGAGCCAAATTCAAGATTCATTCGAGATGCATGGACACACTGCGTTTGAAAGACTGGAGGTTATAGGGAGTAGGAAATACAGAGTTCAACAATCATATTCCATACCGGTACTGCGCAGTTCCATTGTTATTACAACGCATTTAAACCACATACAAACTAGCCTTCCTAAGACAACAATTCTCACTATACACTGTATATAATGCTTGTTCTGCGACATGTTTTATTGCAACGGTAAAAACTGAACTATTCATATATCATATTTACGGTCGATAAATCGCTTCACACATGAAAAAGCAACATGACTCACATTTACAAATGTTAATATAAATCTAACCAAGTAATCAAAGTATAGGCCTATTCATTTAAAAATAATATTTCAAGAAAAACATTTACCGGTAACCTGAAAATCTGTAGAAAATGCAAGGTACGAAACACAGAAAAATATTTATCTAACATTTTTAAAAGAAAAAGTATTAAAGTCTTGTGTAATCCTACTTAGCTAAACACTGTAGAAGCTGCTGGAGTTTCAGACTGGTTCACGGTGCTAGAAGACAGACAATGACACCTGAAGCTGACACAAGAACACTGTATTATACTGGTATGACTGTGCTACAAACACTACTATGATACGGAGACATAACAACACCGGGTAAGACATCACTGCATTCTGTATCGGATAACTGGGGCATACAGTCTAACTCTTGTAGGTGTAACAGATGCAGTTTTCGGTACGTGCCTTCCGATACAGCGCTGAGTTGTGGGAAAGCGAGTTCGTCTCCACCTGTCAACGCACACTAACTCCACTCACAACTTTACCGCGACGAAGAAACAAAATAGTTAAGAGAAGTTTTTTGAGAGAGAGAGAGAGAGAGAGAGAGAGAGAGAGAGAGAGAGAGAGAGAGAGAGAGAGAGAGAGAGAGAGGGGGGGATGTATTGGGAGTTGTGCTCCTCTAAATTGGCCGCCACCACTACCAATGGGACTTAATGTACTTTCTATTGCTCTGTGTCCCTCTCTCCATTTGCAGATAAAGTTGGTGGTAATAATAATAATAATAATAATAATAATAATAATAACAGGCAAAGGAGTAAGAGGAGAAGGAAAAAGAAAGATGAAAAGGAGGACTGAGATTAAAATAACACACGCAGTATTCTTGGCGATATAGGTGGCTTCTTAACAAAACTTCCTTGGCGATTTGTTTTGCGTATTACACGTTACGGATACAAACTACGCTGGAAATAACTCACAAAAATCATAAAAGAAAATATCACGGGTATAAAAGGCATAATAAATCGTCTGGAAAAGCGGTGCTACGTAGCCTACAGTGCCACCTACCAACACTGGGAGAAGACAGTGAGTTAAAGCAGAGAAATACAAATAATAAAACGGGCAAGACTGGGAGTGGTGAGGGGAGGAACGTGAGAAACGAGACATATAACGGGGAATGATACAGGTAAATAATGGATATGAGAATTGGGAGAAAAGTCTAATAATGGGATAATATAAGTAACAGGGGAAAGAAAATAGGTAATGGGGGAAGAAGATAACTAAATAACAAGGATTAATGGGGGGAAAATGGGAAGAAAAGCAAGAAGACAATGTGGAAGTAAGTACAATAGCCAAACAAATAGTGCAGAAGGGAAGCTATGAGGGAGAGGCAGTATCAGGCATGACACAGAATGGGAAGACATGCTACTGCAAATAGTGGAGGAAAGATCTTGACGTGGAGAAGATAAATACTGGTTGAAGACGGCAAGTAATGGGGATAGTAACAAAAGAGGACATAACAAGCGGGAGATGGGGTAAAGAAGTAAAAATGTTTGAGACAAAGTGGGAGGAACGGCAAAGCATTAAAAAATGGTTACCGTAATAATGAAGAACCGGAGACTCGCTAAAGAAAAACATTACGGTAGTTAAAATGACAAAAGAGAAATATAAAAAAGACAAAACAAAAGGTGAAGAACACAAAAGACTAAACAGGAAATGCGAAGAAAACGAAAAACGTGAAGATAATTACTGAAAACGAGAAAATATAAAGAATAAAGAAACTGACGACAAAAGGAAAAACAGAGGGTAAGAGCGGGAACAAAACAGAAAATGTGAAAAGACAAAAATGATATGAGAAGAGGAAGATGATGCTGATGATGAAGACGAAAAAAAAAAAAAAAGGCAATAACAAAGGAAGAGGGAGAGACTTAACTCTCCTTTAATCCACCATTCATTCCGACTCGTTCAATTATTCACGCTCCCTTCCTCCCCTCTCAATCCCACATGTTTTATTTTCGCCTTTTTGTCACGATTTCTGACTTCGCTAGTTCTCTCATGTCTTTTCTTCCCTTGTGACTTGTCCTCATTCGTATAACCCGTTTCTTCCTTGGTTTTAGATGGAAATATTCACTATTCTTGAATTGTCCTTACTCCGTGTTACAGAGTAGTCTCTCTCTCTCTCTCCCTCACCTCCCCCCCTCTCTCTCTCTCTCTCTCTCTATCTCTCTCTCTCCATGTCTATATTTCAAAGCTCAATCCTTAGTTTCCTTTACTCTCGCCCATCTCCTCCCTTCATACTTCCACTTGCAGTCATCCTTTACATCACCCATCCTTTCTTCTTACCTGGTTATCGGGTAACAGGTGGGTGTAAAGCCTGAGTGAATATACAGGTGAGTGAGTGACAGGGTGGGTGAAGACTGGATGAGTGAGTAGGTGGGTGAAAAGACTGGATGGTAAGAGGGTGTCACTGAGTAAGTCCAAAGACAGTACATGGATGAATCAGTGGATGGGTATAAAGACTGAACGAGGAAGTCCGTAGGTGGGTGATGGGACTGTACGGATGGTAGCATGGATAAAGCGCATACTTAAAGCAAAGGTATTTCACTGTGCAGGCCAAGGTATACCGGTACTCGTATCTGATCTTGGGCGACTATGATACACGAAAGGCTCACACTGAATGAAGGACAGGCTATACCGTATATTAACTCAAGTGGATGCACCACTGACTTGATTAGATAAATTGACTAGCTGACTACACTTAATGGCTCAGTATCTGGATCAGTTCCCGATACGACGGCACTGACTGAATGACTGACAAATATATTAATTATGTGTGTGACAGTCTACGCGGTGCAATCATCTGTCGATGTTGCGACATAATCTTAAGGACGATGAATTCCGATCACAGGAGTATAACGGTACGCATTAAAAAAACACATTCAGTGAAGTACGATGAGGGAGGCTACACTACCCGTACAAGATTCGAAAAGTAGGTATTCCCATCATTTTATGCAAGAAACACTTACTGTAATACACTGAATGCTAACTTTACACAGTAACGGGGACAAAGAACACGAAAATGAAGGAAGACTATGGAAAAGCAAAAAAAATTGAAAAAATCTCAATATGAACTCTAATCATAGTACACAAATGTCCAGCAATTCTACCGTCAACTGCGAAGGGGATCTTCGATAACAGGGAATAAAAGGGTTAAGGGGCCGTAAAGAGGAGATGGAAGGGCCATTCAGGGAGTCCGGACACGTCTCAGCGGCGACGACGTCTCACTCGTGCACGGACAGATTACATGCCCTACAGTACATAAGACAGACAGACAGACAGAGACAGATACATATGGAGACAAACAGACCGGGATATGAGCACTACTGGGCATAAATAAATAGATGGAGTTGAGATATAAATGTGAACAGATTGTCTACTGTATATGCGGACTGGTAGAAGTAGATAAGTGAATACACAAGCCGAATACAGTATAGCAGATATCTATCTATATACCTAGGCTGCTTCCCCCAAGGAAAGGGAGGTAGCCGAGACAGGACGACACACTCTCCATTTACTCATCCATTTAAACACATTCATTCACATCTTAGCCCCAAAGGGGAGAACGGACAGATCCTCACCGCACCACACCGCACAAGGGTCAACTGCACAATGCAATCAGTGACATCCGCAGCAGGGCCCGACAGCAGAGCTGGTTTACCCCTGCCACATCATAACATACCCATCCCCTTACCCGCACCTGACCTGACTAGCTGATCAGACCAAATGCGGGAGAATATCCCCTCAGGGCTGCGTCATCCCTTTTTTATTCACAATTTCTCTCCATTTATTTCTGTCACGCACAGCCACTCTTCCTTGCTCGACAGACATCCCTCTCACATCCAGCGCTCTCTTCACACTATCCATCCATCCTATTCGTGGTCTTCCTCTCAGCCTTACACCTCTCACATCAGATCTAGTTATCTTTTTCACCAATCGCTCATTATCCATTCTCTCCATATGCCCAAACCATCGCAACACCCTCTGCTCAACTCTACCAGCCATCTCCTGAACAACTCCAGTTCTCCTTCGCACTTCATCATTTCGCACCCGATCCATACGCGTCACTCCACACATACTCCTCAGACACCTCATCTCCATTACATTCAAACTTTTCCTCTCTGCTACACCCATATTCCATGTTTCAGCCCCATATAATGCAGTCGGTACCACAACACCCTCATACAGCCTTCTCTTTACATCCATTCTAAGCGAACGACATTTAAACACTTTTTTCATTCCTCCCAGCACCTTTCCTACTTCATTTATTCTAAACTTCACTTCTGCATCTATTCTTCCATCCACAGCAACATGTGACCCTAGATATTTAAAACAATCTACCTCCTCAAGCAACTCACCATTCAAAACTATATTCATCCCCCTACCATCTATCAACCTCGTACACTTCATCACTTTACTCTTATTCTCATTTACTTTCAAATTCCTCCTTTCACACACCCTTCCAAACTCCTCTACCAACTGTCTCAATCTCTCCTCTGAATCAGTCACCAGTGCAGTATCATCTGCAAACAGCAGCTGCTTCAGATTCCAATCTCCACCATCAACATTTACCAGACTCAGACCACCTAAAACTCTTGCATTCACCTCCCTTACAACACCATCCATGTAAATATTAAACAACCAAGGTGACATCACACATCCCTGTCGCAGCCCCACTCTCACGGGAAACCAATCACTCACAGCATTTCCCACTCTTACACATGCTCTACTATTTACATAAAAACTTTTCACCCCTTTTAGTAACCTACCATCAAGTCCATACAATCTTAAAACAGTCCACAAAGCCTCCCTATCAATTCTATCATACGCTTTCTCTAAATCCATAAATGCCCAAAACACATAGCAGATATACACAGGTATGTAAATAACATGAATAGGTAGGCCAGTAAAGACATAACTACTGACACACTCATACAGATAAACTGGTATATGCGACGACAATAGATAGCAACAGCTTACACGAATAACTGACAGACAGAACACAGGAGCAGACATGTAGGGACTGAGAGAAAGCTAAACGTACCACAGGCAGCTGTCATAAATATCGTTACGTATGAGGCCGAGGATACTGGGACAGCGATACGCTTCGGCGGTGCCCGAAAAACCTTGAGATTATTTTTAATAATCAGTTTTCTTATCTCCGTGTCATTACTAGAACATATACCGTATGATTGCCGAAACTGGACGTGCAGGAGTTTTAACTTATCGTGTCGGACACGTAAAAAAAAAAAAAAAAAAAAAAAAAAAATAATAATAATAATAATTCCCCCCCCCGATTCTACAAAGGCAACTACTGGATCAAAAGGAAAGCACTACCGTACCAAATCTCGTAAATTGCTGTCGTTGCTGTGGCCTCAGGCTCATCGGAACGTAAACCACGTGGACTGCAAGATGCCGGTTCAGCCAGGTGGTCAAAGATATAATTTTTAAAGGTTACACAGAAGGACTGTCTGTGCTGTGAAAGTGAAGTGCATGGGGGGAGTGAGAGTGTGTGTTGTAATGTGAGGGGCTGCACTACAGAGGGCACAATGGACTGTCCTGGGTTGTATTTTGTGTTGGTACTGATGCAGATGGTGATGGCCGCATCTTCGCTTAAGTGCACTCGTGTCTCTCCTAGAAGAGCACTCTTTGCAGAATGAATACCTAACAAGGGTTCATGGAGGCTACTATGTGGCTGGAGGTTTTGGATTACCGAGTGGCTATGTGCTTGTGTATATATGTGATGGTGCAGTCTTGGCTTGATGCGGAGGCTTGTTGTGGAAACATTGTTTGGTGTTGGGAAGTTATTGGTTTTCTTTTTCTTTTCTTTGTGGGATGGATCCTGTGTTGACGCAAGGAACAGTGTACCTCTAAGTTTATATAGTCCTTGGTTGGGATCACTTTTGTTTCTTGGTGTAAGTGATCTATATTCCAGGTCACTGTATATTCTGTTCTTGTTCTAAATGCTTTGCCTGTGTTTACTGACGCTTTTCCATGTTTGTGGCGGCTAAGGTGGGGGCCCAGCTCGGGCTCGTAATTTAATATCGTTGGGATGAACTGTTTATGCAATGTTTTCAACGATTCCTTCTCTTATCACAGACAAAGAAGGCAGCTGGACAGAAAAGGCAATATAAAGAAACAAATATAAGACATATCAAGAGAAAGGTACAAGGGTATTAAACCAGACTGGTGAGTGAGCGACTGACCCAACACCACCACCACAATTTCATTCTTAAACCTAACCTTAAACTTCACCAATCACACTTTCAAATACCTCCAATATGCATCAAAATCCTAATAATATTCATGTGGATTGCTTTTTCACGTACCGGTGAAGAAACTTTTCCTACCTTGGATTAACTTTCAGTATCAGTAATACCAAATGAGGGTTATGACAACATTAATGATCATCCATAATCTAAATACAAACCGACAGACAGGGAAATGTGGCAGCAAATTGACACCTTGCACATACGCATCCACAGTAAAATCTGACATCCGTATACTTATGTTCGTAGATTCGGTTCATTGTGGACAAGTTTTCATTTCTTACATTCCAGCGCTCCTCATATGAATCCTCCCAAAATTATTCCTCTCGCTATCGCGTCAGGATTCCCTCTACACCTCTCATGTCCTTCTTAAATTACTTCCACTCTTTTCCCTCCCCCTCTCTTATGCTTCCCTACATTCTAGTTCCCCACCCCACCTTTATCTCCACCTAAAATGCTCCTTTATCTCTCCTACCCCTAACAACCTCTCCTTTCTCATTTTCTTCCCCTAGTGCCGTTATTTTACTTACTCCTTTCTGTCTCCTCCCTCTACGGTTTCTTACCCCACTTCATTCTCTCCCTGCTTCCCTTCTCCCCGTATTCCCTCATATACTCTCGTCCTTCGTTTCTTTTTCTCAAGCCCTTTACTTTCTTTTTCATCACTTCACTGCCTCCCGTCATTCCAGACTTGATCTTTTCCTTCTCTCCTCCCCGTCTCCTGTTTCCAGTTCGTCCTCGTTTTACCTTTCCTCCCACGTCCCTCAGCTCCCATGCCTCTGTTTTCTTCCTCAAGTTCCATTACTCTTTACTTTTTCCCCCTGTCCCTTAATCTCCAACCCTTTGCCCTCTCTTCCTTCCTATCTTCTCTTCATCCTTGGGCTCTCCGTATTTTTTTAGAATTCCTCCCCAGATTTTTCCGCCCTAGTTTTTTTTTTTTTTTTTTTTTTTCCAAACCAGCCCCCACTCTAAGACCTTCATTTTTTTCTTACTTTCGTTCCCATATGTTTTCTTACTTTCTGTGATTCCTGTTTTCTTTCCATGGCTCTTTACTGACCTTATCTTTTAAATGGGTTAGTAGGTAGGACGAGGTGAATTGTCGCCAGTAAAGGTGAAGTAGAGAAGAGCTGACTATACCTGTGAGGTGTTGATCCCCTCCCCCTCTCTCTAAACTGTTCCTCTTCACCTTCTCCTCCAGTCCCTCTTCCTCGTTCCCTCCATTTCCTGTTCCTCCCTCCCCTACCTCTGCCGCACGCGACGACTGGGCCCGTCAGCAGCAAGTGGTCGTCTCGTCTCACCTGACTCCCCCCCCCCCCGCCACACCAGTCTGGTCCAGTCGTCAGCCAAGATTTTTGTTTTTTTACGAGTCTATCATAACGCAGGCGGACCGGTAACTCCTGTTGTTATCTTTATTTTTTTATTAACATTCTCACTTTACCTACTTCCTAGCCCACCTATCAACTTCCTACTTCTTCCTTTCCGCCTCCTCGTTTAACTGCTTACCTACATGCTTCCTCTTCCTACCTACCTACGGTACCTCTTCCTCTACGCACAGTACTTCCGTTTGCCTTATTCCTCACTATTACCCATTCTTCTGTTTTACCTCCAACTTTTACTGATGTGCAGTGCCGCCTCATCCCTCTACCTCCTCTTGTACCTCTCTTCTGATCCACTTCATCATCCTATCTCCTTTTATTGCCATGAACTTTTCTCATTCCCGATGTCGTCTCTGATCTGCCTCACCTATCTACTCTCACTGCTGTCTACCTCCTCCACCTCCCGTTTCTGGCTGCCCCTACCATTACCCCCGTAACTACCACTATCAAGTTGTATGGATGCCACATTTGTCATCCTCGTGTCTGTAACCTGAGCCTGCCATACCTATTATACCTCCGTCACACCTATGGTTGGTGGGCGCCTGGTGGTCTGCTAGTCAGAATGTTCCAGTCAGAGTGACGTCTTCGCACAGTTTCGATCTGAATAGGTTTTTATATCATGTCCCCAAGAGAAGTAAGCTAGTTACATATATTTAAATGTATTGGATTACGGTAGCCTAGCCTCTCGTCTCTGAGTCCCAAAAGGAGTAATGTGGGACTGCGAGTTAACTTACCAGAGTTCAGGTTCACCCTACTAAGCATTTACCCATCAATCACCAGGAACCTTTCATAAGTTGAATATAATTACCAAGCGTTACCCAGAGTAAAATACAGACTATGTCTCTGAAGAGAAGAGGGTACTGGACGCTGCTTACCGAATAACCCGATCAGTCTGTGTATCTTTTCTCAGTTGAACAAAATCGTCTAGGGACAGCAGGCATAAACACAAGGTCATAGTAGGCTACTGCACGGTATGTAATTCACCTTATCAGCCTTTTTTTTTTTTTTCCCGTTCAACAAACATTACCGCCTCCAGACAGATGTAATTCCCGCCATACTCAGCCTTAACCATTTCACTACCATGAAGCTGTATTTTACTTTATTCTTGCTACTCTCCACTCGAGTTTATACACCTTAGGAAAGACCTCTCGTAGCGAAGAGATTAATGATGGTTACAGTAAACCTTTACTTCCAAAAATCTCATCTAATGAGAAAAAATCGTCTGGAAAGAGCAGGAATAAGATACAACAGATGTCCTCGGCCAGAGTAAGCGCGCCTTTACTGAATAATCATCAATCAGTTATCATATCTACAAATTCCTCTTCTCTAGTCAAGGTCCACGTATTGCTGAAGATATCCTCAGTGATTATAGAAAGTGTCGCCTTTACCTCGTAGCTTGTGTTATAACCAGGAGGCTCTGCTCTCCCTACACTGCCTCCCTGTCCTCCTAAACGACGAGGATAGACTACACAGAAAAGAGCCACTTCAGCCTACAGTCCTGTCCTGGGGACATAACCTTAACAACAATATCGGTACAACATCATATTTTCTCAAAATTTTCAGTGCTGTATCATATCATTAGAAAAATGTCATGATGGTGATAATGATGACCGTAGCTGATTTTAATTAGCTAAGGGGGTAACCTCTACTACTGAAGGTGTTAACGTGTCTGTGACTAAGTCATTCCCACCCTACCCGCATCAACCTAACTTCTTACGTCACTGTCAAATGCCGCCAGGATAATGTATGTTATCCCCGCCGTCTGTGTACCGTCTACTAGCAGCAGCCCTGGACCCGTGCCAGAAAGTTCCAGCACGCATCACACCAACGCACGGGGCTCTCTCCTAGCAGACAGCGGGCTGGGAGAGGGGAGAGAGGTTGCTAGAGGGCAGAGGGTCAGCAGCATTGTATACATTCCTGGTATGCCGGGGATATATACAGCAATAAAAACTCAACTCCAACACTAACACAAGCAACGAGATCTACATCTCGCATCTATAATATCTAATCTGTTTCATTTAATGTACCTTCTTCAACAAACCTCTTCAAATTATAATAACCATTAAAAAAGAAAAAAAATAAAGTGCTGGGGGCAGGGTGGGTGGTGCGGGCCACCTTATAACTGAGGCATCCCTCTTACTTGCCAGCCATTACCTTCTAACACCATAGTGTAATCTATTCTCCTCTCACCTTCCTCATATTATGCACCTCTTTTCCTATGTACTTAACACTGCTTCTTAATTTAGTCCCCTCTTACCTTACTCTTAATACGCACCTTTTTTTTCTTTTTTTTTTTCCATACACCCTCCTTTATGCCTCCACAGTTAAAATGCGGCACACTTATAACTACGGAGGTCACAGGTCTGAAACATCATACTTCCGCGGAACTATTTCATATTGCGTCATAGCAGAGCCAGAGTACCATTCCCAACATCACCTGCCATTATAGTGCTGAGGATAAAACACTGCCATTAGTCAGCTAAACATAAGCTGATCAGGCAAGGAAACAACCGTGGAAGTAAAAAGTGTGACTTGGTAGCTAACGGAGGAAATAGTGTGACGCTTTAGGAATGTGGTAAGAGCAAGGATATGCGAGTCCTTAGGATGGCAAACACAGTATTATCTCTTCTGTCAAACTCACGTCACTCACTTCCGCGTCCCATCACACGTCTCATCTCCGTATCGTCATCCAGGCCCATACGCCGGGTACAGCCTCACTTCATTCCTTGCTGGGAATATCGACTGGATATTTCCCAAACCCTCTCACACCCTCTGTGTCAACACACGCACGAGAGAGAGAGAGAGAGAGAGAGAGAGAGAGAGAGAGAGAGAGAGAGAGAGAGAGAGAGAGAGAGAGAGAGAGAGAGAGATTCTGTTGTATATACAGGCATATATCGGCCAGCAAACATTTCAGCCAGTCGATACATTCTTACAGTGGTCCAGCACAAACCACGTATGGTACTCTCTCACTATGGCGGTTGCTACTAAATAATACCTGCAGTCTCATCCTCTTCAATACAGGAATGTCCTCTTATATTTTATTCTTGATACCTCCAGACCATTTTTTTTTATAGATGAGACTTTCCGAAATGAAGGATTGAATACAGCCATCATTATACTCTTTACTTACGAGATCTCTAAAGCCGAGTTAAATAGCCTAGTACCTGCAATGGAAACTAGTGTCATCGTACTGAAGGGTTCATAACATTTCCCTAACTGACAGATGAGGAGACTGCAGTAACTTCTGCCTGCCTTACTTTCTTTGATAATATTAATGTCTCTAACACAATGTCTCCTCCACACAAAGGAATAATGTATACAACTACTGGACACTTCGCTAACAAAAATGTGTTTGTCTATTTTTTATCTCAGAAACTTGGTGTATCATTGTGGTACATTCCTAAGATCATGTAAATACTGTATACAAACAAACCACAACGTCCAACCTTGCCACAACACCGAAGCTAAAAGTAAATCCACTACTGCGACTGAAAACCCGGACTGTACTTGGCGGGTCGATGCGTATCACGGGCACGGCAACCTCTCTCCCCTCTACTCCCCCCTTATTTCCTCTGCCTCCCCTCCCCCCCTATCAGCTTTCCTCCCCTTCCCTTCCTCTCGGTTACATCCCTTCGCTTTCCCCTTTTCTCCCTCCCCCTAACCTTTGTTCGCAACCTTTACTCCCCACCCTTCACCCTCCCTCCCTTCCTTCCTCTGTGTAAACTCCCTATTCCTCCATTTTTCACATCTACTCACCTCCCTTCCCTCCAAAGTTTATCCTCCCCATTCTCATCATTTCTTCATCTCCTCTCTGCCCCTCTACCTTAGTCTACTTCCCCTTCTCTTCCCTCAGTCTCTCATAACCTTTCCTCCCTTTCTATGGCCTGTTCTTCCCGGCACCGTCTAGTAGACCCTCTTATCAACTTTTCTCCCCTTCTCATTCCACTCGATTATCTCCCCGCACTTTTTCCTCGCCCACTCCCTTCAACCCTAATCCTTTACCATCATTCCAGCCTTCGGCTCCCTTCCGTTCCGCAAGACATATCTTTCTTTGGATTTTCTTTCTACACCACCTCCCAACTCCTCTAATTCCTCTAATTCCACCATTTTCCCTCTCCCACGGTCTTACCTCCTTCGCTTTCCCTTTTACTCGTAGGGTCTGTCATCCCCGGTGCCCTCTCGCCGTACACATGGAGAGAGAGTATTGGAAGCCATTTAAACTCTCGAGCTCAACTTCTCATCACATTAAAAGGGGGAGATTGCAACAGGAACACCATGCTGGCAAGGCAAGAGAGTGTTCACTCGACAAATATACAAAGCAAAGTCAATACTACAGTACAGTCTTTTTGGTCCATGTGATGCCACTGATTAGCTGTTATACGAATACAGCTTCTGAAATTAAACCAAGGCACTGATTATTAACTCTGATGTTAAAAAGAGCTGACATTGAGAAAAGAAAGGCGTAAAAGGACAATACAAAACTTGAATTATACACACAGAAACTGGATTTCTATGTTGCCACACAACTTCTTAGTTCTCATAAACGTCAAGCTTCATTTCTGTGTTTTACGACTTTGTTGCTTTCGTTCACGAATAAACATAAACAAAAAGTGAGTCCACTTCCAAATGTAAATAAAGAGTTTAATCAACTTCCCGGGTGGCAGGACGGCTCATGGGATATGTATATTGTAATCCAGTGGCGTGTGGCGGCAGTGAGGGACAACCCTGGTGCAGTGGTCCAAGTTGAGAGGGCAATGAACCATGTAACATACATTTCTTTAGATCGTTCTTGATAACTCCACACGATTTTCTTCGGCTCAGGAGATACTTTCTAAACTGGCGAGGCCAGATGTAGCCTAAACTAACCACAGCAACGCAAAATATCACCCTTCAATTGAATAAAATCATCTGGTGGTTCCAATGTAAAAAAAAAAATTGAAATACGACACTGTACTGAACGCGTTAACTCCTCCAATCCCATGACAAGCAGTATTTTTTTTTCTTACTACCTTCCCACGATTTTATTCAGCTAAGGGGGAGAGATCAGGTTGTGAGAGGGTTAATGGAGAACGCTTCTCGGCCACTACAAATGGTCAATCAAGAACTAAGTATGGTCTGGAAGTGGCAAGAATATGAAGTACGTCCTGGGACTGAAGGGGAAACGAACGCTCTGTCAACCTATAAATCCACCCCATGCAACATTCATGGATTCTTTTTCTTACCTCTAATTTCCACTCTTCTCCCTCTTCCTCTCTTCACACTTCTGCTCACATTTTATCGTCTCCTCTCCTCACTTCTAACTCCCTACATCTTTCAGTGAACCTTCTTTTCATCCAGCTTCACCTCCTCGTAAGTCATAATCTAACCGTCTCGCCCTGCTGCTCCTCACTACCTCTGTTCTACTTTCTGCTACCGTTTTTTCTTCTCTTCTACACCAATATGATTAACTGCTACATCTCGCACATTCTCTTCCTTAAGCAGGCCACCACTCACAAATCCCATCGTGTCTCATTCCTAATGACTATTACTACCTACCAATGCCTCAACACGCCAATCTAACAAGAAATATCCCGCCAAAACATCGACGTCATCCCTAGAAAAACAACCCTACACACACACACACACACACACACACACACACACACACACACACACACACACACACATTATAAAGTTTTACTATGGAAAATAAGAGGCTCCGGCCCATTCAGCAGTTTCAAGCAAAATAAAAACACCATTCACAAGACCGTTCCCTCAACTGCTTCCAGTGGGCAGGTATTGCAGCACTCCGTCTTCTAGGCCCATAAATATAAATGTTTTCCCATTGGTCCTTCCGCCGCGACCGCTACGTTAAACTGATTCAATAATTTACGAGAGCAATAGTCACTTTTTACCATTCTCCCAGTCCAGTCAGCAACCCCAGATGTACCTGTCTCTCGGGGTGGGGAAGGACAGCCGGGGCAGCCGCCAAAGTTGTACCGTATGGTTATCTTCATCACTGGATAGCATACTGGACTTGGTTTCACTTACCTGAAAAAAGAAATATGTGTTAATATTTTAAGTCTCTCTCTCTCTCTCTCTAATTGCTGTTCCCTACACTATTCAATCACAAAAATCCCACTCTCCAAACAAACATTCCTAACAACACCAAGCTCAACACACACACACACACACACACACAAAAGTCCAGATAACGAGCTCAAATATATCCATGATGACCAGATTAAACTACTTCTCCCAAAGTTTTAATTAGCAGCGCCACCGTCAGCACCAGCGCCTGTTGTACTTGGGGGTGCAGGGATGCCCATCTGCTTAGTTAATGCTCTCGTTACAGGAAACAAGGCTCTCTGAAATTACATTGGCCCTCTGTGCTTCAGCCTTAACGGGTTCCATTTTCTTTAAGTTATAATCTTAATGTGGAGGCATACCGGGTGGTTACACTTTAAAGCGTCTATGTATTTCTCTGTTTAGCATCTGCAAACATGAAATTACCGCCGCCGTTACTTATCGAGGCCACTTAAACACTAGTAGAGATTTTAAAATATGTATTAAACGAATAAACAACAACAACAACAATAATAATAATAATAATAATAAAACTGGTAACGTCAATAAAAGAGTGAGACCGTTGAAACCAGTGACCGAAAACAGTGGTCTCTGAGGCGCGTGTAGCGGTGCAGAATCGATCCTCATCTTTTATATGTTGTCTCCTGTCTCCCAAAGAGCCACTTGCCAAGATGAAGACCACATTCTCTACTCCTAGCTCGAATCTTCCTCGATTTTCATGGTCTAACGTTCTTATTACTCTAATTTGGCATAACATGACCGCCTCTCCAACTCTATTGTTGTATGGTAGCAAAGGGTGAACACCAGATTACGATGTTGTCACGAAGAGTGTTACTGAAAGGACGTACAGCCGTACCACTGTCCTCTGCACTGAGAAATAAACTTCAAAGGAACGAATATCTGGTCCATATTTTAAGATGAAAGAACTGCGGTATAAATACCCTGTGTGGTGCATGGAGCTATTTGTGCGGTGGGGTTTACTAGAAATAATAACTAAAAAATATACAAAATAATTAATTCACTGGCCAAAGTGGACTTTAAAGAGTAACATCGCAGGCTACATGAGATTTCTTTACAGTACCTGAGCATGATTCTGATTTCTAAGCTTGGTTAGAAAGTATGGTATATACAGTGTCGTACAAAGGAAAAATTGTGCTTCTGTGTCTATGTGTGTGTGGGGGGGGAGGTGTTTGTATGCCCAATTACCTTTCCTTGTACATGGGTTAATAACTTAATACTGACATCGTATTGCGTCAAGCCTATCGCCCAGCACTTGTCCCGAGAGGAGACGCATACCTCCTTGGGAACACAACAGTGGGCGAGTATACATGAAGCTTCTCTGATTCCTGGCAGCTCTGTAAGACTAAAGAGTCCTACCTTTGATCTCCCACCCCATGTGAACTTGGGAAACCGGATTACGAAAATGATGATAATGGGAACACGAACCGGCCAGGGTCTTTCATCAGCAGAGCGGTTAATGATACGAGGGGAGGGGGTAAATGCAGTGTAGGTGGATGACAAAGACTAGCCCACGGGTACTTCTCAACTCTACCTTTATTATATAGTGAAGAATTAATTTTATCCCTGAAGATATTTTTCAGCTAAGGAGACTTTTCCATCCTGAGGGTTAGATGCATCTTTCATTAACTCCTAAGTATTGTCTTGCGAATAGAGCAGCCGGTAATTGCAAAATATAGTATAAGACACGAGGGAATTTTCCAGTGGCAGGGGTTTAATATCCTCCAATAACTCTTTCTTTACTGGGGGGGTCGTTTAATACAAATTAAATCGTCTGGCAATAGCAGGCATAATATATGGACGACAACGTAAGGAAGGGGTTAAGCTGGATACATTTACCTGAAGGTACCAAAACAGTAATATATATATATATATATATATATATATATATATATATATATATATATATATATATATATATATATATATATATATAGTGGTAACGAGGTTGTTAATGGTATTATACTCTGATGGTACAAAAACTGTAGTCAGCCAACAAGTACCAAGGCCCACACTCTGGATGGAAGTCAAACTGAGCGATATTTTTCAGTGTTTTTCGGTGTCTGGTAATTCGAAGTAAATAATAACCGAGCTTTGTGCCAAACTGTTGCTCCAATGCGAGACCCCATCCATCCATCCATTGCCAGACGCCAATGCGAGACACAACAAAATATTTCATACAATTGCTGAGAAGGGGAAAATATAACAATATTTCAAAACTGTTCGTTCAGTATCGTAATATAGACCACAGTGCAGCAAACGTCTTGGTGCAATCACTATAAAAAAAAAAAAATGCCAGAGCACACTTGGCGCAAAACAATTTGACACCACAGACGATGGCAACTGGAAATTGACCAGCAATTTTTCCTCACACTGGTAAATCTACTTCCTCAAGGATGCTATAAACTTCTTGCCTGAAACAATTTATAGTGGGTAATATCACATCAACATTCAGATTATACCATACTAACGTTCTAGAGGCTTCACAAGCTATATCTATAATTTCGGAGATCACTGCGTTCCCTCTTAAGCGGTATACTTGTGGTAGACTGTACATTTTCGGCGACTAGCTGGGTGATGCAACATACCACATGGCAACACTGAACTCTAGTGGGTTTGTTTGCACCTGACTGAACTGGACCACAACTTTAATGCTAAGTCGTAGTTTTATATGTTCGCTGATCCGTATGTAAGGTATGAGGTATGTCTGAGCCTCCTTGGTTAGTAGCTAATCGACCCTTTAATTTGGCTACACTTGACCACCAACTGAGCTGAAAAGGTTAGACACGTTCAACAAAGGACAAACGTGCGACAGTACCAGACCCACCAATATTCATACACGAACTTACGAACATTTAGCTCTCGTAACCCTCATATACTTTTGTAAGAGTGAGAGAGAAAAAATAAAGCCACGAAACTACACTCTCCTTGTCCCTTCTACAAAAGCATAGTCACCGGTACATAGGGAAACTCATGGAAGGATGTTTGTTTTACACGCAAGGCACGAAGAGATTAAGGTTGAATCTTACCACGTCCGTTGTTCTTCCTGCAGAACTGCAGAAAAGGCTCAGATACGAAATGTAGTTGATGGTAATCCCTACAGTAAAACCTACTTTTGAATTTATTCTTGCCACAAGCAGACGAATTTTATCCTGCTCTGGATGGACTTCTCGAACTGGGTATGTTACTCGCGTTCGTCAATTCTTCCACAAGATATCGCCCTTAAACTAAATAAAATAATCTGGAGGTTGCGGGACTGAAGAATACGTCCACGAACTAAAGGGGTTAAGTAGCTTCGTGCATCTCAAGACCGTTTCTAGGCGGCACTGGAGACTTCGTAATGACTCTTCCTTACCGATTTATAATGCATATTAAACAATATTCTCGTGTATGTTACATTACTTATATACTGCTAGTATCGACATGGCCTGCCTCTGGAACGCAAGATAAAATTGTATACTTAAACGAGTCGCTAAAAAAGAGATGGAACGAAGTGTCCAATGTTATCCATGATGTGGATCCTCAGGCTGGTGTCCTCCTCAGCTCAAGAGAGTTGCTCGCACCTCTTCCTTAACGACTAAGTTTGCTAATGACGAATAAGCATTCTATTGTATTTTCTTTATATAAACATATACTGCACAAACAATATAAAAAGATAAAAATGGACCAGATACAAAAATCACCTGGTAAGAAAGAATCGCTGGGGAGCCTCCTCAGCCCACGAGAATGCAGGCCTATGTACAGTACAGTTATCTAGAGCGCTTACCAGGCAGTCTACCATCTCTTCCTTACCAGCGTACAGCTCTACAGTTATAGACAAATATCAGTACACTGTTATGGCAAATAACGAGACAGTAGGTAATGACTTTCCAAACCTAATGACACGATTATCTGAACTTATCAAGCTTTTTTCTGATATTATGCTAGGTTTACACACACACACACACACACACACATACACACACACACACACACATACACACACACACACACACACACACACACACACACACACACACCCTCTTACTGTTTTTATCCTTCTATTTGTGCCTTCCTCTCTGGCTTCCTTTATAGTCGTTCTATAGCTGCTGTTGTAGACAGCCACCGGCCACCATTCTTCTCCTAGAGCTCTCAATAGTGGTGTTCCTCAGGGCTCTGTCCTATCACCAACTCTCCTTTTATTCATCAATGACCTTCTAGGCTGTACATCTAACCCTATCCACTCATATGCTGATTCCACCCTTAACATATCCATTCGTTTCCCGCAGCGTAGATCTCAGCAGTTACTTCAGCAAACACGAGATGAGGCTATGGCACACCTAATGTCTGACCTGGCTCGTATCTCTGATTTGAGTACAAGTAATCTTGTTTTTAATGTATCCAAAACTCAGTTCTTACATCCATCAACCCGACAACATATTCCACTGGAGTATCTTCTACTTTTTAATAATATCCAGCTTAATCCTGCATCATCTTTAAATACACTGGGGTTTCATTCTCTCGGGACTCATCTTGGAAAGAATATAATTATTATCTCTCTTGTAAAATCTGCATCTAAGAGATTAGATGTGCTAAGCCGACTCCGTACCTTCTTTACCCCTGCACAGTTATTGATTTATACACGGGTTTTATTCGCCCCTGTGTAGAGTACAACTCATGTGTGGGGAGGCTCCCCAAATACAGCTCTTCTCAACAAGGTGAAATCAAAGGCATTTCATCTTATAAACTCTCCTCTTACGCACTCCCTTCAACTTCTGTCTCTTCGCCGCACTGGTGCATGTTTATCTCCTTTCTATCGCTACTTCAATGGTCACTGCTCCTCTGAACTGAGTGCTTGCATCTCTTCACCTCTACGACGGGTGCGTAGGACCCGTCTACCAACAAACTCTCATCCCTTTTCTGTCCAACTCTCTCATGCAAGAGTTAACCGTTACTCCCAGTCCTTCATATATGCAACAGGTCAACTCTGGAACTTTTTTTTTTTTAATGCGAGGAAGAAGGAACCAAAGGCCATGAGCCTGCAGTAACAGTTCCCTCCAGGAGAAAAACAAAATACAATAGAGAGCCAAATTCAAGATCCGATCATTTTGAGATGCCTGGACACACTGCGTTTGAAAGACTGGAGATCACAGACAGCAGGAAATACAGACAGAGAGAGACAGTTCCAGAGTTGACCTGTTGCATAAATGAAAGACTGGGAGTAACGGTTAACTCTTGCATTAGAGAGTTGGACAGAAAAGGGATGAGAGTTTGCTGCCAGACGGGTGCTATGCGCCCGTCGTAGAGGTGGAGGAATGCAAGCAGACAGTTCAGAGGAGCAGTGACCATTAAAGTAGCGCTAGAAAAGAGATAAAGATGCAACAGTGCGGCGAAGAGACAGAGGTTGAAGGGAGTCTGTAAGAGGAGGAGAGTTAATGAGGCGAAAAGCCTTTGACTCCACCCTATTGAGAAGAGCTTTATGTGGGGAGCCTCCCCACACATGAGAGTTGTACTCTACACAGGGGCGGATAAAACCCCTGTATAGAGTCAACAATTGTGCAGGGGTAAAGAAAGAGTGGAGTCGGCTTAGCACACCCAATCTCTTGGAAGCAGATTTTACAAGAGATGTAATATGATCTTTCCAAGATAAGTCCCGAGTAAATGAAACTGCAAGCATGTTCAAGGATGATGCAGGATTAAGCTGAATATTATTAAACATTAGTGGGTATACCTGTGGAAGATTTTGTCTGGTTAATAGGTGTAAGAACTGAGTCTTAGATGTTTTTACCCCAGTCAGAGATACGAGCCAAGTCAGACATTAGGTGTGCCATAGCCTCATCCCTTGTTTGTTGAAGTAACTGTTGAGATGGACGTTGCAGGAACCGAATGGAAAGGTGAAGGGTGGAGTCATCAGCGTATGAGTGGATAGGGTTAGATGTACAGCTTAGAAGATCATTGATGAATAAAAGGAAGAGAGTTGGTGATAGGACAGAGCCCTGAGGAACACCACTGTTGATAGATCTAGGAGAAGAATGATGGCCGTCTACAACAGCAGCTATAGAACGACCAGAAAGGAAGCTACTGATGAAGGCACAGATAGAAGGATAGAAACCGTATGAGGGCAGTTTGGAAATTAAAGATTTATGCCAGACTCGATCGAAAGCCTTTGAGATGTCAAGTGCAATGGCAAAGCTTTCGCCAAAGTCCCGAAAGGAGGATGACCAGGAGTCTGAAAGGTAGGTGAGAAGATCGCCAGTGGAGCGTCCCTGACGGAACCCATACTGACGATCAGAAAGAAGGTTTTGATAGGAAAGATGCCTTAAAATTTTTCTATTGAGAATTGACTCGAAAACTTTTGAAATACAGGACGTTAAAGCAATTGGACGATAGTTGGAGGGTTGGGAGTGGTCATCCTTCTTTGGGACTGGCTGAATGAGAGCAAACTTCCAGCAAGAAGGAAAGGTACAAGTTGACAGACAAAGGCGAAAGAGTTTGCCTAGGCAGGGTGTAAGCACAGAAGCACAGTTCTTGAGAACAACAGGAGGGACCCCATCAGGCCCATATGCCTTGTTAGTACTGAGGCCAGTGATGGCAGAAAATACATTAGCTGAAAAAATTTTAATGTCAGCCATGAGGAAGTCAGAGGGGGGAAGTGATGGAGGAACAGCACCGGAATCGTCTAAGGTGGAATTGGAGGAGAAAGTCTGTGCAAAAAGATTTGCTTTATCAGTAGAAGAAATAGCTACAGAGCCATCAGAGTAGAAAAGAGGAGGGAAGGATGATGAGGTAAAGTTGTTAGAAAGGTTTTTGGCAAGGTGCCAGAAGGAGCGGGAAGAATTCGAGTTGGAGAGTTGAGAGCATTTAGTATGGATGAAATTATTTTTAGCAGAGCGAAGAACAGACTTAGCACTATCTTCCTTTTCTGTATTTCGTATTGCCTATGATTCCCAGCCTTTCAAACGCAGTGTGTCCAGGCATCTAGAAATGTACGGTACTTACACACACACACACACACACACACACACACACACACACACACATCCCCCCCCCACACACACACATCAAAGTGATCCTGACCATCAAAGTGATCCTGACCGACCCGGTGAATTACACACCTCCCCACACACACGACGCCAATGGAAAAATACATAGGTTCCTCTCTCTCTCTCTCTCTCCCAATATTGTAAACGTAACCAATAGTAGTGACAGATAATGACTAATAAGAGTAGGTGGCAAGGCGATACACTACCCAGGTTTTATATACATGATCACTGTGAAAAAAAAAATAATAATAATAATTTTTTCCAGGCTACAAGTTCAACACACTGATCTGTGTTCTGATGTGGCCAACTCGGTCTGAACTGTGGCTCAATTTACAACCTTGTGGTCACTTCCTTACCGGCAACCGCAATTTCCTACTGCCATATTTGGCTGACGAAAAGTGCGTTGGGCGTATTCCTGATGCCATACGAAGTTTAATAATGCCTCTTCCTTAGCGATTTATTCGTCATCTAACACCTTACTTTCTTTTGTGCGTTACGCATATAGCCTACGCTTAGTATTAACAAATTTTTACCCCGTATCGCACGAAAGGATGAAATGGTGTTCGATGCACAATAAATCGCTCAGGAAAAGGTGTTACGAAATCGCCAGTGTCTTAGGTACTTCCCGAATACATTTGTAGTACTGATACAGATGCCTCAGTAACACTGAAAATTAAGGTGTCATGTGCAATATAAATGGCTAGGGAGGAGATGCTGCAAAATCATAAACAAACCAGAAATACTATCCTACAACAGAAGGATATTTAGAAGAGTTAGACAATGACGAGGTGGAGGAACACAGTGGGGAAGTAAATGTAGAAGGATGTTGTAACGTAGGAGAATACAGTTACTAAGCAGAGAGAAATGTGTGGAGTTTATTTTATATGAGAACCATCCCTCACAGAACGTGGTGTGAGGTAACAAACATGGGCTATATAATATTCTCGTTGGCTAGGGCAGCTCCCTAACACCGTTTCCTTACGTACGACACTTTAATAATAGCTTATATCTTATTTAAGCAAATGATGTCGGTCACAAAGGCATAATTGTACTACACGTGACTAGGTGGATGTATATACCAAGGAAAACAAATAACTATGGAAGAGATGTTAGTAAGTTTCCTAACCCTACAACAATACGCGTCATGGTCGCTATCGTCCAGCAGGGTGGAGGAATACCGTCCTATCCACTAAAAACACACAATTTAAGTTTGAACTTCAGTTCCATAATCACTACAATCTTTTCAGAATTGCTGCCTTCATATTATTTTACGCAGGGAAGACCTTTGTGTGCTCTATTGTATATGTCCGACTCCAGGCACAAAAGAAACAACTCGTTGCCTATGCCCAGCAGTCATCTTACATGTCATCCCTTCACCACTAACAGCCATCTTTCATACTGAATACATGCTAGGATTGTCTCATAGGATTGCTATACTGGTTATAGTGGAGGAGTTTTACGAAACGTCTGTGGGCCTTACGATAGATCAGTAAAGTTTATTTTAATGAACTTCAAATCCTTAAACTGTACCCTGCTCCAGCTGGGCATCGAGCTTTCGTCAGTTAGGACATAACCACCTCTCTAACTAATCTGCCACCACTGAATATAATTGTCTGGTGCTAAAGATGCCACCGTAATGAGGGCGTTAATGTATGCAACACAGCGCTACTCATTCCTTGAATACTATAACATTTTTAATTTGCTCTTGTTATCTGCACTGCTGAATAAAATCGGCTGGAGTCAATCATCTAGGGTTGGTAAAGATCACTAAAGTTTTCTTTCTTATGACATAGCTAAAAATAAACTCACAAACAGAAATACAAAGCGCATACAATACACAAATGATGGATACCCGATGCTATATTTATCGGAACAGTATAGAAATCATGGACTATCATCAGTGGAAAGAACAGTTAAAACCACCATCACTGGCTCGGAAGAATGCAGGTCAAGTAACGTAATGCAGGGATTCTCTTTTGAATGAGGTTACAAATTTATATTTGGCCTATGCTCGCTCCTCACACTCTCCTGCCCAGGGAATCGAGAATTCACCGTATTTTTCCTTTTTTCTGAGGTATTTCTTCGCCCTTTTGCATTTACTATTATTTTAGTATACTTTTTCCAGATTTCCTGTTTTCGCTTTAAAATCTAATTATCCTCCTCCCTCTGTAGTTGTCTCTCGCTTTGCAACTATCTTCCAGATACTTCCATTTTACGTTTCTACAATTCTTTTCATTCCATTTTTTCCTTCGCCAACAACAATGTGATAAGCAATAACACATGTCTGTGTCTGAGTCTGTGTTTATTTACTACATCTCAAAAACCTAACTAACGAGTGCAGAAGAAATTTGCCAGCTACTTCCCCCAACTCCGAAGAGGGAAAAAAAAAGAAAATGTAGCCAGATGCCGTACATTCCTGAAATTTCGACATTCAAGGTACTGCAGTACAAACACAATGTTTTAATTCATAATTTATGATTTATGTTAATATCACCTACATGATGTACTGGTTACTGGTATGTACAAATACATTCTACAGTGCTCAAGTTTT
Source organism: Coenobita brevimanus (assembly GCF_032717465.1). Lineage (NCBI taxonomy): Eukaryota > Metazoa > Arthropoda > Malacostraca > Decapoda > Coenobitidae > Coenobita > Coenobita brevimanus. Next base: position 27,475,316 of record NC_137046.1, read on the forward strand.
CCATCGTTCTGTCCCATACCATCTTTCTTTCTTTTTTTTTTCTTTCCTTCCCTCCTTCATACCAGTGGGAGCATTTATCTTCTCAACCAATCTCCAGCTTTGCAATAATATATTAAAGATGGGTATTCAGCACTGGGATTGGCGCGGAATGGTGGCTGAAAGTTTGCCTGTGGACGATGCCTGAGGAACGGCCGACCAGAAGTTTAATTAAGGATCCCTGGATCAGAGTTAAAATGCGTCTGGTTCAAGCTGAGAGGGATCAGTATTGCACGGCTCTGAGACTACGTTACTGTTATTGCTACTCGTACTACTATTACCACTGCCTTAAAAATTTCCATTACTATGCCAGTGATATCACCGTAGTGGAGTGGATAAACGGTAGGCTAGAGAATGTCATGGGTCCGATTTCGGCTGCAGCAGGAAATGTTTAGTCCATGGATATTTGAAATATATGTTTCTTTGTTCACGGTTCTGCCATATGGCTCCACTGACATTTTTTATTCAACTGAGACAAATTCCATAAATCAAGTCTCTGGAAGTTTACTACAACTGTTACTAATATCGTTTCCACCACATCCGTAAGCACTATTTATATTTTACCTTAACATTATCGCTATTACTGTTAAAACCACCAACTTTTATCATTACCTTTCCCAAACTTTAAAACTATGTCATATGCTAACCATTACTACTACAACTATCACTGTCCTCTTAACAACAACACCCACAACCACAAACACCATCCCCTCACCATAACCACCATCCTCTCAACCAAAACCACCATCCTCTCAACCACAATCACCATCCCCTCAACCACAAACACCAACCATTCAATAGGCAAAACGTTACCGCATTACAAACCCCAAGAGAGCCACAAGCCACCATATCACTCTGCCTTTCTCGCCTTCTCGAGCTAACTTTGTGTGTGTGTGTGTGTGTGTGTGTGTTGTGGGGGGGGGGGAGAGGACGCTGAATATAAAAGCGATTGTAAAGCAGACAGTAGTCACAGCTCCCAAGAACAGACAGCAGGAAACTAAGACAAGAAACCAGATGGCAGAAAAAGGCAAAAGAAAAGACAGCAGGAAACAAAAGCAAAAGAAGAAACAAGGGAAAAGATACAGAAAGAAAGCAAGAGAGAGCAGAATACAAGAAGAAAAAACTGACGGGAACACAGGCGAGAGTGCAGAAAGGAAAGCTGGACAACAGTAAGAAGGCAAGAAAATAGACAACAGGGAACAGAAACAACAGAAAACAGCAGGGAACAAAAACAACAGAAAATGGCGGGGAAGAAAAACAACAGAAAATGGCGGGGAAGAAAAACAACAGAAAACAGCAGGGAACAAAAACAAGACAATAGCAGGGAACAAAAACAAAAGAAAACAGCAGGGAACAAAAACAACAGAAAACAGCAGGGAACAAAAACAACAGAAAACAGCAGGGAACAAAAACAACAGAAAACAGCAGGGAACAAAAACAACAGAAAACAGCAGGGAACAAAAACAACAGAAAACAGCAGGGAAAAAAAAAATCGAAAACAGCAGGGAACAAAAGTATGAAAAAAAGACAACAAGGAACAAAAGCAACAGAAAACAGCAGGGAAGAAAAGCAAGAAAACAATAAGCTGGAAATAAAAACAACAGTACAGAAGACAGCAGACAGCAGGGAAAAACATGGACAGAAAACACACAGAAAAGCAACAACACAGGAAAAAAAAAAAAAACAGCGCAGAAGCAAGAAGGAACAAGGAAAATAAAGGGAAGACATAAGAGCGCAAAACCCCAGACCAGACAGCCAAGAACAAAATGGAGAGGAAAAAGAGACTAGAGCGGGAGAGTGGGAAATACCCGTAACCGAGGTCACTGACTGGGAGACCGTGCAGCCACACCAATACCACACTACCACAGCGACTAGCAACCAAGGAGGCTCAATTCACTCAGCTTACTTTGCCACAATTACACTACGTCCGGGTGTACTATTAACTATACACATATTACCACACCACCACCGACCATTACATTACATCGCCGTCATCTAAATTAGTGTCAACAATACGATCAAAACTATTCACATGTTCATCACTGTCACTGCACCTCCTCACTATACCCTATCATAAGCTAATTTTAACGTCACGCGATATTAATTTTACTCCTGTATTGCTGCTACTACTACTAATAATTCTACTACAGCCACGGTCATCACCATCATTACAACACCTTACAGCATTATCACCATAGCTACCACGACTGTTCCACTGCTGTCCCAGTTTCTCACACAACCATCACCAAATTTAGGTACACTATCATACCAGCACCACTGCCACGCCTGTAATGCTGCTGTTACAAATCACATCTGGTATGCTGTCCATAAACACGCAACGTACACCACCATTTATAAAATCATGATACAAAATTCATCTGTACTTTTTTTTTTTATCACATCACTACCGCTGGACGATTTTAATTAGTTGAAGGAAAACCGTCATCAATGATATGGGGTTTACAGTGTGTCCAGGCATCTCAAAATGATCGGATCTTGAATTTGGCTCTCTATTGTATTTTGATTTTCTCTTGGAGGGAACTGTTACTGCGGGCTCATGGCCTTTGGTTCCTTCTTCCTCGCATTAAAAAAAAAAAAATTTACGAGGAAAAACCTTCACTTAGGAAACACACACACACACACACACACACACACACACACACACACACACACACACATAGCAACACAGGCAAGCAGAGAAACACACACAGAAAAACACAAACACCCACAGCTAATAACCAGACACCAGACACTGGAGGTTTGTCAAGGTTGCTGACGCATGATGACCTTCGGCTGACCAATGCCCCTCAGCACCAGGAACCCATCTATAACCCTGAATATTAATGTATAAGCACGCTTTTATGCTTCAGTCAATTGGCAGCAAGATATATCACGCCAGTGGGGTACATTTCTATTAAGTTACATATTTACGGTGCTTTTCCTAACCCTCTTTCGAGCACCACCTCCGGCATGGAAGTTATCGAATCTACTCCATTCCGCCAGCAAGTGAGCGCGCGCACACACACACACACACACACGGAAGCACACACAACTGTACAACAGAGTCGGTGAACAAAGGGATACTAAACTTATAGCCAACCGTTTTAAGTAACGACACAAAGGAGGCAGGTACATAACGATGAAAGGAAACACTACGGATTGCCGGGAAAAAAAAGGAAAAAAAAAAGCAAATAGTTAATTTAGGACAACAATAAAAATGAAAACTGTAAAATGGTGCTGAATGGAACTTAAGCAAGAAGTTAGTTACCTCAGTCTGACCACATCCATGTTCCCCACCACCACTTGTCAGCAAAACAGGAATACTTAGACTAAATAATAACAGTATGTGAATGGATGAAATGAAGGGTAACTAAACAATGACAGAATAAAAAAACTAACTGGCCAGACCAGAGTTTCTACCACTACCAATCAGATGATAAAACACGAACACTTAATTACATAGAAGCCAGAAAATTAAGTAGGCTATACAAAAAAGTAACGACAAGTAATGAAACTATGACAGATCCTAACAAAAAAGAAAGAAAGAAAGAAAGAAAAAAGGTTAGTTTTGCCGGTAGCTCGAAGTCACACGCACCCCGCGCAGTCCTTAAAATGTCGTCGTTCCCGGCTCACCATGAACTCCGACAGGCATGGGCGTCCGTAGCGAAGGGGGGGAGGGGGAGCAAAGAGGGGGCATTTGCCCCCCCTTGGAAATTTGTGTTTGCCCAAACAACGACTTCTATTATGTTACTGCAGCTCAGTCAGTGTGTCCACATTCAAAGAAATGTTATTTTAAGGAGATCTGATCCTTACAAGGAAAGTTTCGAGGAATTTTATATTCTATGGAAATTATAATGATATCGACAGATTTAATGGAAACTGTAAAGAAATCTGAATAAAAAATTAGGAAAGGAAATATTAAGTATAATAAAAAAGACTGACACATTCCGAAGGGCCACACTGTGGCATATTTCAAATATCTCGCTTTGGAGAGAGTGGGAACTGTGGGCCTTAGTTTTTACCCACGAGGGTGCTGAGTTATGACAGGCTGCCTGAGTCGGCCTTGTCTTCCCAGCTAGCCAGTGAGAATTAAGCCTGTATTACTAACCCAATTACCTCAGTCTCGAGACTAAGTTGTACGGTACGGTAAAGAGTGCCTGTGCTCTATTTTAGCGATCCTATACGTTTATGCGAAGTATTATACATATTTCTTTAACTATGCATGTAATGAAAAAACTACAGATTATGTTCAATGTATTTTTCCTTCCTGGCAATTTGTGAAGGAAAGATGTGACGCAATTTTGTCTTAGCCACCTGGAGAAAATTCAACGTGTCAGATGAAGGTGACACAGAGACAGAAGTAAGCCTTGACTAGCAGTAGAGTGATAACCACAGTGAAAATGACATTAGATGACTTGGAAGAATGTATATTGTTTACTACGCAATACTGCATCTTTCGATCATTTTTAAGTAAACTGACAAAGTTTTTTTGCTAATTTTCAGAGATAAATTTTCGTTAAGCTAATACCTGACTATAATTATATGAGGCGAGTGAAAACCTGGCTACGTTCATCGATGTCAACGCGTCACCTACCGGTTCTCTGTACGCTTAGCATGCAACGCAAGGAAGTGATCTCCAAGAAGATATGTTCATTGAGACCGTCACTGAACGTTTTGCCAGTGACAGACGCTGACTACAGTTCCTATTCAAGGACCTGTAGTATACTGTAGTTTGTGAATGTGATCTGTTCTACACATGAAGTTTATTTTTATATTTTCGTTATATCATATACTCATGTACTATAATATACAGAAGACTGAATGTCATATTTTTTTCTTTATACCCTGCAAGTTGTATGTGTGACAGGAAGATAATTAACTCTCCATGACATACTAGATTTTCGGTATCCCTATGCCTGAGCCATAAGATTCTGATCGAGACATTTTGCCCTTCTTTGTGAAAAATCCTGCAGACGACCCTGCCGACAGGGTTTGACAGTTCTGTTCGTATTGTAAATGGCACTATAGGCTTCGTAGCCCAATTTTATTTACCATTTATTATGCCCTTTACAGGTCCATATTTTCTTGCATGCAATCTATATATCCTTAATATTGACGTACTTTGCATCAATAACACACAAGAGGATATTCAGGACCAATGTAGAGTACAAATAGTTTAAAAAAATTGTTAGGAAATAATACGACACAATTTTAAACAGGTAAGAGCAGTATTCTCTGCTAACAGTGTAAATAGGACTGTCGGTCGGTGAGTGCCCCAGGGTGAGGAGAGTTAATGTTCGGGTTGGGGCTGTGGGCCAGCATCTACCACACGACTTGGTGGGAACTACAATCGTGGATACAAGTTCGTCCACCCTTTCACCTCCTCTGAACCTCTCTTTCCTCTGGTGGCAAATAATGCTAAGTTACGAGACACTTTATATGTTTCTCTGCCCATACATGATTTTCTTTGATAAGATGTGTGTGAGAGGAAAGCGGTGGAAATGGCTTGAAGCAGAGGCACTGGAATAACAGGCAAACTTTTGCCCATGTCTGTAACTCCAAGGGTCGTATTCTCTTGGGGTTAGGAATCTTTGTAGCATCTTTTCCTTTGCGAATCATCTTGATTTTTACACATGACTATTGTGTCATAAGTTTATAGTTTTATGATAAAAGTTTAAATATCATAATCATGCACCATACCATAAACGTGTCCTATGCGGTGATGAAGTGGTAAGGAAGAGATGCCACAAAGCCTTATTAGGTGGGGTGAAAATGAGCTTCTGAAACATATTTACGGCCGATTTCTTTCCGTAACAAAACTTTTGATTTACGAGAAGGACAAGGAAACTGCAGGACCTCCCCATGTCTCAAGTTTTTTTTTTTTTTTTTATGCAAAAGAAATATTGGTTACAAGAGGGAAATTATCATGGAATGTCTTCTGTGTTTGACAGGAAGGACATGGAAGGGAAATGCAGTTACTTCCTCCCAGCCTCTTGTTCTTTTGCAAATCAAAAGCAGGACTACGAGAGGAAGCTGATCGTAAATAAGCTGGAGAATCCCAGCCTGGACGAGACTACGGGACCCAACCACCCACCCTGCCACCCTCACCACCAACACAAACATCGGTACCGTTGGCAGACCTTGTTCACGAAGATCAAGGTGGACGGGCAGTTCTAGTTAGGATGTGTGTCAAAATATAATTTTTTCCGTGCAAATGGTCACGTAAATTTGTGGGAACACCAAAATTACCTCCACAATGGAATCTGAATCGGCATTTATTTTCGTATTATCCCGTCGACTTATGTAGATAAAAAGGCAACCTGTAGCGGGGAGTTATTCCATTTCTTCCACGGATTTTTCCTTACTTTCAGTTACATTAAATGATTATGCCCGCTCTCGAAATCATATTTATGGCAATTCCAACAATTCAACTTGTACATCATACTTCTGTACATTACCTTTTGATTTCACAATTACATATTATCTTAAAGATTTTTCTCCTCATTTTCCTCACACTTGCTCTTCGGTTACAATATCCACCATATTTATACTATCTTCCTCTCTGCCATACGCTGTCTGTATCTCATTACTGCAATGTATGAGTATTTTCTTCGTTATGTTTTTTCTATCCTCCCTGCTTTACATTTAATTTCATTCCTCTCATATTTCAAGCGGTTCTACATTTTATTGCACCGCATACCGGGAATGTTTGTTCTCACTTCTACCATTTCTAAATCTATTCTTCTTTAACCTCTAGCCAACTGTTATTACACACACACCTAATATATATATATATATATATATATATATATATATATATATATATATATATATATATATATATATATATATATATATATATACAGAGAGAGAGAGAGAGAGAGAGAGAGAGATTTTGAACATGTTTATATTATTGTGTGTCTTCCTCTCATTTTATATTCTTTACTCTCTCGTTCCACCTTTCTCTCCATCTCGGCTACCATCTCAACCATTCCTCATTGCTTTCGCTGCATCTTCCCGTTTCTAAGTTTCCTGTTTTTCTCCCAACCACATGCCCCTCCACTCATTTCATTTTCATACTCATCACCAATCTCTTCTAATCTCTTTCTTTTCCTTTCATCCTTTCTCCACAAGTTCGCTACAAATCCTTCCGCATTCCTTCAAGTCGTCCTTCACCTCTCTCACCAGCCAATACACCCCCTCCCCTTCAACTGAGGAGTAGACTGTAGCACCAGTCGAACAGGGCAGTACTCCCAAGGTGGATGGAAAGCTGATGACAGGGAGAGCTGGAGCTCCCGTTTCATCAGCCCTCGGGACTAGGTCCCGACCATCCCCCTTTGCTGAACTTTTTCAGTGTCTCAGTAACACAGAGAGTAGACCAGCATGCTCTCCAATACAAGTTTCTCCAACTATCAACACCAAACTACATGCACAGTACACACCACACTTCCTTTTCAAAATTATCAAAAAATGGCGTCAAATAGCAAAGCCTCGGAGTCCCCAGGGGGGGTGGGACCATAAATGACCCCGCCTTCAGCCCCTCTCCCGGTGACGACTCAAGGTGCCTGGAACCACTGTCTGACTCTCTTCTTCATTTCTGCAACATTCGTGGCCTTTCCTCTAACTTTCACTCTGTTGAGCACCACCTCTTCTTCTCTAAACCTCACCTTCATTTCCTAACTGAGACTCAGCTGTCTGAGGCAACTGACAGCAAACCCTTTTCTGTATCCTCCTACTTTCTCTATACTCATTTCAAAGCCAAAGGTGGCTGTTGTGTATATATACGCAACAACTTATCTTGCTCTCGTGTTCCTGAACTCGATTCTTCTGAATTCTCTACACTCTGGCTTCGGCTTTCCTGTCATTCTCTGACTAAATATATCTGTGCTGTTTACTTATCTCCTAATTCTACTGACTATCAAAAATTCTTTGACTATCTTACTTCTACGATGGAACACATTCCATCCATTTCTCCTTTCTCTGAAATCTCCAATCTTGGAGATTTCAATGTTCACCACCACCTTTGGCTCTCCTCTCCTTTCACTGATCCACCTGGTGAACAAGCCTACACCTTTTCTATCCTTAATGACCTAGAGCAGCTTGTACAGCACCCTACCCGTATCCCTCACCGCCTTGGAGAGAGCTCCAACATACTTGATCTCTTCCTTACAACTAATCCTTCTGCTTACACTGTTAATCTTTTCTCTCCATTGGGCTCCTCCGATCACAACCTTATCACCTTAACCTGTCCTATCGCTCCGGTGCGGCCTGCAGACCCTCCAGAAAAACGTCGTCTCTGGCACTTTGGAGCTGCGGATTGGGAGGCCCTCAGGCAGTACTTCTTTGATTTTCCCTGGAATGATTATTGCTTCCATGGCCAGGAGCCATCTGGGTTTGCCTTGTGCATTACGGAGGTTATTCTCTTGGGCATGGAAGCATACATTCCTTTCTCATATCCTATGACTAATGCACGAAAGCCTTGGTTTAATCACGCTTATTCTAATGCTGTCCGCAACAAGGAGAGGGCCTACAAAAGGTACCGGAGCCAACCCACCCCTGAATCACATCTTTTATACATTTATGCTCGGAATCGTGCTAAGTCTGTTCTTCGCTCTGCTAAAAATAATTTCATCCGTACAAAATGCTCTCAACTATCTAACTCGAACTCTTCTCACTCCTTCTGGCACCTTGCCAAAAACCTTTCTAACAACTTTACCTCATCATCCTTCCCTCCTCTTTTCTACTCTGATGGCTCTGTAGCTATTTCTTCTACTGATAAAGCTGATCTCTTCGCTCAGACTTTCTCCTCCAATTCCACCTTAGACGATTCCAGTGCTGTTCCTCCATCACTTCCCCCCTCTGACTTCCTCATGGCTGACATTAAAATTTCTTCAGCTGATGTATTTTCTGCCATTGCTGGCCTCAGTACTAATAAGGCATATGGGTCTGATGGAGTCCCTCCTGTTGTTCTCAAGAACTGTGCTTCTGTGCTTACAGTCTGCCTAGGCAAACTCTTTCGCCTTTGTCTGTCAACTTGTACCTTTCCTTCTTGCTGGAAGTTTGTTCTCATCCAGCCGGTCCCAAAGAAGGGTGACCATTCCCAACCCTCTAACTATCGTCCAATTGCTTTAACATCCTGTATCTCAAAAGTTTTTGAGTCTATTCTTGATAGAAAAATTTTAAGGCATCTTTCCTATCACAACCTTCTTCCTGATCGTCAGTATGGGTTCCGTCAGGGACGCTCCACAGGCGATCTTCTCACCTACCTTTCAGACTCCTGGTCATCCTCCCTTCGGGACTTTGGCGAAAGTTTTGCCATTGCACTTGACATCTCAAAGGCTTTCGATCGAGTCTGGCATAAATCTTTAATTTCCAAACTGCCCTCTTATAGTTTCTATCCTTCTATCTGTGCCTTCATCTCTAGCTTCCTTTCTGGTCGTTCTATAGCAGCTGTTGTAGACGGCTATCGTTCTTCTCCTAGATCTATTAACAGTGGTGTTCCTCAGGGTTCTGTCCTATCACCAACTCTCTTCCTTTTATTCATCAATGACCTTCTAAGCTGTACATCTAACCCTATCCACTCATACGCTGATGACTCCACCCTTCACCTTTCCGTTCGATTCCCGCAACGTCCATCTCAGCAGTTACTTCAACAGGCAAGGGATGAGGCTATGGCACACCTAATGTCTGACTTGGCTCGTATCTCTGACTGGGGTAAAAATAATCTGGTTGTTTTTAATGAATCAAAGACTCAGTTTTTGGACCTATTAACCCGACAAAATCTTCCACAGGTATACCCACTTATGTTTAATAATACTCAACTTAATCCTGCATCATCGTTGAACATGCTTGGAGTTTCATGTACTCTGGACTTATCTTGGAAAGATCATATCTGCCTCCAAAAGATTGGGTGTGCTATGCCGACTCCGTTCCTTCTTTGCCCCTGCACAATTGTTGACTCTATACAGGGGTTTTATCCACCCCTGTGTGGAGTACAACTCTCATGTGTGGGGAGGCTCCCCACATACAGCTCTTCTCAATAGGGTGGAGTCAAAGGCTTTTCGTCTCATTAACTCTCCCCCTCTTACTGACTCCCTTCAACCTATATCTCTTCGCCGCAATGTTGCATCTTTATCTCCTTTCTATCGCTACTTCAATGGTCACTGCTCCTCTGAACTGTCTGCTTGCATTCCTCCACCTCTACGACGGGCACGTAGCACCCGTCTAGCAGCAAACTCTCACCCCTTTTCTGTCCAACTCTCTAATGCAAGAGTTAACCGTTACTCCCAGTCCTTCATTTATGCAACAGGTCAACTCTGGAACTGTCTCCCTCTGTCTGTATTTCCTGCTTCCTATGATCTCCAGTCTTTCAAATGCAGTGTGTCAAGGCATCTCGAAATGAATGGATCTTGAATTTGGCTCTCTCTTGTATTTTGTTTTTCTCTTGGAAGGAACAGTTTTGCGGGCTCGATGCCTTTGGTTCCTTCTTCCCCACAAAAAAAAAAAAAAAAAATCCATTTCTCTTTTCCTCTCGAACCACCTCCACTAGTAAATTTTTTCTCTCTTCTCTCCTCACGCTCCTCCTTCGGTCTCCCTCCTTTTTCTCCCGTTTCTCCTTCAACCTCCTTCCCTTTTCTCTCGTTCCTCCTTCAACTTCCCTCTTGTCTTCTCTCGTTCCTTCTTCAATCGTCCTCCCACTTCTCTTTTCATTACTCCTTCAGTCTCCCTCCCTCTTCTCGTTTCTCGTTCCTCCTTCAATCTCCCTTTCTCCTCTAGTCCTTCCTCCAATTTCCCTCCAACTTTTGTTTTTCTTATTTTTCCTTCAATATCCCTCTCATTATTTTCCCATTCCTCTTCCAATTTCCTTCTTTTCTTTGTCCCCTCATCATTTTCCCCATTCCTCTTCCAATTTCCCTCTTCTTTTTCCAATTTCTCCCCTAATTTCCCTGTCTCTCATTCTTCCTCCTGCCCGCCTCCCTCGTCCCTCCAACACCCCTCCGCCACGCCACCCCTGATCTGCCTCCCACTGAACTACTCCTTGGTGCTGATGTGGACTGACAGCCCGTGGAATGGATAAATACACACACACACACACACACACACACACACACACACACACACACACACACACACACACACACACACGGTCGGTCGGTCTCTCTCTCTCTCCTGTCTGCTCACCTTGCACTTACCCCTCCACTTTCTGTCTCTTCTCTCTGTCTATACAGTATGCTGTGTTTCATCACTTGTCTCCTCTCATCACTTTCTCCGTCTTGCTGTTTTGGCCTGTTCCCTCCACTCTTCCTCTACTTTCCTCTTCCTCCTTTTTCCCATCTCTTCTCCTTCTGTCAAATCCCCCATTATTTTCACCATCTCAGCACCTTCTATCTGCTCTCTCAACCACTGTCTACTCTACCCACCTCGTCATCCCACATTTCCTTTACCTCCTGTCTCCTCCCCCTGTTTACTTTACGTGTCACTTTCTCTGTTTACTTAACACCTGTCTTCTCCCCCTGTTTACTTAACACCTGTCTTCTTCCCCTGTTTACTTACCACCTGTCTTCTTCCCCTGTTTACTTAACATCTGTCTTCTCCCCCTGTTTACCTAACACCTGTCTTCTCCCCCTGTTTACCTAACACCTGTCTCTCCTCCCTGTTTAATTAACAGTTTTTGTCTCCTTTCTCTATACGTTCACTATTTCTGACTGCTTCCTCAAATTCCTGTCTACTCTATGTCTTACACGCCCTCTTACTTCACCTCCAACTCCTACATTTTCTCCCCGTCTTCCTCTCCTGTATACATCATCACGTGTCCCCCCCCCCCCTCCGCCCCAGTATCACATCATTTCTGTGTGCTCCCTCCCACTCGTGTCAGGTCTTGCCAACCCTTCCGCTCTACGCTTCCGGCTTACAGGGTCTGACAAGGAGGGCTCATAGGCAGACCAGGGAGTGACCTTCCCCCGGCCAACACACGCGTTTTCCAGTGTTCGAGACAAGGTCCAAGGAGACTGGCTGTCTTCCGGCATCAGTTTACATCGTCATCCTTCCTTAACACTCTCGGTGCTTCCAAGGACACTTCTTTAACATTTATATACGACCAGTCAGCTTCATTATTATTCATTCATTTATATGTTTGATGATTTAAGGACATCACAAAGTCTCTCTTTTTAGATTAGGGACCTGACAATGCTAACGGTGCTTAATAATAATAATAATAATAATAATAATATAATAATAATAATAATAATAAAAACAATAATAACTAACTTGGCGTGTCTGAAAATCTGTTGGCCATAATCAATTAATTTTCAGGGCTTTCCGGTACAACCTTTTAAAATGGTGCATCTTTCCGAGTAGGTACAATGACTTCGATTACATAAGGCTGCCTTTCTGCCAAGGAAAACGTTAACCTGAAAGGTCAATCCCATCCCGACAAACTTTTGCTAGTTTTAATGGTCCACATTGTGTGCCGTACAGTTTCATGTATCCCACCTGCTATGACTAATCAGCAAAGTGTGTTAAGTATATTCCATTCCAGGCTCTTACATTCGCTGATGAATCATGATAATAATGCAATAAAATTTCCACATAAACAACGGATATATTACTAATTATGAGGTGTGCCTTCTGAGGTTATCAAATACAAGTGTTAGTTTACATGCGTTAACACAATAATTACCCGATTTTGAATGTCTGTGCAGCTCGTCGAGCAAATGCCCGATTTAACACTGAGAACAGGCGCGCGCGCACACACACACACACACACACACACACACACACACACACACACACACACACACACACACACACACACACACAATGCTTTTTTAATTATATTCTGGACATAGGCTAGGAGTCAGTTCCTGAGGTCCAAATGTTTATACAGGACACAGCAAAGGCTAGTCTGCTGCAGCCCTCACATTACCAGGCACCTGTACACTAATCCATCACCTCTTAATATGACACCGCTACAGCATAGGTGCCGGTATCACATTCCGATCTGGCGTTGTTGTATTAGTGAGGTCATATCCGCAACGTGTCGGTGGAGCCATATGGAAGAGCAGCGAAAATAGAGATATCGAATTCTCTGCAACAACCAAGATCAAACCTGTGACTGTTACTCCCCAGCTCACAGTTCTATCCACTTCACCACCGCCTCCCCCGTGTATAACAAATGCATCGCTCTCACCTCAAGCCACAGTTTTACATTATACTTACAGGGTTCGCGGTCTGTCCTTATTCTCAGAGAAAATTATCGGAATAAAACTACAGCAAGGGAAGGTTAAAATAATCCGGCGTGATCAAGGAGTCCGGGACACACCACTACCTTTGCCGTGCGCGCGCGTGCGTCTGTGTGTGTGTGTGTGTGTGTGTGTGTGTGTGTGTGTGTGTGTGTGTGTGTGTGTGTGTGTGTGTACGCGCGTGCGCGTGCATATTTACTTAAACCTATGCATTTGGTGGCTAAGCGTGCGTGTGAATGTGAGCAGGTGTGTGCTAGAGCGACCAGTTCAGTGTGCAATATGATTTTTTAAAATTATATTCAAATGTCTTTATAAGCCGATTAAGGGATGATTCGTTTCCGCTTACACACACACACACACACACACACACACACACACACACACACACACACACACAGTCTAAACACGTCTACAGAAACAATCCATGCATATACCGTAATACTGAACCACGAAAGAGTACGTGCCGCCTCATAAACAGCAACAGACGTAAAAAAAAAAAAAAATAAAAACAAAGCTAAACTATACACTCGCATCTCTCTCTCTCTCTCTCTCTCTCTCTCTCTCTCTCTCTCTCTCTCTGATGTCGCTAACCCCTAGAACCCAAGAAGGCGTTTTTAAGTCAACTTTTTTTATTTTATTCAGATAACGGCTTTGGTAGAAAAAAGGTTAATGATAATTCCTGCTGTTCGAAGACGTTTCACCACAAGCTGAACAAAACAATCTGGCAGTAACAAGAATAAAAATAACAGTACGTCTTCTGCCTGAAGGATGAAGGATTACCAGAAAACCAATAATGCAATCCTGTTCTTCCCCGGATAGGAATGAGTCACTAAGGATTGGTATTACAATGAAAAAGCCACATGTACCGTTAATGGGACTCTCGCAAGCACATCACTAAAAAATCAGCGGGATAATGTATGACAAAATACGTGAAGAAACAAACAGCCTCGCCTACTCAATTAAGTCACGAAAGAAACAGCAGCGGTATGCACTATAGGCAATAAGCCTTTTCTTAACACTATTCTTATTAGCCTATGAACAAATGATATAGAGATATAAATGTCAAAGCTGATGGTGGGCAGACTTCAACATTACACTCCGCTGACAGAATAAATGACCAAACTGAAAGCATTGGTACGTAATGGGTCATTTAGCAGATCTTCATTGTCTGTCCATGCATTATCAGTATTGTTGTTAACCCACTGAATTCAGTGACGTATTTTTTTTTCTCATAGTTTATTCCTGTCACCTCAGGACGATTTCATTCAACATCTGAATGACATGTAGCAGTGACAGGATTAATGACTTATAGCCTACTGAACCCCTCTAGCTCGAAACTGCCCTAAGCTTAATAATCTTACGGTTGTCGGAACTGGAGGGGTTAACGAACACACTGCAATGTCATTACCACTAATTGTTAGTACACTTATAACTTATTAATACTGTCACCCCAGGCAAATCTTAATAAACCCGGTTGTCTACAGGCTGAATTTGCCATTCTTCTGCAGTCCACCATCCTCCCTTCGGGGAAAGCGAAGGGAATAGTGGGAATCCTGTACAATCAGAGCTAATGGAAATAAAACATCGATATGAGACTGCTTTGTACTGACGTTTCACTTCACGGGTTCTTCACAATACAACTCAGGAGGTTATATTGTGCCACCGTGCGAAGACATCCCTCTGCAGCACCATGATTTTCCCAAAACACTTAATGGAGTTTCGGGCACATTCTTTGCAAGGTCTCACTCTGTCAACGAACTCAAAGAGTTCAAGCAATTATTACAATTAACAAAGGTCATTCCAATTTTATCGTCATTACTGATTACAATAAAAATGCGGCATAACTAACAAATTAAAAACTTTCAAGTAAGACAAAACTTTAAAAATTTCAGGGTAAAAATAATAAAGTTAAGTAAGTGAACTCTTCCATCGCTGCCATAACGTGTTTAAGGTAAACACGACTGTCACACACCCTGACTGCCAGTAGCCTACAGCTTTGAAACTGTCATGCAGAATGACCGCACGTGCGTGGGATATGGAGTGCGGCCTAAAAACCTAGGCCCCGTCTGTTAGATACAATCAACACCCGTGTATCATACCACACAGAATCTCCCGCCATTTTTATTATAACATCCATATGCTTAATCGGTCTGAAGTGTGTACCAACAGCGAACTCCAACTAACAACAGGGAACTTAACGCCACTTGGAGCACCTGAACAAATGTTTATGCTTTTTTTTTTTTTTTTTTTTTTTTTTTTAAGAATAGCTAATATTTGTCGTATTTCGTTCCCTACACTGGAAACCCTCAAACTGTTTAAGTATATGGCCGGCGCCGCCACCACCCTTCACTGGCCGAGGTCTGACTTGTAGCTTGTACAGTATGTGAATAAGCGCACAAAAATGGCAGCCTTGTTTAGCCACCTCATAATCTGACAAATATGCGTCGAAAACAGTATGTGGTATTCATGATTCGTTAAACACGGCTCGTGTGAATATACAGTTTCGTGGTACGTCTCGCTCCGGGATTTGTAGTGGGGAGCACTTCAATTATTTAGTTGTCTGAATCGCTATGATCATTTCATATGGTACTGCTGGTAAGGTACGAACATATTTTCTTATTTCATGTGTCACATAACCATGGGTTATTTGTCAGAATTAAAAGAAGACTCGCATCTCCTGAAGCTCCTGAATGTCTGAATACAGGAACTGTAGTATGACAAACGGTTCTGTCATTTAATTAATTGCAAAGCGTACATTCATGAGTTCTTATATTGACGATTATCGCGTGCAAGCAACCAAATGTGAAGGAATACTTACCAGTGCGGTAACATACAAGATTTCAAAAGTAAGATATTACAATGACAAAGGAAGTCGAAGATAAACGAATGTCACTGGTATAAATTCGAATACAACCTACAGATGTCTAGGGGAAAAAAATCTGAATGTGCGTGACTATCTCAAACATGAAACTGTGTGCAAATATTTTACAAGCCATAATTTGAATGATTTGAATATGAGGACAGAGTTGCGTGCTGCGAAGGACAATGAATGATGGAGTAAGAATACGAATGAGTATGAATCTTTTATCTTTGAATAGGAGCGGAGCCAATGAGCTAGCTGTGTCTCTTAAAGTTTTACCCCACTCTGACTGCCGTGACCTACACAAAACGAGGATGACTGACAGGCATATGAAGGATCGTTCGCCACTGCTAGGCTTACCGTGCTGCATCAAAACAACGCACCCATTCATTTACTCTACTTCTAATGTATTACACAGTTCACGCAGACGACGACTTTTTTTTTTTCTTTCTTTTTTACCCTTGCTATTTCCAAGATTCTATTTAGTTTGGTGAGATTACTCGAACTGGAGGAGTAGGGATTTGATGTAGCTTAGTACCTTCCTAAGGTGAATGAAAGTGTTTGGTTGTAGCAAGAATAAAGTATGAAAGACGCCATCACAGTAAAGGGGATAACGTCGACTATAAAAACACTATCACCCAACTCCACTGCCAAAAGCAGCACTCCACTATCTCCAATAATTCATGCTATCGTTCACTTACCACAGCTACATATCTTTTCTCTACGTAGGCTGTTCTAAATAATGCTATGAAAACCCCCCATATCAAGTAGCCTACTGACACCATACTGCAAGAACATAGATACCATGAAGACAACCTTCATGCACATATTCTGATTCTAAAATATGCCTACCATGAAAAAATTACGCCATTAAATATTTAACTCAAAATACACCTACCATGCAAATTCTATTCCCATTTAAATTAAGCAGCTCCTACACACAGTATAGACACCATGAAAATCGTGCCCATAAACGAACTACGAAAACCACACCGTACCCTTCATTCTCCAACCCCCCACACAAATGATAGCACTCCCTCCTATCTACTTTTAGGCCCTACAATATTCACCAGTATTTGACCACCATAAAAGCACCATCCAAAGGACTCTGCAAAACGCGGCTACCATGCAGTCTCTACTGTACTCGTATATACTACAAAACACAACTACCACTAAATATCTACTTTATATGCTACCCTCCAGAATACGATCACCCAAAAGACTGTCTTATACACTCCAACATACGACTGCCGAGAATAACCTACTACCCTATCGTAGCCTAGATTCGAAAACATCATACGACTACAACCCTATGAAAAATTTCCCTCACACACTCCAAAATGTGGCCATAATGACAGTCCAACAATTACGCACTCCAAAATACAACTGTTGAAAAAATCTGAAAATCCTATCCACGTAGGATAGCACGGTATTCGCACCCCGTACAGTCAAAAAAGCGGCACATACTGTAAATACTCGTATTTTTCTGACTGACTGACACACAGTAAAATGGTTTCTATTTTCACTGATTAAACTGTAATGTTTTGTGTTTTTATTTTTGGGGGGCATGGCGGCTCAGTGGCAGAGCGCCTAACTCGGGACCAAGGAGTCGTGACTTCGCGCCGCGCCCGGGTAAGCTACCTTGCCGGGAGAGGTAGCACCTTCCTGTCACCTTGCTGGTTGTAGCAGCCGTGGCTCAGTGGGTTAGAGCGCTCTGACCGAAAAGTCGGAGACTCGGAGGTTCGGGTCCACCCAAGGGTCACTGGTAGACATCATGAAAGGCATCCGGTCATAGTGCTACACGCTCCAAAACCAGTCATCTACCCAGGGACAATGCCTTAGCTCTTATTAAAAAAAAAAAAAAAAAAAAAGGGGGGGGGGACGGCGTAAAGAAAAAAAATGCGAGGTGAGTATTTTCATATATTCCGGCACAAAGTATAAATGCTTCTCCCTTCCCTGGATAAATGTGTCCTGCTTATGCGTGGGGGTCAGTGTATTCCCCCCCTCCCCCTTCGTAGCGAGCTGGTGGGCGGGGCTGGAAGCAGAACCACAGCACTGACTCACCTGCCTCCCGGGCCACCCTGGGGGAAGCGGTGGGAAGAGGAAACGAGGAGGAGGAAGATAAAGGGCAAGTGTTGGAGGAAAGTATGGGCGTGCAGTATGCGCAGCAAAACAGAAACGAAAATGGGATGCTGCAGGACAAATGTGGAGAGAAACGTTATGTGATACATATAGAGGACACGAGGCGGGAGGAGATACATGACATGAGGAAAAGGTATGGGGCGATAATTATACATAAAAAAATTGTGGAGGAAATAAGATGGGTTAGGACACGTGGAGGAAATAGCTATGGAGGTGATATATTGAGAAAAAGGAGAGAACAAGGAGGGAGGTATGACATTTGGAGAATAAGGTATGGGTTGATATACGTAAAGAGTAAACAAGATGGGGTAAGATATGACATGAGAAGGAAAATGTACGAGGGTAATACCTGGTATGGAAAGGGAAAGGGGAATTAACTGGGAGAGAAGACTGGAAAAGGGGATGGATGAGGGAGAGGAACAGCAAGGTTAAATGGATTTTTTTTTTTCTCAGAATGAAGGAAACACCTTGAAAGCTAGCCAGATAAAATCCAGCAACAAGTTCATATAAAATGACTCCAGAATCTGAAGAAATTCACGACTAGATCAAAGAAATTCAAAATAAAAAGCAAAATTCTGAGCAAAGCTATCGTACTAATGACCTCTATCGGCCGCCATCGGGAGATGGCCTACCCGTGGTGATAGTTACAGTCTTCTCTCTAAAAGATACCGATAATTTTGTAAAATAAGTCAACTGTTAAATATCGGATTGTGTACATATAATGTGCACGTAAGACTGATGCTGACAGACACACTGACAGATGATATTAGGGAAAAGGACATGCTGGCCTACTCTCAAAATCAACCATAAACTCCACATTGTGAACCATGGAAGATAACCCAAGCGGAGATCCTGAAAACCCTGTTCGACTGGTATTTACTGTTACCGATAGACAGGAATATGGAACAAAAGAAATGGAAACTTGAAAAGGAGATCTAGGTAAAACAAATACCTAACGTGTACACCTTGGAAATGAGAAGACGGGAAACGGGTGGGAGGAGCTGATGGGTGTGTGGGGGGCAGAGCAGGGCCTGGGGGTAGAGGGAGGTAAAGGGAGGAAGGAGGGAGGGAATTCGAGGAATGCGAGAAACCACTGGCGCTAGAGGAAATGGGCGGGAAGGATAAAACAGGGATAGGGATAGAGGGGATGAGTCTAAAGTTCACACAAGCTGAATCGCGGCCGTTTTTTCCGCCGATTTGCGAGGGAAAAATGCCGATTTTCGGCATTTCTCCCGGAAAGGTGTTCACACGTGCGGGGACTGTAGAGGCAGGAACGCGGCAGCAGTGTTTACAAAGATGGACCACCGTACTCATACTGGGTGTGAAGCTCTTGCACTTGCAGTTTTCCAACTTCAAGATGAGCCCTCACGGGCGCAATTTAGCTCCTGTGAATAGGCCTTTACTGCCACTCAGCTTTCCGGGGGCTTCAGGGGCCGTATGCATAAATTTTCTTAAGCATAAAATCATGAACAAGACTCCTTTACCTTCAGCTCATTACCTTTAACTCATACTTAAATAATCATACTTTTATATCAGATACACCCAAACTGGAATGAACGCTAAAGTGAGGTAAGTTGTGGTAGTATTGTAAACAAGAGTTCGTCGTCTTCGTCTTCGTTCCCAGAGCTTTGCCTTGTCCGGTGATTCCATTTAAATCGGCCCGGCTACTTTCTCCCGATTCCGGCAAAAAAAGACCGACACGTCAGTCTCTCCATACCGGCGAAAAAAGTGGCCGGAATTTCTACCGGGAAGCAAATTCCGGCAAAAAACGACCGCGATTTTGCTCGTGTGAACCGGCCTTTATAGTATATATATATATATATATATATATATATATATATATATATATATATATATATATATATATATATATATATATATATATATACACACACACACATAAATTACGCCTTCAAATATTATGAAAAAGATGTCATATCTGAGAAATGGCGATAATTAGGTTCGACAAAAATAGTGTAATTGCCCTGTGGGTCGAGAGAGGAAGATAATGATGGAGTACAATGATCAGGTGGACAAGAAGGAAAGAACAGGCAAGTGGTGAGAGGGGGAAACTGAGGACCACTAGAAGGGAGGTGGGAAGGTTAACTGGAAGGAAAGAAGAAGGGGAAATTTGGCACGAGATGAATGTGAGGGGGTACAGTAGAGGATAGGGAGGAGGAGAAGCATCAAAGGGAAAAAACGAGTAAAACAAAGAGGCCTGAAGTCAGTTGACAAACAAAGGTTATGTACTGGTCCACGACACACAAAGCTCACATATGGCACAGATAAATATACAGGGTGTATCTACTTAAACAGGATGCACATTCTTATTTCGGCGATTAAATATGAACATTTGAAAATTCGCCGTGTTGAAGACGCACAGCAGGAAAAACCCCAATTTTATTTTTTTTTGGGTGGGGGTGGGGGTGGAATAAGACTTTATCCTACCCAGAAAACGAGCAAATACAATATAAACGAGCAAACGCTCCAGCACGTAAAACTGGCACAAGAAAGAGTCAAGTTCAAAATTTTCCGGCCACAAACTTCACACAGCAGTTAGAAAAATGCCGGAGAGATAAAGGCAGCAGAAACGTATTTGTGTTTGGCAGTTGTGCCATTTACTTTCCCCCCAGCATTTCACTGCCCGTCACCACCACCACCACCATCAGCGTATTCTCATTCAGAGGTCGCTGTTTACCGACATTTGTATTCTTTCCTTCACAGGTATATCCTTTGACTATATCTTTTGTAAACCGTATGTTTTTCTTTCCTTTTTTTTTTTTTTTTTTTATTCTTTAGCTTTCAATTCCATTCCTTTCAATTCAGTTCTTCTCTATTGCTTCCCTGTATAACTTTCTTTTCCTTCGATTATTTTTCCTCTCTAGATGATGATTTCCTTTCAGCTTATTTTCCTTTCTCTTCAAGACGATGTCTATTACACATATTTTTATAATGACAGACGATTAACATACATTTTACTTGAAGGGGACACAAAACATTTCCATTAACCCATCCTGTACTGTAATGTTTTTTTGTATCTGCAATCATATTCTCGTTGCAGTCTGAGGATGTTCATATTAGGAGAAATTCCTTGGAACGATGAGATCATCATAATCATCATTATTATTACTATTTGTATTATTATTATTATTATTATTATTATTATTATTACAACAATAGCAATAACAATAAAATAATAATAATAAATAATAAATAATAATAATAATAATAATAATAATAATAATAATAAATAATAATAATAATAATAATAATAATGTCTCCTTTGCCACTGCATACACGCTGGAGTGTCTGGGTTCTGGGCTTTAAGTATCAGGGAACAGTAAGTCAGGCCCTGGGAGCAAATACAAGTGGAGATCGAGAGGCAAAGTTCTTTAAGTTGGATGGATCTCAGGCAGTGAATTAAAAAAAACAAAAAACAAAAAAACAAACACGTACAAATATTCTTGCCATGTCAAGACTATTTACTTCACCTCCGGCTAGAGTTCTCCACCTGTAGGGGTTATAATAAAGCTCTCATGATTCCCTTCACTGCAAGACGTGTCTCTGTTAAAATAAAACCGCTTTCCTTTAACAAAAATGAACAGGTTGTCATGGGGTACGGACGACCTCCAGTGAAACAGTCACAGCCAAGGACCTTAAGTGAGGCAACAAACACTTATCCTCTCCAGTACGATGATAATTTTTTCCTTCAGTTTAGTTACCTCCAGACGATTTTATTCAGATGCGGAGACACCTACTGCAGTGAAAGGGTTCACGAAGACTACACTATAAGTCCTCCCGTTAGAAAGTCTCTCCTACGCTGAATAAATGCGTCTGAAAGTTGCATGAACATAATGAAAAATACGTCACACTGAAGTGAACAGAAGTGAACTCAGGAAGGTGTAACCTAACAGACTAATATGACATGTGATATTATACCTGCGAAGGATTTGGTGACAACTGTAATGCGTAATCTAAGGCACCATAATTATAAGGAATGACCTGAAGTTAAATAACTACACATGCTTAGCACAGTGATATTATAAGCCCATCCCCGCTGTAACTGGTGATGTAAAGCCCCAAGTCTCTTACGAGGTGTCTTGACAAATTAGACGTGACTGATGACCTAAACCTGTGTCCAGACTTCCTAATATCCTAAAACGTATTAAATGTGGCGGATGACCTACAGACAGGTTAGATGATGTCCTGAAACCATTTTTCGTGCATGGGAGCTAAGCCCACGCCGTACAGCAATGTCCTGATGCAACCTAAAGTAATGAATGACCTATCACAAAGCTAACCGATGGCCAGGAACAACCAAATTCATGGGGTAACAAAGTGACAACCTGGATACTTTCACATCGGTACCGGGTATTTATTTAACAAAGGTGAGAAAAAAATATTCAGATATTAATACATACTTATGTACCGTACCATATGTCACACCAATAGGTAAATATTTTATTATAATAAATCTAATATTTTATCTGTATCTATATGTGGATAAATAGATAGGTATGTTTTGAATCAATCTAATCATTACCGACGCAGTACCGTACATAATTTTCTGCATGATCTCTACAGTGGATGTGGTATGGATGTGGATGTGATAGACAGTGTTAGGAGAAATACACTGAGGTGGTTTGGCCATGGCCATGTGGAGAGGATGGAGGGCGAGAGACTAACAGGGAGACTGTATGCGAGTGCGGTGGAGGGGGGGAGGGAGAGGGAGGCCAAGGACGAGATGGAGGGATGGAGTGGAGAGATATATGAGAGAGGGGTGTGTAAGCTGGGAGCAGGGCAGTGAAATGGCGTTGGACAGGGCGACATGGAGGCGATTTGTTTATGGCAATAGACAGACAGATAAACAGATCTTTACAGACTAACAATACCATTAATAACTGCGCGATTTTGAGGCAGGAAACAAACGGACAGTAAATCCGTGCTCTTTACTTGTCCGTTAATACTT